>NC_134403.1:43918978-44518978 GCF_038048845.1 Mixophyes fleayi
CTGGAAAAAAGTCCTAATGTCTGGCAATTCGGCTAATTTCTTATGAAAAAATACAAAAAGTGCCGAAACCTGGACCTTTAGGGAACCTAACCTAAGGCCTGCTTCCAGGCCATTTTGAAGGAAGGCTAATAGATGGGAAAGTCGAAAAGAGGACAAGTGGAACGTCCTCTTTTCGCACCATCTAATGTAGGCCTTCCAAATCCGGTGATAGATCCGAGTAGAAACAGGTTTCCTGGCTCGCATCAGAGTCTGAACAACACTGGGCGAAAAACCTCTAGCCTTCCAGAGGCTGGCTTCAACAGCCATGCCGTTAAATTGAGCTGAGGTACATTCTGGAAATGGAATGGACCTTGCAGAAGCAGGTCGATTCGATACGGAAGGCGGAACCCCGGCCCTTCCGCCATAGATATGTCTGCGTACCACACTCGGCGCGGCCAAGAGGGAGCGACTAGAATTACTGGCAGAAGGCCCTGCCGAACTCGTCTGAGTACTCGAGGAAGCATGGGAATTGGGGGAAACAGGTATCCCAACCTGAACTCCCATGACATCGTCAAAACGTCCACTGCCGCCGCTAAGGGATCACTTGCCCTTGCGCAAAACTTGTGGACCTTCCGGTTGTGTCTGGAGGCCATGAGGTCTATGTCCGGAAGACCCCACCTGAGAACCAGAGACTGGAAGGCATCCGGGTGTAGAGACCACTCCCCCGGCATCAGCTGGTTTCGACTTAAATAGTCCGCCTCCCAGTTTTCTATTCCTGGAATGAAAACCGCCGATATTGCTGGGACATATTGCTCTGCCCAAACAAATATCTGGGCTGCAATCTCCATAGCCGCTGCACTCCTGGTTTCTCCTTGTCTGTTGACATATGCCACGGCCGTGGCATTGTCGGACTGAATTCTGACCGGTTGGCCCTGAAGAAAAGATTGGGCTCCCCGAGAGCCAAGAGAATGGCCTTCAATTCCAAAACATTTATCGGTAGAGTTGATTCCTGAGGCGACCAAATTCCTTGGAGTTGGAGGTGAAGGATTACCGCCCCCCAACCCTTCAGGCTGGCGTCTCTAGTGGCTATGATCCATGACCATTGTGCGAAGGATTTTCCCACGCTCATGTTGTGCAGACACATCCACCACTGAAGAGATTCTCTCGCTTTCTGAGATAGAGAGATCTTTTGACTTTTCAGGTGTAGGTGTGACCCTGACCACTTCGATAGCAGATCCCATTGAAAACATCGAGAATGGGCTCGCCCGAAGGGAATGGTCTCGAAAGAGGCCACCATCTTTCCGAGTAGCCTCATGCACAAGTGCATTGAGGGGCTGGGGTAAGAAAAAACCTGGGAGGTTACCGACTGAATAGAGGAGATTTTCTCTGCTGGGAGAAACACTCTTTGCCTCCTGGTGTCCATGATGAGTCCCAGGAATACCATGCGCTGACACGGGATCAACTGGGATTTCTTTGAATTTATTAGCCAACCGTGGCCCTCGAGAACTGCCTGGGTGAGGGACAGGTGATAACGCAGGCAACCTTCTGAGGAAGCCTTGATGAGTAGGTCGTCCAAGTAAGGAACGACCTCAACTCCCTGCAGGTGAAGACATGCTGCCATAACTGACATAATCTTCGTGAAAACCCTTGGCGCAGTTGAGAGGCCAAAGGGGAGGGCCCGAAACTGATAGTGAGCAGATCCTACCGAGAATCTGAGGAGAGACTGGTGGTGGGTCCAGATGGGAATGTGGAGATAAGCGTCCTTTATATCTATGGACGCCATGAACTGATCTATTACTGACCTCAGAGATTCCATCCGAAATTTGTCCACCCTTAAGTGAACGTTGAGGCCCTTTAAGTTTAGGATGGGCCGAAGGGAGCCGTCCGGCTTCTTGACTAGGAACAGGTTTGAATAAAAACCCTTTCCTTTCTGCCCATCTGGCACTTTGCAGATGACCTGCTGGAGTAAAAGAGAAGCGACACAATCCTGTATAGCCCATCTTTTTAAAAGATCCTGAGGTAGCGGGGTCTGGAAGAAACGCTGTGGAGCCGGGCCCAATAGGTCTATTCTGTACCCCTCTGAAATGATTCTCCGAATCCAAGGATCTTGGGAAGACGCTGTCCACTGTTTTTGAAACAGGGACAGACGTCCTCCCACTGGCGCCCCCTGTAGTACAGGTTGGTCGTCAGCACGCAGGCTTTTCCTGGGTCTTAGCGGCCTGGCGCTTGGAAGTAAACGAGGATCTTCCCCTAGAGGAGGAGCCTCAGGAATTAGATTGCCTTCCTCTGAAGGACTGACCACTTTGGAAGGAGGTCCCTCGAAAGGGCTGTGTTAGCGTATACTGACAAAGAAGTGCTTTTGCCCCCCGTAGCCTGGGAAATGAGGGTATCCAATTTCGGACCGAATAAGCCCGCTGCAGAAAAGGGGATGGTTTCAACGGACCGCTTTAACTCTGCATCACCTTCCCAGGATTTCAGCCATAGTGTTCTCCTTGATGAAATGGAGGCCGCCTGAATGGCAGAGGAAACCGCCGCTGAATTCTGGGCCGCCTCATAGAGATACCCCGAAGCTTCCTTTAAATGCAAAGCAAGGGAAAGGAGCTCGGAGTCCTGTAAAGCTTCTGCCAGCTGGTCTGCCCATGCTTCCATGGCTTTTGCTACCCAGGCTGAAGCAAATGTGGGTCTAAAGCCAGAACCCACGGCCGCAAATATTGATTTGAGCTGGGATTCTACCTCACGGTCATTGGCGTCTGGAAGAGACGCTGAACCCGGGGCTGGTAGTAGAGTATGTTTAGCCAGGCGAGCAATAGGAATGTCTACCTTGGGAATACTCTCCCAGCGAGTCGCCTCTTCCTCCTGAAGAGGATACAGAGAGGCGAACCTTTTGGGAATGAAAAACAATTCCTCTGTCAACAAGGCAAGGACCAAGCCCAATGTCCTCCTGCTTGTCACGATACCAATGATCATATACACAAGCCTGTCTCCACCCTGCTCGGACGTGCCCCGCGAGCTCTCCACTGGGACCCAGAGCCTGGGCTCCCTACTTCTGTGGAGTAGCCCCCGGCACCTCTCCGCAGCCTGTCGCCTACCCTGCCTCTCCACCCTGCCTTCTGCCGTGTCCCTACACCCGCCTGGCTACCTGGCTCCTCCGGCTGTGCCTGTCCTCGTCCCCCGGCAGCACCTATTCGGGTCCCCGGCTCCGGCCCAGCTGCCCCCACCGTGCCTCCTCCACTCTTACCTAGCTCCAGTGCTGCCCGATTCTCCTCTCCTGCGGACCTCCAGCCGGCTGTCTTCCCGGATCCTCCCGCTGCCGTCCGCGAGGCCTACTTCCGGTTTCATCCCCGGCCTCGACTGCCGCACCTCTCCACCTTGTCTGGGTTCAGCCTTCGGCCTGCGCTGCTCCAGCTTCTTCTCAGCGCTCCTCCCGCAGACTACCGCCCTCCACTCCGCTCCAGTGTTTCCCCGGCTGTCTTCCTGGTTCTTCCTGCTGCTGGCCGCGTGGCCTACTTCCGGTTTCACCCCCGGCCTCAAGTGCCGCACCTCTCCACCTCGCTCCAGTGTTCCCCGGACCGACCCGCTCTGAGGCCTCCTCCTGATGGACTCCGTTGCCTCCGCCGGCCTCCTCGCCTCCGCTGCCTCTCCACTCTGCAGTTACCCTCCGGTTTTGACTTGAGCAGGATTCCATCAACTACTCACCCATCTAAGCCCTCACCAGCACCCTGAAGCTACAAGCAACTTCCCTTGGCGAGTAACTCAAGGTTATGTTACCTCCTTCCACGCCCGGGTCTGTCTCCATCGCTGCCTCCGCTGCCCACGGTCCCTCCATCCATGCCCTGGACTATCTCCGATGCCACCTCTGACGTCCACGGATGCTGCCCCTCCTTCGATGTCTCCTGGCTCTCCTCTAACTTTCACCCATGCTCTCCAGGTAACGTCTACGGACTACACTATTGTTTCTCTGGATCACACCTCTGACATTTTCCCTGACTGTTCCCTGGAATCTCGAACTCTTCCCCTGGCTTGGCTTGCCACTCTGAACAGCTCCTAGCCACATTTAGGCACCCATTGTTCACTGCCATTTATTGCCTGTTACCTATTGCCAATTGCTTCTATAGCCTGTTTTATTGCCTCTATTTTTATTTTCCTGTTACCATCTGTTATTCATTCTCTCCATTCTCACTGTTTTTGTCTCTATTATCTACTGTTACTCCATTATTTTGTCTCACTGGTTTTGTCTCTATTATCCACTGTTACGCCATTTTATTGTCTCCATTACTCACTGTTTTCACTCCATCACTCACTGTTTTCCTCCTGCCTTGTTTTCCACTTGCCACACCTTTTCTCCCTTCCACCTCTAGCCTCATTAACTGACTCCCTCTCTACCCTCATTCTCTTCGTGTCCTTTGTCTCCCCGTCACCTGCTACCTGTTCCTCTGCCCTCCTGGCATCCTCCCATAGCCCTCTCTCTGTCTCCCTTGCTCATCTCTGCATCCCCCCCTTTCCGCGCCTCTCTCTCCCCCCCACTATGCCGCCCTGTCCTAACGCCATTCCCATTCTCTCCCGCTGCCCCACCTCACCATCTTGCCCCCGCTCTCCCCAGCGCTCTGCCAACCTTGCCAACCTCATCCCTATCTCTCCTCTTTCCTCCTTCCCCCTCTCCTGTGCCCTCTGGAATGCTCGATCTGTCCGCAACAAACTCACCGCTATCCACGACCTCTTCTTGTCTAACTCTTTTAACCTTCTTGCCATTACGGAAACCTGGCTCTCTGACTCTGACACCGCCTCCCCCGCCGCCCTCTCCTATGGTGGCCTCTCCTTCACCCACTCCACCAGACCTGGCGCCCGCCCAGGCGGCGGTGTGGGCTTCCTCCTCTCCTCCGCCTGTACTTTCCGTGTCATCCCCCCTGAACCCTCCCTTACCTTCTCCTCTTTTGAATCCCACTCTATCCGTCTCTTCTACCCCATCCACCTCAGAGTCACCGTCATCTACCGCCCCCCTGGTCCCACCTCCCTCTTCATCGACAACTTTGCCGCCTGGCTTCCTCACCACCTCTCCTCTGACCTCCCCTCCATCATCCTCGGCGACTTTAACTTCCCCATCGACAACCCGTCTGACCCTGCGTCCATTAAGCTGCTCACCCTCTCCTCCTCTCTTGGCCTCACACAATGGACCTCTTCCTCTACCCACTGCCTTGGTCACTCCCTTGACCTAGTCTTCTCCTACCTCTGTAATCTCTCTGATTTCTCCATCTCTCCCTTTCCTCTATCCGACCACCACCTCCTCTCTTTCTCTCTCTCCTCCCCTCCCGCTCCCCACCCCACGCCCCCCACTCCTGCTCAGTCCAGGCGCAACCTTGACGCCCTCGATCCTGCCACCCTGTCTGCTACTCTCGATACTCTCCTTTCCCCCCTTTCCTCCCAGGCCTGCCCCAACCTGGCGGTCTCCCTCTACAACCACGCTCTCACCTCCGCTCTTGACGCCATCGCCCCGGCCCACTCTGTCAACCCCCGTCGCTCCAAACCCCAACCCTGGCACTCCAAATTCACCCGCTTCCTCCAAAAATGCTCCCGCACGGCTGAACGATACTGGAGAAAATCCCGCTCCCTGGCTGATTTTCTCCATTTTAAGTTCATCCTCTCTTCCTATAGCTCCGCCCTCTCTCTAGCCAAACAATCTTTCTTTAAATCCCTCATCTCCTCCCAGTCCTCCAACCCCCGCCGCCTCTTCGCCACCTTCAACACCCTCCTGTCCCCACCCGCCCCTTCTCTCCCCTCCTCCCTTACCGCCACCGACTTTGCCTCCTTCTTCTCCTCGAAAATTGAGGCCATCCGACTCGAAATCACCTCCTCCCATCTTCCGCCCCCCCCCACACTTCCTCCCTCCCCCACCCGCCACCGCCCCCTCTTCTCCTTTCGCCCCACTACGGGCGAAGAAGTACACTCTCTTATTTCATCCTCCCCTCCGTCCTCCTGTCCCCTGGACCCCATCCCCTCCCACCTACTCCGCTCCCTCTCCCCCGCCACCTGCTCCCACCTCGCCCACCTCTTTAATCTCTCCCTCTCCGCCGGCATCTTCCCCTCCTCCTTCAAACACGCCCTTGTATCCCCCATTCTTAAGAAACCTAACCTTGACCCCACCTCTTTCTCTAACTATCGCCCCATCTCTCTTCTCCCCTTTGCCTCCAAACTACTTGAGAGGCTCGTCTGCAGCCGCCTCTCCACCTACCTCTCTGACCACTCCCTCCTTGACCCCCTTCAATCTGGCTTCCGCCCCCTCCACTCCACTGAAACTGCCCTGGCCACAGTCACTAATGATCTCCTCTCCGCGAAAGCCAGGGGCCACTTCTCCCTTCTCATTCTCTTGGATCTCTCAGCGGCCTTCGACACCGTTGACCACCCGCTCCTGCTCCTCACCCTTCAATCCTTTGGCCTCTCCGGCCCGGTCCTGTCATGGTTCACCTCCTACCTTGCTGACCGTTCCTTCTCTGTCTCCACCTCTGGATCCCTCTCCCCCCCCTCTTCCCTTCCAGTAGGGGTCCCCCAAGGCTCTGTTCTCGGACCCCTACTCTTCTCTCTTTACACCTCTTCCCTGGGGAAACTCATCAGCTCTTTTGGTCTCCAGTACCACCTTTATGCCGATGACACCCAACTCTACCTTTCCTCTCCCGATCTCTCTTCCTCCCTCCTCTCCAGGGTGTCTGCCTGCCTCTCTGCCATCTCCTCCTGGATGTCCTCCAGATTCCTTAAACTTAATCTCGCTAAAACCGAACTTATTGTTTTTCCTCCTGCTCATTCCCCCTCCCCTTCCGATCTTTCTATCTCTGTCCTCAACTCCTCTATTTCCCCTGTTCCTCAACTTCGCTGCCTCGGTGTCATCCTTGACTCCTCTCTCTCCTTTGCTCCTCACATTCTCTCTCTCGCCAAATCCTGCCGCTTCCAGCTGCGGAATATCGCACGCATTCGGCCCTTCCTCTCCCAAGATGCCACTAAGGCTCTTGTCCACGCTCTTATCATCTCCCGCTTGGACTACTGCAACCTCCTCCTTACCGGCCTCCCCCGCTCTCATCTCGCTCCCCTTCGCTCTGTACTGAATGCAGCCGCTCGGCTCATTTTCCTTTCTCGCCGCTCCTCTTCTGTCTCCCCCCTATACCAATCCCTTCACTGGCTCCCCTTCCCCTACAGAATAGTGTTCAAGCTCCTTACACTTACCTTCAAGGCTCTCTCCAACTCCACTGCTCCCTACATCTCCAACCTTATTTCCATCCACGCTCCATCCCGCCCTCTGCGTTCGGCTAATGACCGTCGCCTCACCTCCCCCCTGGTCACCTCCTCCCATGCTCGCATCCAAGACTTCTCCCGCGCTGCCCCCCTTCACTGGAACCAGCTCCCCCGCTCCATCAGAACATCCCCCAACTTGTCCAGCTTCAAACGGGCCTTAAAAACCCACCTCTTCCTCAAAGCCTTCCAGTCCCCCACCTAACCGACCTCCTTCCAGCCTCCCACCTACCGCCGTCCCTATCCTGCCCTCCTCCTGCCTCCCTCCTCTTAATTCTCCTCTCCCCCCTCTCCCTCTCTCCGTTCTCCCCCTTTCCTCCTCCCACCCTTGTGTCTCTGTCCGTCCTACCCTCCCCTTAGATTGTACGCTCCTTTGAGCAGGGCCTCCTCTCCTCCTGTTCTCCACCACCTTAACTCTGCTCTCCAGCTCCTTGTCTCTTCCGTGGGGTCCTCCTGCCCCTCTAGCTTCACCGCAGGGGGCTCTCACCTTTCATCTAGCTGTACTTTGAGCTTCTGAGTTACTGTGCTTTTTGTTAACTGTACCGTGCTGTCTCACCCTGTATCGCGTCTCTGTATGTCCCTGTACGGCGCCACGGATACCTAGTGGCGCCTTATAAATAAAAATTAATAATAATAATAATAATAATGAAAAACCTCTTCTCAGGTTGTTTCCAAGCCCCTTCAGCAATCTCTCCGAGTTCTGCAGAAGGAGGGAAACGGTTGGTTTTTCTTTTGGCCTTTTTGAACAGACTTCTGTCCCTGGGGGAAACCTCCTCCGGCTCTGGGAAGTCCAGCGCCTGTCTAACCGCTAAAACCAAATCATTAACAAATTGGTTTCTAGGGTACACTTCCTGCTCTGAGGAATGACTATGGTCAGCATCCGAATAGATTTCCCCCTCTTCCTCAGACTCTTCCTCCGAATCTGAAAGGACCACAAGGGGATTTACCGCTCTAAGCCTCCTTCTCTTAGCAGGCGGGGTATTCGAGGAATCTAGCAACTGGTTAAGCTTGTTTAATCCCTTCAAAAAGGCTGTAGACCAAGCCGGGTCTGTATTAGCAAGGGCTGGGTCAGCCTGTGATGTGGAAGTTCCCGGCAAACTCGATCCGCTGGCATCTGAGGAAGCCCGGGGGTCTGACTGCGTATTAGTATTGCTAGCCACCGAAGTTGCCACAGTTGATGGCAACTGATTTGATTGAAAAACCATTTGGGCTAGGGAGGAAAGCGACCGTTAGGGAGGTTACCCAGGCCGGTTCCTCAGACGAAGGGGCTGTAACCTGCTGGCTTTACACAGAGGGGGCCCCTGCTTAGCATGCAGCGCAGAGCGCCAAAGGGTCCTTCTGCCCACACGGTAATTTAACATGACATTTAGAACATGTGAAATATTTAGCCATAGGGCCCTTTCCCTTATCTGTCATTTTATATAAAGGAAGGCACACCAATCACACAAAATCAATGTAGCTGAATATACAGATAGAGATAAAGGAAGAGAGAGAGAGAGTAAAATATATTAAAAGAACAGAGTAAATTACAAGTAATGAACTAATGTCTTTGAAAAAGTTGTACTTGAATATTTTAAACACCATAAATATTTTAGGCTAGCAGGAGACTATAATGTAAACCTGCTAAGCCAGTAATAAAACAACAAATATGTGTTTAAATAAGCTTGTACTTAGCCCAAGGGCCACCAAGACAGGGAGAAGTCCAACAGCAGTCTGTGCTCTCCCTCAGCTCTGTTCCCGGGCTTCTGCTTTGGCGCCAGAACCCTGGGAAAGTCCATCTCTCTCTTTCTCTGTAAGAAGGGGGGGAACTCTATGTTTTAGCTCCCCCCTCTTCCCTGATGCCGATGTTCCTGCTTGAAAATCCATAGGAAAAAACGGCTTTTGGTGGCAGATTTGTGGAGACCTCTATTAGTTCCTCTTCCCAGGACAGAGGTCTCCGCAGCGGTACTTTCCGACGCCCCCCTCCTATCTCTGAGGGGGGAATCTTAGTTTAGCCCCTTCTCCTCAGAGTTTCTGCCGAATCCAAGATGGACGCCGCCCTCTTCATTACCCAATAACCAGCGCTCTATGCCTGTAATGGCAGCGCCGGTTATCGGGGAGGCTATGGGAGTGCAGCGGTCCATGAGACCGCTTGTCACTCCCTTCAATCAGGCACTTTGTAATTCAGCCCCTGTCAGTGAGAACCGCTGGCTCTCAGCTGACAGGGGAATGCCTGCGCTGCCAAGCTGTGAGTGTGTTCTCTATATTAGAACACACTCCAGCGCTGCCACCTGTGTAAAAAAAAGAAAACATAAAAGAACAAATAAAAAGTATTAAAATTACACTAAGCACTAAAAAACTTGCCCTAACTCCAGGGCACCTAAAAAAAACTGGATTGTACAGGAAGAGGCAGGGGGATTGTAGAGGGGAGGGGTCTATCAGCAGCACTAAAGTTAACTAGTTAGGTGCCAACTCCCAGCTCCCCTCCACAACCCATGGTAAAGCAGTGTCCCCCAGACTGGATGAAAGAGAAATTATGCTAATAAATAATATACCATTTATACTTAAAAATAACAGCCCACTTTAAACAATACGTAAATATTAAACCCTTGCCAATAAAAGGAACGATTTACACTATATTTTATCTGTTGATAAAGAGGCTTTAATTAAAGTAGACACTGATTTTTCCTAGCGGCTGGTCTTCTCATTTTGTCCATAAACAGGGAAGTTTGAATGCAGATAATGTACTATTCTTTTAGAATAATAGCGTTGACATTCAAACTAGCTGCTTGCAATAGTTCTGAGACTATAAATCATTGAAGACACTGTGGGGGATGAAAAGCGCGGTGGCTTAGTGGTTAGCACGTCTGCCCCACAGCACTGGGGTCATGAGTTCGAATCCCGACTATGGCCTTATCTGTGTGGAGTTTGTATGTTATCCCCGTGTTTGGTTTCCTCCGGGTGCTCCGGTTTTCTCCCACACTCCAAAAACATACTAGTAGGTTAATTGACCGCTATCAAATTGACCCAAGTGTGTGTGTGTGTGTTAGGGTATATAGACTGTAAGCTCCAATAGGGCAGGGACTGATGTGAACGAGTTCTCTGTACAGCGCTGCGGAATTAGTGTCCCTATATAAATATATGACGACGATGTACATTCAAATATCTGATTACATCACAGCTTCTAGTTTTGTAATTTTGAATGATCAATCAACAATCTTATGAGTCTGGAAAAAAATCCAATGTGCCTGTCAAACACGATAAATGACAAGACAGCTCTTTAAAAGAACCAGTCACATGTGTACTTTCTACATGATTGGGAGAAAAAGAAAAAGAAAAAGAAAAAAAAAAAAGTAGTGGATTTTTTAACTTCCGTTAAGTCTATTTCTAAGATTCCATTTGGGGGCACTGCTACAATAGAGTATAGAGGGATATGTAGAAGTTTTTATACTTCCGTAAAATCCGTTGGGGGACACCGGGACCTTGGGGTATAGAGTAGGACAGGCGAAATGCTGGCACTTTAACTTTGTTAAAACAAAAGCTCTGGCTCCACCACCCCCTCTATACCCCACCTCTTGCTAGAGGCCAGTCTATGTTTAACCAAGCCCGCAGAAAGGGTGATCGAGAGAACCAAAGAAAAGAGAATAAACTTAACACACAACATTCTCTTAACAATCAAACATGTCAAACAGAAGGAAAAACCAGAGCGTTAAGGGTGGGCGCCCGGTGTCCCCCAACGGATTAAGAGAAACGGATTTTACGTAAGTATAAAAATCCCATTTTCTCTAACATCCCTTGGAGGACACCGGGACCTTGGGGACATCCCAAAGCTGTCGCACGGGAGGGAACGCTCAGAAGAAACGTCCCGAAGCACCTTTCTCCCAAAACTTGCATCCCTAGAGGCAAACACATTAAATCTGTAAAACTTTGTGAAAGTGTGTACAGAACACCACGTGGCCGCTTTACACAATTGTTCACTGGAGGCACCATGGCGGACCGCCCAGGAAGCACTTACAGATCTTGTAGAATGCGCCCGTAGATTATCTGGAACAGGCTCCCCAACCCCACTGTAAGCCTGGCCGATAACATCCGTAATCCACCTAGCAATGGTCACCTTAGAAGCTGGCCAGCCTCTTTTGTGAGCATCATAAAGAATCAAAAGATCCTCAGTCTTACGTAACTTCTGAGATCTTTTAACATAAATTCGTAAGGCACGAACAACATCAAGATAACGAATGGAGTCATCGTTATTGGAAGATGAGGAATCACAATATCCTGATTCAAATGAAACTTAGATACAACTTTAGGAGGGAAGGAAGGCTTAGTTCGAAGAACTGCCCAATCCTCATGAAAAACTAGCAGAGGAGGCTTGCAAGACAAAGCCGCAAGCTCTGAAACTCTGCGTGTCGTAGAAATGGCTAAAAGGAAAACCGTATTCAAAGTAAGAAATTTGAAATCTACTGTATTAAAGGCTCAAACGGCAGATGCTGTAAAGCCCTCAACACCAAATTAAAATCCCATGCCGAGACCGGAGGAATATAAGGAGGTTGAACATGGAGAACACCCTGAATGAAAGTTTGCACATCAGGTATAACAGCAAGTTTTCTTTGAAAGAAAATTAAAGAGCTGACACCTGACCCTTAAGAGAACTGAGGCGCAAACCTGCATCCAAGCCATCCTGCAATATCTTGAGTAACCTGGCCAAACGAAAAGATGATGTAGGATATCCCTTCTTTTCGCACCAACCAATATATGTCCTCCAGACTCGATGATATATTTTTTCGGTTTTCGAGCACGGAGCATGGTCTGAAGCACCCGACTCGAAAAACCCTTAGCTCTTAAGATCCTGGCTTCAACAGCCATGCCGTTAAAGCCAGACGATGCAAACCTTGATGACAAAAGGGATGGGTGAGTAGATCTGGGCATATTGGTAACCGTCACGACCGACCCCCTGCCATGAAGAGTACGTCGGTGTACCAAGCCCTGCGAGGCCAATCCGGCACTACTAGAAGCACTGGGACACCCTTTTCTCCACCTTTTTCAGTACTCGAGGAAGCATGGCTATTGGAGGATAAAGGTACACTAAGCGGTACTTCCAAGGGATGGACATTGCGTCTACCGCAACTGCCCCGGGATCTCTTGCACGGGAACAGTAGCGGGGAACCTTGTGATTCAACCGAGATGCCATCATGTCGACATCCGGTTGACCCCATTTCACCACCAACTGTTGAAACACCTCCGGATGGAGAGACCATTCCCCTGGATGCAGAGTCTGCCGGCTTCCCAATTTTCTATCCGGGAATGAAGACGGCAGCGAGTGCCGAAACGTGAGCTTCATCCCACAGAAATATCCTGAGAGTCTTCCTCATGGCGAAAGGACTCCCGGTGCCGCCCTGATGGTTGAGATATGCCACTGCTGTGACATTGTCCGATTGAATCTTTACTGGCTTTCCCTGCAGCAAATGTTGCGCACTTCTTAGAGCGTGAAACACTGCGCGCAGTTCCAAGACATTTATTTGCAGCTTGGACTCCTTTTGAGTCCAAAGCCCCTGAAACTGAGCCTGAAGACATACAGCCCGCCAACCCCGAAGGCTGGCGTCTGTTTCTATCAGAATCCAATTCCAAATCGAGAACAAGCGGCCCCTGCTGAGATTCTGCCTGTGTAGCCACCAGATCAGCGACTGACGCGTCTGCGGAGACAGGCGAAAAAACCTCACCAGATTGCGATGAGATTTGTTCCATTGCGACAAAAGTTCCAACTGAAACTGCCGTGCATGGAACTGAGCAAACTGGATCGCTTCGAATGACGGTACCATCTTGCCCAGAAGCCTCATTGCAAAATGAATGGAAGGTCTCCTTGCCACCAACAGGGATTTCACCATCCTCTGCAAAGCTAGAATCTTGTGCTGAGGAAAGAACACCCGTCTCAGACGGGTATCGAATAGGAGACCCAGAAACACCATCCGCTGGGATGGTATCAACTTGGATTTTTTGAAGTTGATAATCCAATCGTGCGACTCCAGGGTCTGGATTACTACCTGAATATGCAACAGCAGCTTCTGAGAGGAATCTGCCTTTAGAAGCAGATCGTCCAGGTAAGGGATGATTGCAATCCCCTTGGCCCTTAGCAAAGCAGCCATAACCGCCATGATCTTGGTAAAGATTCGTGGAGCTGTGGCGAGAGCCTGAAATTGGAAGTGCTCTGACCGAACCGCAAACCTTAGCAGGGACTGATGACCCCTCCAAATAGGCACATGGAGATATGCATCCTTGATGTCTAGAGCCACCATAAATTCTCCCTGTTCCATGCCGAGAATGACTGAGCGTAAAGATTCCATCTTGAAGCTGGGCACTCTGACCTGAATGTTCAAAGCCTTTAGATTGAGAATCGGTCTGAACGAGCCGTCTGGTTTTGTCACAAGAAAAAGATTGGTATAAAACCCCAAATCTCTTTGAGAATGAGAAACCGGAATAATCACTCCGGAAGACAGAAGGGATTGAAACGCCTCTGTTAAAGCCAATCGCTTTCTCTGACATGACGGAAGCCCTGTGGTGAAGAACCGTCTGGGAGGAAGACCGAGCAAATCGATCTTGTAACCCTGGTTCACCACTCCCCGAATCCAGACATCGGTAATGGACTGACACCATCGATCCCTGAACCGCAGAAGACGGGCTCCCACCACTGACGACAGTGGAGGAGCAAAAACCCCATCATGCAGACTGTTTGTCTGCCAGCTTTGCAGCTGGACGTCGCGCAGACCAGACCTGACGTCCCCGCTGCAATCCACCTCTAGGGGTGGATGGCTGACCTCTAGAGGATTGTCCTGAGGAATATTGTCCTCGAGACCTACCTGCGGAACGAAAGGTCCGAAATCTGGACATCCTCTGCTTGGGAACACTGACCGGAGGGAAAGTGCTCTTACCTCCTGTTGCTTGACTAATAAAGGAATCAAGCTGAGGTCCAAACAGAACACCTCCAGAAAAAGGAATGGACTCAAGAGAATTTTTGGACTCTACATCAGCCTCCCAGGACTTTAGCCAAAGAATCCAACGCGCTGCAACTGCCAAGGCAGAAACGCGCGCTCCAATCGTCCCCGCTTCCATAGCAGCTTCTCCTAAATAATCCGTTGCCCTCTGAATCTGCTCCACTAAAAGAAGCCGTTTAGAAGATGGCCTGCCAACAAACCTTCTGACAATTGTTCTGACCAGCGATCAACAGCTTTGTTAACCCATGCTGATGCCAAAGCAGGCCTCAAAGAAGCCCCCGCTGCCACAAAAATGGACTTAACGGCCCCAACCTTCCGGTCTGTACCATCCTTAAGAGTAGCCTGGTTAGGCAGAGGAATAGTAGTTACCTTTGCCAACCAAGCCACAGCTGCATCCACCTGAGGAAGCGTCTCCCACTTAGCGAGAACTTCAGGGGGAAAAGGATAACACGACGGCAGTTGCTTAGTCACCTGAAACTTCCTGTCTGGGGAAGTCCAAGATTTCAACAGCAACTCCTCCAAATGGGGAGAGGCCGGAAAAAAAAATTCCCTCTTTTTGCGTCTTTCAAAAACAGAGGATCCAGAAGCCTCAGGGACTTGTTCCTCAGGAATATAAAGTACCTGACACACAGCCTAAATTAACTCTTCCACACTCTGACGATCTGCTGGAACCTCCACCAGAGAAGCAGCATCTATGTCAGAGCCCAGTGATAACTCGCCCTCTTCCTGGGAACCACAATCAGAATCAGATTCATGTCCCAGAAAAGATGCGGCCACCCGCCTCCGCTTATGTGAGGAAGACGGTGCGGCCGACTGCCACATCCTCTCCAAGAAGGAAGAGACCGCTACCAGACCCTGTACGGAGGATGCAAGCCTCTGCACCCAGGCTGGTTCTACAGACTGCACTGGAGCAGCAACAGGCAAAGCTTGAACTAAGGAAGCAGAATCAGAAGATTGAGCATCCCGAGACTGTACCTTCTGAACAAGCAGTTCCACCGTATTAAATAAGAGACCGAGCCCAAGCAGGCTCCTCCATGTTTGAACAGACAGCAACTGTTTCACCAGGAGTAGTCTCCGTGGGCCGACAGGAAACACACAGAGCCTGTGTTCCTGGCTGCCCAGACGGTAACTTAACATGACATACAGCACAGGTGAACATAGAAGCACCAGCCCTGCCACGTGTAGATTTTTCCCTCTTAGACATGTTCAAAGATGGGACAAAACAGTACAGTGAAATACACACAATACAGATAACAAGCAGCACACAAACTACAAGAGAAAGTGAGCCTGCAATACAGCCAAAAGCTCCTTAGTGTGTAAAAAAGACAAAGGCTAGAAACACCACCCCAACCCTTTACCTTACAGTATACAGGATAGAAAAGGGGAGAAGCAGGAGCTTTTGAGATGGCTGCCTATTCAGGTGTCTACACATGAGGAGTGAGAGAGTACCGAAGAGGAAAACATCCCCCCCCCCTCCTCAGGGACCAGCTCTGGATTGACTATCGTCTAAGACTGACAAACACCTCAACCAATCCACAGCCTAGCAGGGTTCACTGAGACAGTGACCCTTGCCTGACCCTGTTTCCTGAGCTAAAAATAGAACCTTATCTCTACCCAATTAACAAGACTGCTTTTAGTAAAAAAACAGCCAGCTCAGGGAACACACTGCGATTTCTACCCTCTCTCTCTCTCTCAGCACTATGCTGAGAGAGTTTCACTTACCTGCTGCCAACCCTCCAGACGCAGTGTGTGCAGACAGCATGCTCTCTGTACATGGAGGACAGACCCCAGTCACCAACGACTGTGTCTGGCTCCAAGGAGGGTTAATATTCCGCAGAGGGAGCAGGCAGACAAGGAGGACCTACACGGCACCGCTGCTCCCCCCCCCCCCCCCCGCAGACAGCGCACAGCCGTCCGTGCTGTGCGCTCCACAGACCTCCCTCATCACTGCCTCACACTCTTCCCACCGGCCGCAGCCGCGGAAGAGCAGGAATGAATGAACCGCAGCAGGGAGTCTGACTGACAGCCAACTACGCGGCTCAGCGAGCCGCCGGCTGTCAGACCGCGGAGACACACAGTCTCTGCTACAGTAAAATAATAAGACCATAATAAAAAAGTAAAAACGGCCCGTGCACAGCCCGCTTCGCCGGGCACTTGAACTAGACTGGCCTCTAGCAGGAGGTGGGGTATAGAGGGGGTGGAGCCAGAGCTTTTGTTTTAACTGAAAGTTAAAGTGCCAGCGTTTCGCCTGTCCTACTCTATACCCCAAGGTCCCGGTGTCCCCCAAGGGATGTTAGAGAAAGACTACCCTCTGCAATTCCTCAATAACTGCTCTTCAGAAAATAACTAGCAAAGCACAAAGAAAGGTCAAAGGAAAAGAAACAAGAGCCAAACTCGCTCTCCACAAACATAACAATAAGAACTAGAAGTGTAAAGGGTGGGAGCACAGTGTCCACCAAATGTAATCACAGAAATGTATTGTAGGAAATACAAAATCCTCTTTCATCCAATTTGAAGGACATGCTACCATGTTTGCCCCTAGAGTACACTCAGACACAGCTGTGCACAAAACACTTATGTCCAAATCTAACAACCTTGGGAGCAAAACAATAAAATCTGGTAAAGTACGTACTGAGGATCAGGTGGCTGCCCGACAACTGCTCACCAATAGCTCCATGTTGTGCTGCTCAGAAAGCACTCACTGCTCTGGACGAATGAGCAGTTATTTTTTGGAACCGGGCTACCTGAGCTAGTGTCATACTGATGAATAACAGCTCTAATCCACAAGGCAATTTGTTTTGTTGATGGCTAACCTCTCTTTTGCACACAGTGAAGGAATAGAATAGAATCCATCTTCCGTAAAAAGGTCCTGTCCAAGTTGATCTTTAGAGATATGATCACAGAAAAAAAAGCAAAAAAACAAACAAAAAAACCAACAAAAATAAAAAAACAAAAAAAAGCGGGTCCTGGTCAACAGAAGATCCTGGCTGTATTGAAAAAGAGAAAACGATATCTTGGTAAAGGTGAAATCACATCACCTTGGGCAGGAAGGATGGCTTTGTATGCAGCACTGCCATATTATTATGAAATATCAGAAAAGGTGACTTGCAGGGGACTCGGAGACACTCTTACGAGTAAGTAATTTGAGCTTAACAGTATATAGGGGCTCAAACAGTGGAAGTTCTAAAGCAGACCGGACAAAAATTGAGCTTTCATGGCGCTATAGGAGGAACATACAGAGGCTGAATCTGGAGAACTCCTTGTATATATACACATACGCACACAAACTGGACAGAGATCTGGGGGTATATTTACTATGCAAATCCTGAAACTTTTTAAGCATTTGTTTCAAACGGCACTTTTATTAAAAGACAAAGCCCATCAGATTTTGTCTTTAATAAAAAACTCCTTCAAAGCACCAGGAATCGGCGGTTCTACACAACCGCCGCAAAGTAAATATACTCCCTGGAATTTTAGAGAACAGAGTCTCAGAACACTTTCTAGACTAGCTTGTAGAACAGGAACAGCGACAGCCTGAAAGATGAAGTGTGGAATCACTCACAATGGCACCAAAATATATAAATCTTACATACTCTTGTCGTGAACATAGAGAACTTAGTTATTTATAAGGGATAAATCCTAACTGCAGTGTAAATATGTTCTACCAAATGAATCCATTGATAAGTTTAGCTACTAAAGTGTAAAATATGAGGACAGAAAGTCTGATGTAAATGTATTGGAGGGCTTTGCACATTCCAGTGTGAGAAGAGTGTCACCTATGGCAGCTTCAAAGGGCTCTTGCTGTGAGATATATCCTGACACAAGTTAGTTTTTGGACTTCTGAATAGACTTAGTGGGGTCGGGCACAGCTGGACATCCTTGCAGCCCAAGGCAGCATTTTGAATGCCTATACAGGTATATAGAAATATGAGCTTCCAAGGGACATGCCTTCATAGTTCATATTTTGGGAAATCCAGGTGGAACTCCATACTGAGGAGCAGAAATCATCATCATCATCATTTATTTATATAGCGCCACTAATTCCGCAGCGCTGTACAGAGAACTCATTCACATCAGAAATCACACCAGGGTTGTGAATGAGAGGTACGGGTAGTATTCTGGAACAGCTAAAATCACATATCTTTGGAAAAGGTATGTTGCTGTCAAACTTTCATCATGTTTGCCATCAAAAGATGGACAGATTCATAAGAGATTTATTAATAATGAAATTGTGTCTGAGTGCCGCTCCAGAAAAGTTAGGTCACATAGTAGAATTGGGTATGTCAGGCAAAGTGCAAATGGTGATTGAAAAAAGTATCAGCCACAACCCCTGGGGGCAGGGACAAGTGTGGATTTAAAAAACTGAGAACAGTTACAACAAATTGTCAATTCACATTGATAAACTGTCCATCTTCCTTGCCAATTTTCCATGGCACAGAGTATGCAATTCATGTAAGTGACACTCTGAAGGTAACCTCTTTTATTTTAAACTGTTTTGCTTGTGTATGTTATCTCAATCTATTAATTGTTTATTAATTATTTTTTATTTCTGTATGCCCTGTACTTTTGTATATTAAATCTATAGTTTAATATGTTGCGTCCTTGATACTCTAACGAATCTATTAGCCTGTTAAGAAGAAATCATTCGACCAAGTTAACCCTTTGAATGTCATTGTGTGATTTGTTGATACATTTTATTAACAAGCTTAGTCTGTGCTTGCATTTACATTTGTGTAACAGTCTGGAGGTTTGAAGAGTTAACCCTTTGCTCGCTGGTATGGGTCTTGCTAGTCTGTGAGCAGCTAGAAGCCTTGTGTGCCAGTGTGGGACAGTATATTGTGGTCCGATTGCCCGTATCCAATAGGTGGTGGCAAACCTGGTGTGTGAGGTTTGATCGCTGTTTGGGGGCGATTCAGTAGGTCTATAACCTGTGTGATAGGTAAAGCGACTGTGGGCTGGAATCGTGTGACCTCATGCAGCAAACACGCCCAAGTCACGAGAGCTGAGAGCGTGTTCGTGACATACTCTGTGAAAGATTTTTGGTGAAACAAGTTTCCTGTCTCACTTTCTACCACTTTTTCAGGGACCTATAACTCGCAGAATTCCAGCTTCAACAGCTACATCTATAAAGCCAGGCAAGCTAGGTCCTGCTGTAGAAAGGGCCCATAGGTTAGAAGATCATCCCTTAGTTCAAGCCCGGCTAACCAGTGGCTCTCCTAGGTGTTGTGAAACAAGTCCCAGCATGCACTGCCAGCTATCAGCAAAGCATGCTGGGGCTTGTGGTTTCACAACACCTGGAGAGCCACGGGTTGGCCAGCCCTGTCTTAGTGGAAGTCACCATCCCAGACACGCAGCCATCTTTAGAATGTGGGGGTATATCAATCGCTTTGGCCAATATGGGAGCCAGTAGTAAGTTCACTGGAAGGCATTCTCTTTTGGCCTTTTTGAGTACACCAGTTAGGATGGCTATTGTAGCCAAAGTATATCAAGTGGAAATCCTACGGTACTGTTGCATGGCGTCCACCACAACACCTTTGGATACCTAGTTCTCAAACCACTTTGTGGATCAGCATAGAGGCAATCATGCTAAACTGACGTCACCTTCCCACTGTTCGATGGAAAAACGCTGGGTGAAGACCATTCTCTTGAGGAAAGCCACCTCCAAATTCTTTTTCCCATGTACAGCACAGCTACCGCCGGAACACATCGTGACACCCATGTCATAATCCTGGCCAACTCTTATCGCCAAGAAGCTCCCAGTGCCCCTCCGATTTACATACAACACACCTGTGGTGTTGTCGGACAATGAGAATCAGTCTGACATTCAGGAAAGAGTGGGCATTTGTCAGAGAATTTGCCTGAGCTCTAGTACATTGATGTGGAGCTCCACCTCCTCGCGGGAGCAGAGACCCTGTAGCCGAAGATATAATGTCTCATATGGAAAGGTAGACAGACCCTGTTCAAGCTGTCCACCCTCAGCCACCACAGGAGATACTGACATGTACAAGATAACAGCTTGATGAACGGATTGGCAAACCAAATTCTCCACCCCCAAAACATTCCTCCAGCAGACTCAGCCTTGGAACTAGTCACTTTTTCAGACATGGCAGCAGTGAAAAGAAACTAACGTATGAGAAACAGCATGCCAGATAGTGATATTGATGTATATCATACACACAGAATTTTACTACAATATTTGGGTAATCGGCCCTTCAGAAAATCACAGAGCAGAAAGGAGCGTCAGATAGTGAGAAACAATGCCCATAACAAAGCTATCCCTAGCGAGAACTACCCTTTATTAATAGGGGTTCCCTATGTCACCTGCCCCATCTCTCACTTCATTAACTAGCACAGCTGCTGAAATGGGACAGGGGCTAACCATTGAGACAATCCCCTTAACAGATAGGAGGAGCCAGAGAAAACATTCCAATAGACTCGAGTGTAGCTATAAATAAGTATTTGCAAAGCACCGTTCTGCGCTAATAGTAGCTGTATCACTCCCTGTCCCTGCTTCTTCCAGTGGACCTGGGATCCCTCTGCAGCCCTTCCCAAGAAAGATAGAGACAATAAATCAGCTACCTCAGTCTCAAAAGTAGAAATACACTCTTGATGGGGAGCTGATGTCATTGCAATGCAGTGACGGTAAATGAAGAAAAAAATAAAGAAAAGAAAGAAATCAACAAGTGCCTAATCACCAGGACGTTTAGTTTGAACGGATGTGCAGTTGGTGACGGGTTGGAAAGAACAGGAGTCTGTGTGTGTTAACTTCCAAGTGATAAATTCCTATTAGCTCATTCTCATTCAAGCAGCAAAGACAAATCAAATTTTTTCAACATGTTTACAAACCTAGAATTAGATTTTAACTATTGAGCTGTAGAGAACACTTACGTTTTATAACCATATGATCAGCCAGTGAAGATAACCCTAAAAATCATGCTTCTCTGATGTTGTTTAAATTACTAGAATCACTTACCTTGAAATCAACACAAATGGTCTTTTCACTAACTGCCGCATGCTTTACATCATTCTCTGTAGAAAGAAAAACAGTGTTACGTCACATGTAACCATGGCCAATAAAGAGAGACATGAAAAGTTCACCTTTGAAAATTGTGTACATGGGAGTTTACATTGTGATATGTTTAGACGTTAAAAGAAAAAAGGTAGTCAAGAAGAACACAAGTCCAAATAGCAACATAACTGAGCTCTAAGGAATCAGACATGCTGTTGTATGGACATCTGCTTTATTTGCATAACATACACATTTTCAAACATCGCATGAGTACCAGAAAAAAAAAAAATGTATGCATGCGTCTGTATCCCGATTTTTGGAATTTGGGGGATTTTACAACTTTTTACACCAGGAGAGGCTGCACATCTGATGTTATATGAATATAACATAATGAACATAAACTCAAGTCTATATAAGGAGGCATGTCAGGAGGCGTATCTCTTACGACCATCAGTAGCCATAGCGGAACGTTCCAGATTGGCTAATCGTCCTCACCAGATGATAGTGCTTAAACAATGGCATTTTGTCTATGTTATATCAAGTCCTTGCCATCTTTTTGTATCACTTGTCATTTACAATTGCGCTACTGGAGTAAATAAGGTTTTTATTAGATTTTTTAAATAGGTAAAATTCATGTTATATTCAGAATTCACAATCACAGTAAACAATTTTATTGTGGCCATTGTACTAATATTACAATGCTAATGTCTGACTAAGCTAATGAGTTATACGTTGATGAAACACCGCCACCAGAGGCAGGAGCAACAAAGGTGCAGGGAGCATGTCTATAGGTCACGTGCAAGCCTCTTTGGGATGCCCGACAGAGGGGTGAGAGGTTTCCACCTCAGGTCATCCTGGAATGTTTGCAAACTCTGCAGTGACCTCAATTCTCCTATAGGCACTTGCAATACCACCAGTAAATAAATTCTTGGCTGTGAAACATTTCTGTATTTCTGGGTCATTCCAGACTGCAGCAGCTGTATCGGCAGTATGTCACAGACTGCATTAGTCATATCCTGAAGCCTGTCACATGGGCTTTCCTGATGCACATCAGGCAGTTTATTAATTTGACATTGGGTGAGGACCTTTAACCGATAAAACCACAATTTCACAATATTGCTCAGTTTCAGCAGGTCATAGGGGCAGTTGATGTTACACATGTAGCCCTAGAACAACTTGAACAAAAAAAATTCAAGCTTTTGTAAACGCAAACAATACAATTCCATTAGTGCGTTGAATTCATTTCCAGAAAAAAAAAATCAACATTGACCATTCAAGTGTAGATTTTGCAATAAAAAGAGATTTACTTATTAGATAGTAAGTTACAGAGTTACAAAATGCGTAGCACAGTAGTTCATATACAACCTGCCCCTCCATGGTCCCAGCAGACAGAGAGAGCCATGAATGTACTACAGGCTAATTTTAAAACCTTTACAATGGTGGGTATGTTTACAAAATTATGTCATCAGAGGTCACATGGATGGTTTACAATGAAACAGCATTCACTTCACAGATCTACTTTCTTAGATAAGATATTTGCACAAGATAGTTTCTAGCCTGTTCACAGTATTTTACCAGCAATTCTTCAAACAATATCTATAATAACGATAATATATAATATTTAAAGTCAGGTTGGTCACAATAAATTCTATTATTATTATAAATACAACTTTAACTAATGTACAGGCTATGTGTAATAGGTTTCTCCTAATCCATAGCCTGGTTGCCAAATATTCAGAGTACCCATGCAATCAGCAATATGCCATCAGAGAAGCAAGGAAAATGGGAGGCTATTAGGTAGGAAGATGCAAACACATTAAACTGATAGACTTTTGTAAAAGTATTGACAGAAGACCAGGTGGCTGCTCTGCACAGTTGGTCCACAGAAGCCCCACCTTTCGCTGCCCAAGACGCCCCCATCAACTGGGTGAAATGGGCCGTAAGTCTCTCTGGCACAGGACAGTTAGTCCTGATGTAAGGCTAACTGTTGCCCAAATCCATCTCGCAATTCACTGTTTTGAGGCTGGCCAGCCTCTTATAAGAATCAATAAAGGACAAACAGAAAATCGGTACTCTGAATTTGGGAAGCTCTCTCAACATAAATGTGAAGAGCCCTAACCACATATAATTTCTCCATATACACCTGATCAGACTGAGAAGCTGTCCGAAAGACCGGAACCATAATTTCCTGGTTCAAATGAAAGGCTGAAACACCCTTCGGAATAAAGGAAGGGAGAGTTCTCAATACCGCTCTGTCCTCGTGGAACACCAATTATGGTTGTCGACAGGACAGAGCTCCCAACTCTGAAACTCTACTTGCAGATGCAATAGCTAAGAGAAACACCACCTTCCAGGTCAGAGACGTAAAATCTGCCGAAAAAAGGGGTTCAAAAGGAGGCCCTGTAAGTATATCAAGCACCAGGTTAAGATCCCATGGTGCTGTAGGAGGAGAGTAAGGAGGCTGGATATGCAAGACCCCCTGAAGAAAACGTCCTTATGTCTGGCATATCTGCTAACTTCAGGTGGAAAGAAACTGAAAGGCCAGACATCTATACCTTTTAAGGAACCTAAGCGGCGACCTGCCTCAAGACCATCCTGAAGAAAGGACAGCAGTCTGAAAAGACGAAAAGAGGACGTCTGACAAGACCTATTGTCACGCTATCTGATATAGGCTCGCCAAATTTGATGATTGCTACGAGCTCGTAAGCCTGTTTCGGCTCGCATATGAGTGTTCACTACACTGGGGGGAAAAAACCCTAGCCCTCCAGAGCATGGTTTCAACAGCCATGCCGTTAAATTCAGCCAAGGTAAATCCTGGTGACAAAAAAGACCTTGAAGGAAAAGATCGCCTCGCGACGGGAAACGATGCTCTCGCCTTACCGCCATAGAGATTATGTCTGTGTACCACACTCACCGAGGCCATGCAGGTGTTATCAGAATTACCGGCAGACCGCCCTGCCTCACTCGTCTGAGTACTCGAGGAATCATGGAAAATGGTTTGGGCCCCCCAAGGAGCCAAAAGGATTGCCTTCAACTCTAACCTGTTGTTGGATAGGGAGGACTCCTGGTCTGACCAAAGACCCTGGAGGCTGAGATAAAGAGCTCCAGTCCCCCAATCTTTTAGGCTGGCGTCTGTGGCGACTATGATCGATGACCATGGAGCAAAAGACTTGCCCACCGACATGTGATCTGGAATCAGCCACCACTGAAGTGAATTTCTCGCATCCGGAGACAGAGAGAGATCTTCTGGCGGTCCAAATGTAGGTGGGATCCCGTCCATTTTGTCAAAAGATGTCCCACTGAAAGCACCGGGAATGAGCACGACCGAAGTGGATCGTCTCAAAGGAGGCCACAAACTTCCCTATAAGACGCATGCACAAGTGAATTGAAGGACTAGGAGAGGACAAGACCTGAGATGTTATCCTCTGAACCGACCTGATTTTCTCTTCTGGCAGAAACACCTTCTGTTGTTTGGTGTCCATGATGAGTCCCAGGAAGATCATGCATTAGCTCGGAACCATGTGGGATTTCTTTAAGTTTATTAACCACCCATGGCTCTTGAGAAAAGCTATGGTGAGGGACAAATGTTGTTGCAAGCAAACCTCTGAGGCGGATGTTATAAGATCGTCTAAGTAGGGCACAACCTGAACTCCCCCCGAGTAAAGACAAGCTGCCATAACAGACATGATCTTTGCGAAAACCCTTAGAGCCAGGGAGAGGCCGAAACGGATAGTGGAAGGCCCCCACCCTGAATCTCAGGAGAGACTGATGACCGCTCCAGATAGGAATGTGGAAGTATGCGTCTTTTATGACTATGGAAGCTATAAACCGATTCCTTTCCAATCCAAATATTACTGATCTCAGGGACTCCATCCAAAATTTGTCCACTGTTAAGTGCATATTTAGGTTCTTTATATTTAGGATGGGTCGAAAGGAACCGTCCAGCTTCCTGAGAAGAAAAAGATTTGAATAAAACCCTTTCCCTTTCTGGTTTTCTGGGACCCTGCAAATAACTTCTTGCTGAAAGAAGAGAGGCGACACAACTCTATATCGCCTGTCTTCACTGTGAATCTCGGGGTAGCGGGGTTACAAGAATGTTGTGGAACAGGACCCAAAAGAGCCATCATTTACCCCCTTGTTATAATGCCCCGAATCCAAGGTTCCTGAGAGGACGCTGTCCATTGTTAGGACCTACCTCTGTCTGAGAAGCCTCTAGAATTTGTTTGTTGTCTGCCCCTGGATGACTGGCCCCTAAGAAGGAGGTTCCCCCGAAAGGACTGCCTCAAGGAGCTGAAACACGTGGGGCGGCTCTGCCTACAATCACTGGCAAAAAGGGGCTTTTGCCACCCTTTGACTGAGAATGATACTGTCTAATTCCAGGCCAAACAAATCGGATGGTGAAAAAGGAATGGTTTCTATGTATTTTTCAGATTCCGAAACCGCCTCCCAGGATTTCAGCGATAAGGTTTTTCTTGCTGAAATTGCCGAAGCTTGAATAGAGCAAGACACAGAGGCTGTGTTCTGAGCTGCCTCATAAGGATACCCAGATGTCTCTTTTAAATCTAAAGCTAGGAAAAGCAATTCTGAATTCTGCAAGGCCTCAGCCAGCTGCTCTGCCCCTGCTTCCAGGGCTCTAGCGACTCAAGGCGAAGCAAATATGGGACTGAAGGAAGAACCCGCTGCTACAAAAATAACCTTTAGCTGAGATTCAATTCTGCGGTCAGTGGTGTCCTGCAGAGTTGCAGTGCCCGGGACCAGCAGGGTAGTGTGGCGGGCTAAACGGGCTACAGGAGAATCCACCTTAGGAATTCCTTCCCAGTGAGTCAGATCCTCTTCATGTAATGGATATAAGGAGGAGAATCTTTTTGGAACAGAAAACTTTTAATCAGGTTGTTTCTATATTCCCTCAGCAATATCTCTCAATTCCACCAAAGGAGGAAAACGAATAACCTTTCCTCTGGCTTTCTTAAAGAGACTTCTGTTTATAGGACTAGGATTCTCTGACTCTGGGAGGTCCAAAGCCTGCCTCACCGCTAATACCAAATCATCAATGGCCTGATATCTGGCAGTTTCTTCCTGATTAGATACGTGAACCTGGTCGGGAACCCTTCTTCAGAAAAAGATTAGCGGATCTAAACCGCTTTCTTTTAGTAGGGCCCAAATATGGGGATTCAAATAACTGGTTTAGGGTGTCTAAACCCTTTAGTAATGATGAGGACCATGCTGGTTCTGCCAAGACAGGGGTCTGATCCGTTATCAAAGAAGAAGGGCCTGCTATGGCTGTCCCAGTAGAAGCAGCCGCAGGACCCCCCACAGTCGTGAGAGCATTATCCAATACAGAAGAAAGCGCTGCCGAGCATGTCAATAACTAAGTAGATTTAGTGAGAAGCTGGGCTAAAAAGGAAACTGACTGTGTCAGTGGAGCCACCCAGGCCGGTTCCGCCGACAGAGAGGCTAGAGTCTGCTGGGTTTGCGCAGATGGGGGCCCCCCTTCACAATCAGAAAAAAACGCCAACGGGTCCCTCTGCTCATATGGTAATTTAACCTTACATCTATAATAGGCAAAATATTTTTCCATAGGACCTTTTCCTTTATCTAACATTTTACAAAGGAAAGAATCCCCAAGCACACCATGACTTGAGGGAGACAGAGAGAAAAACAAGTAATCAACTAATCTACAATAAAAGTTGCACTTGTCCCTTTAAATAAACAATGTGATTTTTGACAAGTAAAGAGTACAATAATATTACCCCTACTAGCCCCACTTTGTCAGTAAACAAATAGTTTTTATAAAATGCTTAATAAAAATAGAATACATAGCCAAAAGGCCAAACACAGGAGAGAAGTCCACCAGCAATGTCCTGATGCCTGCTCCCACAAGGCTGTCTCTCTTCCCGGGCTTCTTCTTAGTTCCAGAAAACCGGAATACTGTCAGTAAATTGAAGAGCAGGGGAGCTCTATATCATTTTAGCTCCCCCTCTTCCGATATTCTGTCTCCATTTTTTTTTTTTAAAGAAAATTATATATATATATCATCAGCAGAGTAATGGAGACCTCAAAAGATTGAGGTCTCCTGCAGCGGTTGGACCCCGATGTCCCCTTCTATTTCTGAGGGGGGATCTTGGTCTGACCCCTTCATACCTTCCTGGGCTTCTGTCTCGTACCTGCCCGGGTCTTTCCAAAATGGCCGCCGGCTGATGCTCTGATAGCTTTTACACACAGGTGCACAACATGGGTGTGATTGCTGTGATGTGTTTGTTGTGAACAACAGTATTGTGGGATCTGGTGGCTTCCGACACTGAATAGCAGCCAGACGATATCTAGGCCTGGAGGGTTTAGTGTCAGGAAGCCATGGAACATTTATGGATTGTGTTTTGGTGTTGTTGTGACAAAATAACACAGCAACTGGTCAAGAAGACCAGAGTAAGGAGTCACTCATTTGGTAATTTCTACAAAGTGGTGTCATTGTCAGATCTGAAAGAACAGCCACAACACAGCTGTTCACCCAGACAACAAAGCTAGCAGAGCCAAATGCTAGCCGTCGCTGAGGCCCAGTTAGAGAGGAAGACTACTACGGCTTAAGCTCAGTGAGCTCCGGCAGAGTGAGCAACAGCCGGCTGTTATGCAAAGTATGACATCCTCAGGGGACGTTGAGGCGTTTATATTGGCGTTTGAAAGGACGGCCACAGTTATTTTATTATTTTTCTCCGAACGCTCAGGTGACAAGTCCAGCAGGGGCAGGCTGGGCTGGGGGGCATCTGCCCCCTGGGCCGGTCTCATAGTGGGCTAACTTGGGCTGGGTCATCTGCATTTTTTTCCTTTTAATATAGACTGCTGAGTCAAGTCTTGCCCCCCTCGCTGAAATTTGCCAGCCCTCCCCTGAAGTCCCGTCATGGAATGAAATGCATATAAGGCCTTTCTGAGAGGCATTATAATTTCTAGATTTATTTCTAGATTTATTGGGATTAAAAGTTATCCAGAAAATAAAAGTCAGTGTTAGAACACAAATCTTTGAAAATAGAAAAACAATAATAAAGCACATAAGGAAGAATCAAGTTTTCAGAGGTTATGTGCTCAAAAACAATGGTCTGATTTTCTTGTCAATAAAACACAACGTAGGTAATTACCTTTATCCAGGCACAATCCAAATGTATAGGCTAATAAAGGAAAATTATAAACAATCTATAGATCAGCATTAATGGATGATCATGGGAAACAGGCAATTTTAAACAGAGTACTACCCAAATATTTTATAAATACTGCCGTGACTTATAGTAGCCACAGATTTAGTATGCTCCCGAGATCTTCGCTTCATGTTTGGATGGGATCGATTTGCCAATTCTAATGACCGTAAGGATTTTAAATACTCCAATTACTTTAGAAGAACTGGATTAAGCGAATGATTCATTTCCAAATGGTATGGACACAAGAGAAATTGATTTTTCTCCCAAATTACTAGAAACATTCAATTTGTTTTATAATGAGAAAGCTCTCCTTTGATCCATGTTGGATGCTCTTATAATTGTACTTCCTAGACCAGGAAGAAACCACTTACATCCAGATTTATATAAGTCAAGATATTAGCAAAAAGTATTATTGCTTTATTTAAATAATTTTACCAAAACTGTAAGCTCTGATAAATTTATTTTTATGCAGGATAGTTCCACTTCTACTAATGTTAGGCATTTATTTACAAACTGGCAACTGAAACATGTCAGTGGTGATGAAGCAGTGGATGAATCCCTTGATGCGCCAAGGCTTTTGATTTAGTGGAGTGGTCCTATTTTTATAGATTTTTGGCATTAGTCAGTTTTATTAACGGGGTAAAATTACTTTACTCCTGCTGCAAGAGTCGGTGCAAATTTTCTTTAAAGTAGGGGTACGCGTAAAAGCTGCCCGCTATCAACATTATTTGCATTCTGGTATATGTGGTCTATCAATAATGTGTCAATCAAAATATCGCTCTATACGCAGATGGCACATTATTCTTGGCTGATGCAAAAGAACCTCAAAAACCTGCTTCAGGTGGTTGAGAAATTTGTATTTTAATCAGGCCTCAAAATAAACTGCTTTCCTTATTTGCAAGAATTGTACAGAATATATTGCACATATTCTTATTCTCTACAATGGATTTCAAAACTTAAATACATAGGTATGGGATATTTAGGTTTCAAAGAATCCGACAGATTATATTATTGACAATATTGTCCCTTCAATTGATTTCTTACACATTAAATATTGCATATGACAGATATTGCCTTACAGTAACCTAATTAAAATGTTTATTCAACCAAAATTTTTAAATTTATGACAACAGTCACTTATCTATTTTATTATGATTAACCAACATCTCTAATCTTCAATATGTGAAGATAAATTGGCGAGGACTACATTTAAAATCTTACTTAGTGTATTAGCCCTTCCACAGTTGGTTCCATGGTGGACCAAGGTGATGAAAATTTAGTTCGAGGGGCAGTGGTGGCACCTAAATAGAGGGCATCATAGACCCAGAGGGAGAACGAGGAGAGACTTTAGCCAGGTGGACACCAAGAGGAAGCGAGACAAAGCACTAGGATCAGGAAAGGATTCATTGGGGAGTAAAGGGGCAGAATTTTGGAAGTAACTCTCAGGGAAGGTTTGCAATTATCACAAATAGGCAACAAAAACGATATATATTGACGATTACCATGCAATAAAATTAAAAATAAACATAGCCAAAGAAAGCACAATCAATATATATTATATATAAATATATATAGATATATATATATATATATATACACATATACACACACACACACATATACATATATACACACACACACACACACACACACACACACACACACAGTCAAGTCCATAACGATTGGAACATCGACACAATTCTCATATTTTTGGCTCTATACACCACCACAATGGATTTGAAATGAAACAAAGATGTGCTTTAACTGCAGACTTTCAGCTTTAATTTGAGGGTATTTACATCCAAATCAGATGAACAGTGTAGGAAGTACAACAGTCTCTATATGTGCCTCACACTTTTTAAAGGGACCAAAAGTAATGCTACAAACTAAACAATCCTACATCAAACTTTCACTTTTTAATACTTTGCTGCAAATCCTTTGCAGTCAATTACAGCCTGAAGTCTGGAACGCATAGACACCACCAGACGCTGGGTTTCATCCCTGGTGATGCTTTGCCAGGCCTCTACTGCAAACGTCTTCATTTCCTGCTTGTTCTTGGGGCATTTTCCCTTCAGTTTTGTCTTTATTAAGTGAAATGCATGCTTAAATCGGATTCAGGTCAGGTGATTTGGCCATTGCATAACATTCCACTTGTTAGCCTTAAAAAAGTCTTTGGTTGCTTTTGCAGTATGCTTCAGGTCATTGTCCATCTGCACTGTGAAGCGCCATCCAATGAGTTCTGAAGCATTTGACTGAATATGAGCAGATAATATTGCCCGAAACACTTCAGAATTCATCCTGCTGCTTTTGTCAGTAGTCACATCATCAAATACAAGAGAACCAGTTCCATTGGCAGCCATACATGCTAACGCCATGACACTACCACCACCATGCTTCACTGATGAGGTGGTATGTTTTGGATCATGAGCAGTTCCTTTCCTTCTCTATACTCTTCTCTTCCCATCACTCTGGTACAAGTTGATCTTTGTCTCATCTGTCCATAGGATGTTGTTCCAGAACTGTAATGGCTTTTTTAGATGTTGTTTGCCAAACTCTAAACTGCTGTTCCTGTTTTTGTGGCTGATGGTTTACATCTTGTGGTGAACCCTCTATATTCACTCTTGTGAAGTCTTCTCTTGATTGTTGACTTTGACACATATACACCTACCTCCTGGCGAGTGTTCTTGATTTAGCCAACTGTTTTTCTTCACCAGGGAAAAAATTATTTTGTCATCAACCACAGTTGTTTTCCGTGGTCTTCCGGGTCTTTTGGTATTGCTGAGCTCTCCGATGCGTTCTTTATTTTTAAGAATGTTCCAAACCGTTGATTTGGCCACACGTAATGTTTTTGCTATCTCTCTGGGTTTGTGTGAGGCACATATAGAAACCATTGTAATTCCTACACCGTTCACCTGATTTGGATGTAAATGCCCTCAAATTAAAGCTGAAAGTCTGCAGTTAAAGCACACCTTGTTAGGTTCATTTAAAATCCATTGTGGTGGTGTATAGAGCCCAAAATTGGAGAATGGTGTCGATGTCCCAATATTTATGCACTTGACTAAATTATATATATATATATATATTGAACCTAACCGAGAAGAATCCTCTCCCAACCAATTTTTTCTAATAAAAAAACTGGCAACACTGTAACTTAAAAATACTTTAGTGATTTTCACGATTAACAAACCAATCATTGCTTTATTTACTTAATGTTGAAAAAAGGGGAAAGAACAAATGAAATGTAAACTTTTAGACACTATGATGTGTGTTTTAGAGTAGCAGTATTTAAAACTCAATTAATTATTAATAATTTATTAAAATACACATCCTAACCATTAAGAGCTAGCGAAATAGATTAAAAACCATAGTGAAAATTGTGATGTGATTGGAACATACTGTGAAATGATGTGATTTAAGAACTGCAGTATGACTACAATGGCCTTGATGCCCTATATAAATAAATATATGTGAACACTTATATTTGTGCATCGATCATAAACTCATAGTTTGGTGCTGCTATAGTGTTTAATCTTTCTTCTAAGATCAATCCAAATCAATAACTTCCATACAGTTTAAATATTCATTGCATCTATAACTATATCTCTACGTATATGACTAATGCTGCTCCTTTTCTTTATGTGTGTGTGGAGAAACACTAGGTGACAGTAAAGAACCATAACACAACAGATAACTGCATTGAAATTCATTTGATGCAACTAATTTATATATATATTATACACGCACACATATATACATACATACACACTTATTTATTAAAAGCCTAGTGCTGCTCCTCAATACACACACAAAACATTTGATAAAGTGTTTGCAAATTACTTTTGTATACTTGACTATTCCTGATTTGTTCATTATTACTATTTGTTATTACTTGGTTTTCGATTTTCTAGCCATTTGTTTTATTTGCACTTAGTGTTACATTAATAGGCAATATACTAAATAATTTAAGCAATAAAGTGTAACTGCGATGCCAACCAAAAGGCAAATGTCTGCTGTGGGAGTATCTGCACAGCAAGCAGCAAAAAGTCGAGGAACGGAGTGGGATAAAGCTCAACGACAAACTAACTGATGACCAAAGACAACGCGAACATCATCGCCATGCAAATCTGCCTCCACAACAAATTGCCCGTCACGAAGCGCAGGACCAAGGTAATATTGCGTGAACGTCTACAAAGTCAGCGAACAAAATTGCCATGCCATTCTTGATGCTGGTAACTTTGATGAAACAAAATATTAATGCTCAGAACTATAGTCCCATGAAAAGTATTTGTGAATTTTGCCACACTAAGCATTTTGCGGCTGAGCAGTCATCTCACAAACTACTCAATCAATGCTGCCACAGGGGTAAAATCAAATTGGAATCAAACACTATCTTACTTTTATTTTTTTTCCGTCATTTTGATGGGCTTTTAACTAGTTTTACATATATACACTGTGGCTGAATCACTTATAAATAACTTATTGTAATAATATATTTAAATTATTAGCACATTGTGACAATTTATATCGCTAGTAATGTACTGATTCTTGATACCGTGTATTTGAAATATACTTATTTTTTATATTGTGTGTATTTCGGTACAGGAAATGTTTTTATTGCTAAGACAGGGCCAGGAGAGGAAATTTGGTTTTGGTTTTGCAACTGTCTAGAGACAGGTAATCTGATGTTAATTAGTCCTTTTCATCTCCTTAGCCAACAGGTCTTTTCAGCCTGAAAGCCCAAAAAGGGAGTCGTTACCTATATCCTGACTGGTTAAAGTGAAAGGAAACCTCTGATCAATGTGATTAAGGAAATCACAGATTAGTGTAAATTTTGCAAAGTATAAATTGCATTTTAAATTCAAGTTTAAATAACATCTCCCATCCCGATGTTAATCTTTGAATGAAATATTTCAGCCTTTGCCGAGCCATCCCGGATTAGGGGGGGCGTTACCCCCTGCTGAAATGTGTGTCAGAATGTGTATAAAAAAGCACTGGTTTGTACTGAAATGTATTATTATTGTGCCATCTAGCCTTCTGATCGCCTGTACCTTAAACCAGTGTGAACTGTCCTTTTGCTTCAAGATCCTGCGACTGCTTCCCTGCTATAATTCCTGTGACCTGCAGATTAGACCCAAAGACATTCTCCGGATGTCCTGAGGTTGGAACGCAGCGTCTACCATCAACGCTCTGCACGCTACCCAGCAGCTCTGGCCAGTGCGATATGCCAGGGAGGAACCATCCACAGCACTGTACCGGAAGAGGTCAGGGGTACCAGCCGAGGAGCCAAGTGAGGAGGTACACTAGCTTAGACAGTTACCCAGAAGGAAGCGGTTCTAGTGCCAGTGTAGGAATCCTAGTGGTGGCAGCAACGTAAGCCCCTCCTACTGCGGTTAGAGCGTGCAATTTGGGATAAAAAAAAGGGAACCATGGCAAAGTAAGCCCAGCCGGTCCCCAGTAACAACAGACAGGGTCGCATAGGCTGTCCATCCTGTAACAATAGGCAAGCTTTTTTGTGAGGTATGAATGTCTCCTCCATCAGTACGCAAAGTTAAAAATGGTCTCATGCTGTAACCGACGAACACATGGTCCCCATAATCTCACACTACACACATGTACTCACAAGATGTAAAATCTATGATTGATACCATCTAAACTTTGTTTTTCTATTTCTATCAATGCTGAATAGCCTCTCACATTTATATGTCCCCACTGGTTTGAGATACCCTGAGAAAACATGGTTTATTTAACACAAGAGATTTAGGAAACGGTTTGGAATACAGCGTAAGGCTATTTCCCCTGCATGTCATCACAACACTGTATTTTATTGCCTACCAAAACTTTGTCTCTTGATAACACATTATAAGAGTATTGGTTTTACCGTAATAAAATGCAATTATATAAATATACACATTATATAGTGCCCCTTAATGTTGTATTCCAGCAAGACATACATACCACTTTCAAGCTGTTTTATGTTTGATCCAACAGCATCATCCAGTGACATTCCCGTATTTACACTATAAAAGGAAGAGTTTCATTACTTGAAGTGTAAAAGAAACCAGCACATGTTTTACTACTACTATAATGCTTGTCTACAGCCTATAAACATGAGGCAGCAATTGCATTGTAAGTTGAGAAGCATATACTACTGCAATTTACAATCATTCATACATAATTCATCTAAAGCATATTAAACATGTAGCGTTTTTGCCTTTTCAAACACCTACATTCCTTATATACAAGGGATCCTTGTTAATTTTTTTATATTCACACACAAATAATATAAAACAATAAAATGGATTAATGATAATTAGTAATACCCCTTTCACACTAAAATCCCGGTGCAGACACAGGATAATGAACAAGGTTTCAACTCGTGTTGCAACCCTTCACATCACACTTTAGTCCCGGGAATATCCCGGGTAGCAGTCACTCACACTGGACCCGTGTCTATACTGCATTATCAAGATGAGTCATTAAAGGGGATAGAAGATGAGCTGCTTTTAACACAACCCAGGCAGGATAACCCGAGAACACCTTTCAATCCGCATTGGATCCGGCTCCAACACGAGAATAACCCTGGACCCGTTCACAAACACACGACCCTGTGTTGTTCTTGGGTCCATGCCTCTGTGTGAAAGGGGTAAAAGTGGCGGTCCAAGTAAAAAGTGTTAACACACACCACGGAGCCCACAGACTAATCAAGCTGCTCTTACCTGCTGTTAGAAAGCGAGCCATCTACAGAGGAAACTGACAGGGACATATCTTTTCCTCTTGGCCGGGAAACACAAGGTGTAGACAATCTTTCCCTGGAAGGGCAGACACATTACATAACTCATTTATTTACTTACTCCAGCAGGCCACTTATATGGAAAACCCCCATATACTGCAATACTTAATTTCCTTTCCTAATAAGCGTGTAAATTGAATTTATCCAGTTCAATACAGTGCTAATTTCTCATCAAGCTAAATGACACCATAGACAAGAATATATTTCTGCTGCTATTTTATCAGTCATAAAAATAGGTATTGTTACTTTATCTCCACACCCTTTACTTTCAATGGCATCTGTCACATCCACTACTTTTTGGTCCTCTCATTAATGAGCGATACCCACTTGGTAGTCAGAAATCCTAGTACTAGTAGCTACAAAGTTTGACTGAACCCATAAAGATGACTATTTCACCCTCTCATAAACCATATTAAATCATTTAAAATAAGGAGTACCACTTGCATACCAGTTTCTCTCTGTACTATGTGACTTCAACACATGTCTTAATTTTAATAAGATTTACAACAAAAGAAAAAAAAAAAAAAAGGATGTGGTATTTGTCAAGATTTATTTTGGGGAAAAAAATCTGCACAAGACAGCATACATTATTTTCTTTGCTAATAGTTTATGCCAGTGGTTCCCAAACTTTTGCAGTTCGTGGCACCCTTAGAGTCGCCAAATTTTTTCAAGGCACCCCTCCAAAATTATTGAGCAGTATTTAGGTCAGGACAGAAATACTTATTTAGTTGTATGCAAAAACGCCCCCTCTGCATCCAGACACTCTGCCCCCTCTGCATCCAGACACAATGCCCCCTCTGCATCCAGACACAATGCCCCCTCTCACGCTGTCCCCCCTCCTCTGTCCCGCTGTCCCCCCCTCCTCTGCCCCGCTGTCACGCTCCCTCTCACTCCTCTGCCGCGGGCCAGCCATAGACAAAAGAAAGAACACAAAAACTTACCAATCCGCGCGGCTCTGGGACCCAGCATCCTCCTCGCTCCCGCAGCTTGTCACTGACGCCGATATTCAGTGACAAGCTGCGGGAGAGAGGAGGATGCTGGGTCCCGGAGCCGCGCGGCTTGGTAAGTTTTTGTGTTCTTTTTTTTGTCTATGGCTGGCCCGCGGCACCCCAGTGACACCAATGAATACCAAGAAATTAAAGTGAATAAGGACCTAATTAGAGAGATTACACTGTAACTAATAAAAGTATAATATAATAATCATCTTTCAGATAGATATATTTAAGTAGCAGGAATAAAACACAATTTTATTTTCATAAATATAACAGTGACATGAATGACATGACATAACAGCACAGTAATCAGATCTAACACCACAACAGAACCTTAGTCAACTGTCAACCCCTCGCCCCTTTTCTTTGGCACACAGGAAAGCCATTTCTATACATTTCTGCTGCATCGTCTGATGCCAGGCCCAGACCCCAATGGAGCTGGCTTGCACAAGAATCCAAGAAACTATCTGTGGCAGAAGTAATCGGGTCCTCCCGATCCCACGTTGGGAGCGCGCAGGTTGAGGTAACGACCCATGTATCTCTGCTTGCCCTCGACATTCTACAGCAGTCTGTAGTTAAGCGTGTACAGTGCTACAGAGATAATCTTTAAGCAATTTAGCAGCCAAAGAAAAAGCTTAAAAATATTAAAAAAAAACAAAACTGCCCGTGGTCATTAAACAAAGCGCCTTGCTCCAGTGGTCACTTAGAAAAACTGAAGTTCCAGGCAGCCAATGGGGTATAGAGGGGTAGAAGGTTGAGCTTTTGGCAGTAAATTTAAAGTGCCCAAGGTGCTGTCACCGCACTCTAGACTCAGTGTTCCATTGTTCCTCATTAGGAAGAATGAAAATCAGATAAAGGCAAAATTAACAGATAGGTAATGTACACATAGTGCTTATATCTTACTTTTCCAATAGCTGTACAGGACAATCTGCCTCGAAAGTGAAGTCTTCAGAACAGCTTAAAATTTCACAGTCTTCTGTTTCAGGCCTCTATTTCATAAAACAAAATATACATTTTTTTTTTCACTTATACAACTTCACTATTAATATTTGTTTTATTAAGTGTAAGAAAAAAAAAAGAAAAGACTTTGCCAATATACTGCTTGCTGCCAGGCACCAAATCTGTTTATTACCACAAAATGGAGTAGAGAAAGAACCCAACCATCATTTCAGGTAAAAGGAAAAAAAAAAAAAAAGATAAAGGAGAAAATAAGCAAGTCAAGATAAAAATCTATAAGCACCAATTTCAGTGTGAGAAGGGCAGATACAGCTAATCCCAGCTTTGATTCATTAGACCCACGAGGGCCACAATACAGATACAATTTCATCTCTGCCACATGATCGACGATACCTGCAACCCAACGCAAATCAAAAAATTGGTGTGTCTGATTAATTGTATAACATAACAGTATATTTAAGTAAACATGTGTTTGTGCAAACATTCTTGGGTATACATTCCAGTGCATATTGTTATGTATGGTTGGAATTCCACAGGTTGCAGCATAACCTTGTGCGAGTGGAGCAAAGTGGGCAATAAGTGATCTAGTATAGAGGATTTGCTCATATATATTCCATCATTTAAGAGCTATGAGCCTTTCATCTTCTAGTGCAATTCACTAACTGCCCCCTCCATTTCCACTTGCCGTCAATTGTATTTCTATTTTTCTGCTGAGCAGTTCCATATTTGGTCCAAACTGCTCTCAAGGAGTATTGTAATGGGGTTGACAAGTAATACATACATTTGTCTTCTATTACTATAAACACGCCATTATTCTGCAATATTTTGTATTACTCTTACCTCACACAGAGGACATATGGTATCTAATAGCTCCAGCCTACAAGAGCATGCATCACACAAGTAATGTCCACACTGCAATGTTTCCACACAGCTTCCTGTAAATAAACAAAACCAAAAAGGTAGAAATTAAGTGCCATCTAGCAAAAGGTAATGTATTAGACAGCATATATTTTAGGGTTTTACTAAAATCCAAGTGTTCGTTTTAGATAGTCTCCAGTTTTGCAGAAGCATTTCTGTTTCAATAGGGCCACATCCACCATGTAAACACTAGAAGGCTACAGCAAATCACTGCATTTACTCATCTATAACCGGATTACAGAGGGAAGAGCGCAGCCTTCAACTCATAGCAGTGCCAAGTCTGGGTGGGCACTTAAACCCTGCCTTGTTAAAGGTGTGTAAGGAATCAAAAAAAAATATACAAACAGCACTGAAAACTAACACCCATTATTTACAAATCAAATTTAAAAAAATTAAGAAAAATCAATAAAGTGTCAGATATCACCTTAAGGATTGTAAATCTTTATAAATTCAAGGATTAATTACTTATTAAAATAAAAACCAACATGAAGTCAAATGGCTTAATTTTGTAAACTGTAAGAAGCAGAGTGGATGTACAGATATACCAGAATTGCAAAGAAGATATTGTATTCGTAAAGCTTTTGGACGGTTTAAAAAATTTTTTTAGAGGAATATATTTTTTTTATACATATGAATCAAAGGATATTACTCCTAGGATAAGGAAATGGCTATCCCAAAGAAACCACTCTCCAAAATTACATTAGTAAGAACAAAAATGGATTTATAAAGTTGTGTTGATTTGGAATGCATATACTTAGATCTTTTTCAAATTCAGTAACAGGACTGGTGTTCTTTAGGGAGTAAAATATTATTATTATTATCATCATTTATTTGTTAGGCGCCACAAGGTATCCGCAGCGCCGCACACAGTACGAACAGTAGACTATACAGGGTGAAACCATACAGAACAATGAACAAAAAGTACCATTACTTCAGAAATTCCAAGCAGGCTACAAGGAGCAGAAGAATGGATGAGGAGACAGGAGGGAAGAGGGCCCTGCTCATGCGAGCTTACATCCTAAGGCAGGGTAAACAGACCAGGCAGAAGAGGAGCCAGTTGAAGCAAGGGGAGAGAAGTGAGGACGAGCTGAAGGGAGGAGATGGGGGTTAAGTGGATGGTTGGTAGGCTTTGAGGAAGAGGTGAGTTTTGAGTGCACGTTTGAAGGAGCACAGAGTAGGAGAGAGACGGATGGAACGATGGCGGTCGTTCCAGAGAAGGGGGGCTGCACGGGAAAAGTCTATACAGTGCGCACACCGAATCCCAAGCATCATTTGGTGTTGCCAAAGAAGAAAAGAGCACAAGTGCTTCACTTACAAACTCAGGTCATGCAGTTGCTGGTACTTGTTAGTTAAGGTGGCCACCTCACACCTGCATCGTCCACCCGCTCAGCTGACTGCGTAAGGATTAGGTGCGTAAACTTTGTTCCTAGCCCAGCATAGGTAACACAACATTCAGAAGTTATCTGCTACATCCTCCTTTCCGAAGTATTTTCTTCTCAGTAGAACATTCACAAAGCATAGTGCCTACTTCTGATCTGCTGCCATTTAAACCCTCTAATCAAGGGGCAAAGCCTTCAACTCATGGCAGTGCCAAGTCTGGGTGCCAAGTCTGGGTGGGCAATTAAACCCTGCCTAGCTCCTTCTCCTGCAACCATGGCTAAAGGATGTAACGTTGATTGAAATGTAAGGAGTTTTCCCAACTACAGTGAACAATTCTCCAACACTGTTTTTCAGTTGTCGCATAACATCAGCAAGAGCTTTCGAGGATAAACAAAATTTCAAGTAAATGCCTTACAAAAGGTCCTTTGATGGTTTTAGTTTTTTTTTTACTGGAAAACAAGCACAGGTTTATTTCCCATCCCTTGTTCTAGTTTCACTTTCCACTATGAAATACATATAAATGAAATAAGGTATTAACACAAGTGGGCACAATCCAGGGGTTGCATTAAAAAAATGAGATTTTTGCACTGGCTGTTAAATTCCATTCTCCAGGGCTGTAGAGGAACAATGATAGCATGTTAAGTTTCAACCCTCTCTCCATCTCAGGGGACACAGATGGTGGGAAGTCAAATAGCCACTATTAACAGGATCAGAGAAATGTCTAAAAATTAGCTTTCCTACCAAAGACAGCCTTCAGAGAGGGAGGATTGCTAACTTTTGTGACCTTTTATATTTAAATTCACATTGAATTTGCCCTATGGAGGTGATCTGTGCTTTGGTCTGCAAAATAGTGATGAGGAAACAGTATAGAAGTCCACCTTGGATATTAATTTGGAAGCCTCATCAGAGGAGGCAATATTCATGTTATAAAATTTGGGAAAAGTATGCAGGGACAACCAAGTGTAAGGTCTGCAAACCTAGTACACCAACCCGTCATTATGTACCGCCCAAGAAGGACCAACCTCTTGGGCGAGTGCATCATCAGTCCAGAGAAAACTTACCACAAAATAGAACAACTCAAAGCAATGGAGTTTTTTTGAGTACTGGACAGATAGAGCCACAGACAACCCGATCACACTTCTAGCGCTAAAGAAGCAGAGCTTTGCTCCTTTAACACTAAAGAAGTGAAGCACTCCTTTAACGCTAAAGGAGTGAGACCAAAACTAGACAACCTTAGGATGAAAGAGATCCTGTTTCATTGATCATCTCAGACTAGCCTAGTCAAAACAATAGCCATCAAACAAAATGACATTTCTGCAAGAAAACAGGACAAGAACAGAAGAAAAAAGGAGCTAAAAAGGGAGTGCAACCCTGCAGGACTTTCAGACCAGGTTCAGGTCCCACAGAGATAAAAGGGGAGACGAAAGGCAGCCCAATGTGAACCACTCCTTGTAAAACCACTAACATATATAAGCAGTACCAACTGGCATTTAAAAGAAACCACTGAAAAGGGAAGAAAACCTGCATCTTGAAAGAATTCAAAGCCACAGCTTTTTCTACACCCCTCTGAAATAAAGCAAATCTAGAATTCCACTAGGTTAGGTAGGGTTACCAACCTGTAACAAACCTAGGAAAAGATGGCTTCCAAGTCCGCAGCATGGCCCAGATAACAGGGAACGAAAGTTCATTTTGCTTAAGAATCGATCATGGCTTCAAGAGCCATGCCAATAAAGCAAGTACTTATAGGCCCTATCAAAGAAGGGGCTTGGATTGATCAAAGGATCGACCAGAGTACTAGGACTACCTGGAACAATAGAGGGTGACGAAGAATGCTTGTACCTTTTCCACAGAATCTGCAGACAAACTGGAATGGCCATACCCCCTCCTCAGGCCAGGCTGCCATGAGCCTACTTTGCCATAGGCAGGGACAGATGTGGGAGTGAGGGCTCCACAATGGAAGCGACATTATTGAGATGGTGAGAGGAGAGAAAATAAAAATAAAAAAAAACACACACACACAGCTGTCCCACTCCACAGGATACTGTGGAGGCATCCTCGGTGATGTGCATTAGTATTGTGAAGTCCAAAAAATGTATTCATATCCCTGAATTAAAAAGACAAGCTGCTTAACGTAGCTGATCCTGTGCCAGTGCTGGACCCATGCTTACATTACTTCATAGATGTTTAGACAAGGATTAGTGCATGCCTGAAATAGCAGATCTCTTTAAAGCTACAAACTGGACAAATTACACTATCAGATAACAATTCCTTTTTCAAAAGAGCTTATCAGTCCTCCTTCACCCTTACAAACAGAAGCACAAGAGATTGGGGCAATCAACATCTCCCTCGGCTGCTGGAACTTTATAGGGGAAGGACTTTCCCTAACAACCTGGATACCCTCTCCCTGCACCAGAAAGGTTATGAACATAAGGGGCGCAGAGATGATACAAGCCACCCTATTATATAGAAGAACTGGATCTGAAGGTGCTATTAGCACTAATTTTCATCGCTATTGTTATCCTTGGTTTATCCACACATATTCAGGATTTTTGATTATTTACAAAGTATACTGGCCACACACTTTGTTTCTTACAAGAACATCTGTAAGCTAATCTCCAGATTGAAGACCTTATTATAAACATTTACCATTTAAATTTATTGTTATTTCTGCATTTGCAGACATGCACAATATTATATACACAGATATCCTCTTTTAGGGGTAGTTTTAATATTATTTCACTGTTGGTGGTTTATTCGAGTTTTATGTATTGTTATTTATATTGGTTATAATAAAATACTATTTGTATTTTAGACAAAGCCCGCTTTAATTTTAATACACTTATTTACTGCGGTTGGTTTCCTTGACGCACCTGGTTTTGTATATAATTGATCAGGAATGATTTGAGGAAAGTGACAAAGAGTTCAAGGTGTTGACTTGGCCTCCAAATTCCCAAAATCTCAATCCGATCGAGCATCCGTCGTATGTGCTGGAAAAAACAAGTCTGAACCATGGAGGCCCCACTTCACAACTTACAGGACTTGAAGGATCTCCTACTAACATCATGGTGCCAGACTCTTGTGGAGTCCAAGCCGCGACTGGTCAAAGCTGTTTTGGCATCATTGTTAAGCAGGTGGTTTAAATGTTGTGACTGAACGGTGTATATATACTAACAAACCTACTGCTGTAAACGATAAAATAGGAAGATTTTTGTACTTACGTTAAACCTCTCTCTCTGAACCATCTTGGGAACACTGCTACCATGGGGTTGTATGAGGGTGCATGGAGTTGGCGCTTAAATAGTTAAAAACTAAACTTGCTGCTGACTCCTCCCCTCTGCTAGCCTCATTGTAATACTAAACTCCAAAGAGAGAAGGCCAAACAACCAAGACCACACAGTAGAAGAGCAAAAGGGAGGGAATGCAGTGACCCCCAGATGGATTCAGAACAAAAGATTTAACACAAGTACATAAATCTTCTCTCAATCATCCACTCTGGGAAACACTGCTACCATGGGAACTTTCCAAAGCAGCCCCTTAAGGGAAAGACAGCTCCGATACCCGACCCGCAAGACACTGCAGCCAAACTCTGCGTCTGATGACGTGAAAACATTCAACTGATAGAACTTGGTGAAGGTATGAACAGAAGACCAGGTGGCCGCCCAGCAAAGCTGATCCGCAGAAGAACAATGGTGCGCGGTCCAAGATGCCCCCACTCAACGAGTGGAATGAGCTATAATCCTCCCTGGCACAGTCCGGTTCGAGCTCTCATTAGCATGCCTAATCATGGACTTAATCCAACGAGCAATAATCTGCTTGGTGGCCAGCCAGCCCCTGTTCTGGAAATCAAAGAATGAAGAGGGAATCAGTCTTTCTACAAGACAAAGTTCTATCCACAAACTTGCAAGGCCCTAACCACATCCAAGGACGCAGGAAAAGAAAGCCCCAAAGAGGACGCTCCTTCCCTAAAAGCCGGAACCCACAATGGTTTGATTAAAATGGAACCCTGAAACCACCTTGGGTAAGAAAGAAGGAACAGTCCTGAGGACTGCCTTATCTTCACAAAACACCAGGTATGGAGCGCTACAAGACAAAGCACCCAGTTCTGACACCCTACGTACAAATGCTATGGCCAGCAAAACCACCACCTTCCACGTTAATAGCCTCAAATCAGAGATTCAAAGAGAGACCTCTGAAGAATCTCCAAAACCAAATTTAAATCCCGGGGAGCCAGAGGCGAGAAGTATGGCTGTTGAATTCGCAACACCACTTGGAGAAAACTTTGAACATCCAGAAGGACCGCAAGCAGACGTTGGAAAGACAAGAGAGCAGACACCTGGAGCTTCAGAGAAGTCATCCTAAGACACGCCTCAACGCCCACTTGCAGGAGAGACAAAAAACAGGATAACTAGAAAAAGCCTGACTTGAAGGAACGCTGCTCACACCAACTAATTTAAGCACTTTACAACCTGTGGTATATGCGCGCCGAAGCAGGTTTCCGTGCTCACATCAAGCTCTCCACTACTCTATGTGAGAACCCCCTGGACCGCCAGAGACCAGCCTCCACAGCCACGACATTAAAGCCGGTCGAGGTAAGTTCCGGATGATGAAACAGCCCCTGCCTGAGCAGGTCTGGACAAAGAGGAAGGGCTCATCCGGGCCCTTCTGCTATCTGGTTGGCATACCAAACTCATCTGGGCCAATTTGGAGACACCAGAGGAAGACCTCCCAGACGTACCCACCTGAGGACTCACTAAATCAAGGGAATCGGCGTAAAGAGATACCCCAACCGAAATCCCCAGTCCATTGTCAGAACATCAACCGCTGCCGCCCGAGGATCCCTGGTCCTTGAGCAAAATCTGGGAACCTGGCAATTGTGCCTGGAGGCCATCAGATCCAGATCTAACAGGCCCCATCTCTGGACCAGAATCTAAAACACCTGAGGATGAAGGGAAAGCTCTCCCAGTAGTAAAGCATGCCTGCTCAGATAATCTGCGTCCCAGTAGTCGACACCCGGTACGAACACTGCTGGGACAAAGGTTTCGACCCAGGTGAAGATTTGATTCGGCCACTGCGCTTTGTCCCTCTCTGGCGAATACTGTACGCCACAGCGGTCACGTTGTCGGATTGAAGACGCACCAGCCTGCCCTGTAGCAGAGATTGTGATCCCCAAAGGGCCAGATGCAGTGCCTTTAATTTGATGACATTGATCAGCAGAGAGTAATCCCTGCCCACTCAAAGACCTTGAAAGCACAGCCGGGGTGCAACCACTTCCCAGCCCTGAAGGCTGGCGTTCGCAGTTACCAGAGTCCAGGATCAGGGAACAAAGTACCGACCCAGATCCAATCACCTAAGGAAAGAAAATCGAGCCTCCAGGGAAAGACTCATCTGTTGAGAGTCGAGATGGAAAGTGGACCCTGACCACTGCCGAAGACGGTCCCACTGGAACTTGCGGGAACGGAACCAACCGTAGGGAAGCATTAGGCGAGGGAAGACCTTGATGAGTAGGTCATCCAAATATGAAATGATGTTCACACCCAGATTCCCCAAGTTTGTGGCCATGACCACCATAATTTTGGTGAAAACTCTTGGTGCGGTGGAAAGTCCAAAAGGCAGAGCTCTGAACTGGAAATGGTAACTTCCACAGTGAAACAAAGAAAGGACTGATGTCCCTGCCAAACTGGGACATAGTGGTATGCGTCTCAGATATCTATGGACGCCAAAACTCCAAGTTATCCGTTGATAACTGAGTAGACAGATTTCATGTAGAACTTGTCCACACAGATGTGTTGATTGAGGCCCTTGAGATTGAGGATGAGTGGAAAGAAGTCATCCTGTTTTGGGACCAAGAAGATGTTGGAATAGAACCCCTGTCCCTTTTCAGAGTCTGGAACCTTGCATATAGCTCCTGCGGAAAGAAGAGAGTCGACCGAGTAAAGCATTGCCTGTCTTTTTTCCGAATTGCGGGTGGAAGGAGACAAAGAAGCAATGAGGAGCAGGTCCTGACACATCTATGATGTAACCTCTGGTGACAATCCCTAGAACCCAATTGTCTCGGGAGGTCGATGCCCACTGATCTATGAAAAACTGTAGGCGACCCCTGCGAGGAGAGGGCTCCAGTTATGCTGATTGCTTGTCCGAACTCTTGGAAGCTGGGCACCTTTTGGAAAAGTAACCTCTAACACCGAGTGCCTGCCCCCAGGAACCTGCCCCTGTTGGAGGATTGGCCTCTGGAATCCAGGTTCCCACGAAAGGAGTACCAAAAGGAACCAAACCTAGGAGTCCACCCTCTGGAGACATTCACTGGAAGAAGAGTACTTTTCTCCCGAATGGCCTGACTAATCAGGTTGTCCAATTCTGGGCCAAAGAGCACAATCCCGAATAAGGCAAGGCTTCCAGAGACTTCTTGGACTCCACATCCGCATCCCAGAACCGAAACCAGAGGAGTCTCCTAGCAGCTACCGCGGAAGAAATGGACGTTGCATTCTGAGCCGCTTCATATAAATAGCCAGATGCTTCCTTTAAGTGCAGAGCTATCGGAAGTAGCTCTGAATCTTGCAAGCCAGCAGTATGTTGGTCAGCCCAAGGTTACATAGCCATAGCAACCCACGCAGAAGAAAACATGGGTCTAAACGAGGTACCAGCCGCAGAAAAAAATAGTCGAGAGAACTCTCTACCTTTCTATCTGTGGGGTCTGGAGGAACGCAGAGCTCGGGACCTGCAATGTGGTATGACCTACCAGACAGGCCACTGGAGCATCCATTCTGGGTACTTGTTCCCAGCATACCGCTTCATGTTCCTGAAAGGGATAGAGATTAGCAAACCTACGAGGAATGGAAAACTTTCTATCCGGCTGCTTCCAAGCAGATTCTGCTGTCAGTGAGCTTCGCAGAGGGAGGAAAACAAACTGCCTTGGGCTTATTACATGCAAACAGCCCCTGATCCTCTGTGTCTACAAGGTCCAGGGTCTGGCGGCCCGCCTAACCAGGTCCTGAATGCCTGTTTTTTTTACATTCTCCTCCCAGTCCACTAACTGGATAGAATCTGAGTTCTCCACCTCTTTCCTTTCCTCTTCAGAAGACCATCTGAGACATGTCTCCCCTAGTCACCACTGAAATATCCGCCACAGCCTCTGCCGAGGCAATTGGAGTGGACCATGTAGAAGTACCCACAGCCATGATTGCAGATTCTGCTTTTCTGTTGATAAGCTGAGCTAGCATAGACACCGACTGTACCAGCGAGGAAACCCACACTGGTTCCTCCACTGTCACCGTGGCGGTCCACAGCACCTGCACTCCACTAGCCCCTGCTTCACACTGCACACAAACAAACAGACGCCTGGTCCTGCTGGCTCACAGGAAGTTTGGCAGCACACTTAACAGGTATAAAATTTAACATGTGAACTTTTCCCTTTGTGAATTTTTTTTAGATATTTTATTTTTTTAATAAGGAAAAACAGAACAGGCAGCCATGTCCTAGATCAACTTCAACTGTCAATGTAAAGATAAAGCTATCAAGTATTTGTGTGCTACATGAAAAAACAGCCAGTATTCTCCTTATGTGAAAAATAATAAACTAATTTGCACCCCTTGCATTGTAACATGGTTTTGTCCAGGAGAAAACGTACTCCTTTTTTTGCGTTATTCTCCTTAATGAATCAGGTCTAAAGTGTCTAGGAAGGGAATGACTATTTCATAAGTGTGTTACATGAGATAGGACAAGTATATAACAATTTAACCCCCAACAGGGGTTGGAGGGGTTAACTGATGGAGGCTCAACAATAAAGGAGAAGGAAAAAAGGTAGTCAGCCACGTCCATGCAGCCTGCCAAGTATCTTGCAGTATCTGTGTCAGATCTCTGACCGTCATGCAGAGAGAACTGTCACGAAAGTTCCCACTCTGGGAAGTACCAACATATAGGGAGAGCCTCTTGTGACTTCACTTCCCGCACAGTCCAGCAATTCACTTCTCCCTGCCTAATCGCGGTGCTGAGTGTGTCATCAGGATTCCCTGCACTCTGTCACTGCTGGCCGTCCTCAGTTGTGCCTCAGTCTGGCCGAGGGAGATCGAACCCCCCCCCCCCATTCCTCCACATTGGGGGACTTGGTATCTCCCTATAATGGCTGCTCACCTGATCAGTACTCAGCGCACTCCACCTTTGGCAGCAAGGACCAGTTGGGAGAATACAGTGAACACTTGGTGCGGCTGTCATTGTGCTAAAAATTGGGGACATGTCCCAATACTCCTGTGACAGCTACAGATATAAGCGCTGTCCGGCAGCACTTACATCTCCCTAATAATATAAATAAATCAAAGACAGAAGCAAGATAAAAAATAAACTAAACTAACGGCAAATACAAAACTAAACTGGGGCTAGCAGGGGTTGCAGATGGGAGGAGTCAGCAGCAAGCTTAGTTTTTAACTATTTAAGTGCCAACCCCATGGTAGCAGTATCCCCCAGAGTGGATGGTTGAGAAATTAGGCATTACACAAGTGTTCAGCCGTCCTCGCCACCTGCTCTTACTTTTCTTTATGCTCTCCCGGGTCTGATCAAATGTTGCTACCACTGTCTCCTAAACATATTACTACAAGTTGTATCCTTGGAGTTGCAACTTGCTGCGGCCATGAACAACCCATAGAGGTAGGACTTCAAGAAATAGGTTTGTAAACAAAGCATATGTAGTGTATAATCAGTGCATTCTGATGTCAGAACGTGCCATTTACACAATTATTATTTAAATATGGAAATTCTCCATTGTTGTGTATTATATAATATTTCTGACCAATTCTGATGCTGGTAGCTAATGTTGTTAAATTACAAAAAATTGTTGGCTCCAAACTTTCACATACACATTATCCTGGCCTGTGATATGTAACATCTAATACCACATTCATACTCTGGATATTGCCAAGGGACAGACTCCCAGACAGGCAAGAAATTAAAAAAAAAAAAAAAAAAAATGAATAAAAAAGTCCTTTTACCTTAGTATTTCCTTATTGCTGGTTACATGAAGACATTATGTCATTCCTATTGGCCAGGGAGAAAATTACGAATTTAAAGCGGCAATAGTGGACCCTACGCCTGTATAATGTAATCCAAGCGTAGGGTCCGCTATTGCCATTTTAACTAGATAATTTTCTCCCCAGCCAAGAGGAGTGACGTAATTTCTTCAAGTAACCTGCCGGACAGGCAGCGATGAGAAAAAACGAAGGTAAAAGGACTTTTTATTCTTTTTTTAAAGAATGCAACTTTTTTTTTTTTTTTTAAACACTAGTCTGTGAGACCCGGGTTGAAAAACCTGGGTCCCACCGTTCATAGTGCAGGCTTCCCGGGAATTAGACCTGGAGTCATTCATACAGCAGCCTCGACTCGGTTCGCCAGGACGAGGCTGCAGTATGAAAGGGGTATAATTAGTTCAATCAATGCATGTGGACCAAATGATAGATTCAGTCATCCAAGCCTTGAAAGAAAGGTCTTTGACGGCGAAGGACAAGTTTGTCAACAACTTTTGGGCCCTGGTCATGGGGAGTCCATGATTCTATCACTTGGGAGGACAGAGGAAAGTAAAAAATAAAATGCAATTGTATGAGTTCTTTAAATTAAAAAAGAAGTCATGCTTAACTTTATATTAATTAACACCTTTGATGTGTATGTATTTTTTTTTCACCCAAGTTGGGATGTAATATATTTAGGCACTCCGGGCCTGAGTCATTAAGGCAAAAAAGGAGTAAATGTTCTCTGGGACAAACCATGTTACAACTTAAGGGGTGCAAATTAGTTTATTATTTTGCACATAAGTTAAATACTGGCTGTTTTTTCATCTAGCACACAAATACTTGTTAGCTTTATTATTACACTGAAATTTAAAGTTGATCTAGGACATGTCCTACCCCAAGTATAAATCTGTCCCAACATTTTAAATTTACCTCCCCCTCCAATGCAACATGGTTTTGCCCAAGTGCAAATGTTACTCCTTTTTTATGCTTTGCTCTCCTTAATGACTCAGGCCCTCCGACTTCAATATCAGTACTTTAACAGTGCAGTATACACAAAAATCATAGTTTGTTTTTTTTCAAAACACTTTATATTGTTTCTGGAAAGTGACAATATCTTAGAAAAATGCATTCTTGATTTATGTACTAAAATGTTGGGAGTGTCCTAACTGCTGATCGCCCAATGATTTGTACTCTAGGTACCCTATGCTACTGCCACTTTTGTGTGTTTTTTAGTTTGTTTCCCCCCCCCCAAGTACAAGATGAGTATATTGTAATGGTCAGAGGCACAAAAAAAGGCAGGGAAGGCATACCGTTTAGGAAACTTGACATCCTACTGCTTCAAATGAGTCAACTACCTTTCTAACGCAATCCTGGAAAACGCAACAGTTTCGGGGAGGTTGTGCATTAGAGGAAAAAGGTTTTATTTATGAAGTTAAAATTGGGCAAACAGGTGAAAATTAGAGATTGTAAAACATTTCGGAATACCTGCTGGAATTCCTGACAAGAATACAAGAACATTGCATTTGATATGCATAAAGGAGTTCCTGGAGTAAAAACTTGCAATTTATACTTTTATTCAAGAAAATCCATTGATCATAGTGAACAGGAATCAGTGTCTTTCCTGGTAACACTAGAACTGAAGGGAAAGTGGAGCCAATACTATGCTTTCGGCATTCATGTAGAGAGCGAGTCCCACTAGCTTTCAGCATTTAAACGGTTAATTTGCTGGCTTTTTTAACCAGTGCTCCCCTATTGCTTGTACTGGTAGGTTCAGTGCTTAATAGCATTCGTTTTTAGTGCTGCTCTATCCAGAAGTAGGAAAAATGATGTACACATTTCCCACACCAAAACACAGAAATTTCGATAAGCAAAGCCATCGCAAGCATTTTTCTTCCATAGATGCAAACAAGGAGTCATTAAGCACAAAATATGCTTTTAACTCACTACCAGTGTGGATGTAACCTTCAATACAGATTACACAAGATGCATCACCACTAGAGTACAGGTTAGGCCAGTGGTTCCCAAACTTTTGCAGTTCGCGGCACCCTTATAGTCTCCAAATTTTTTCAAGGCACCCCTCCAAAATAATTATTGAGCAGTCCTGTTTTAGAAGTAGTTGGGTCAAAAAAATGTAATAAGTATTTAGGTCAGGACAGAAATACTTATTTAGTTGTATGCAAAAATGCCCCTTCTGCATCCAGACACTCTGCCCTCAGGCACTCTGCCCCCTCTGCATCCAGACACACTGCCCCCTCAGCATCCAGACACACTGCCCCCTCTGTCACGCTGTCCCCCCTCCTCTGCCCTCTCTCACGATGTCCCCCCTCCTCTGCCCTCTCTCACGCTGTCCCCCCTCCTCTGCCCTCTCTCACAATGTCACCCCCTCCTCTGCCCTCTCTCATGATGTCCCCCCTCCTCTGCCCTCTCTCACGCTGTCTTCCCCTCCTCTGCCCTCTCTCACGCTGTCTCCCTCCACTGCCCCTCTCACGCTGTGTCCCCCTCCACTGCCCCTCTCACGCTGTGTCCCCCTCCACTGCCCCTCTCACGCTGTGTCCCCCTCCACTGCCCCTCTCACGCTGTGTCCCCCTCCACTGCCCCTCTCACGCTGTGTGCCCCTCCACTGCCCCTCTCACGCTGTGTCCCCCTCCACTGCCCCGCGGTCACACTCCTCTGTCTGCCCCTCTGTCACACTCCTCTGCCCCTCTGTCACACTCATCTGCCTCTCTGTCTGCCCCGCTGTCACACTCATCTGCCCCTCTGTCTGCCCCGCTGTCACACTCCTCTGTCTGCCCCGCTGTCACACTCCTCTGCCCCTCTGTCACACTCCTCTGCCTGCCCCTCTGTCACACTCCTCTGTCCCTCTGTCACATTCCTCTGTCCCTCTGTCACACTCCTCTGTCCCTCTGCCTGCCTCGCTGTCACACTCCCTCTCACTCCTCTGCCGCGAGCCAGCCATAGGAAAAAAGAAAGAGCACATAAACTTACCAATCCGTCGGGCGCCGGGACCCAGCAGCCTCCTCTCTCCCGCAACAGCTTGTTACTGAGGTCGATATTCAGTGACAGCTGCGGGAGAAAGGAGGCTGCTGGGTCCCGGCACCCGACAGATTGGTAAGTTTATGTGCTCTTTCTTTTTTCCTATGGCTGGCTCGCGGCACCCCAGTGACAGCGCCGCGGCACCTCTGGGAGCCACGGCGCACACTTTGGGAACCGCCGGGTTAGGCACATCTCTCCAGTCCTGGAGCCTCCATTCACCCAAGTGTATCCCTGGTAATTATCAGTTTGCAGTATAAATGAAGTATGCATGTATCCAGGAATCAAATTAATTGAATCCTTTCCACATGAACTGTGGTTGCAAGTAAGAACAGCCAAATGGAGCACACAGGAATAAGTGCTGGGGAGAACATGGTCTAATAACTCCTGACTTTTGAATTCACGTCACTTTGGTTTGTGAAACAAAAATGCAAACACAAAAATACAATATACCTGCACATAATCCCATGATTTTATTATTACTAGTTTTTGAACAATACACACCTTAAATACATTTAACATGGGCATAAAAGGGACCACAGATAGACAAACGGTGTCTCGTCCTGTTATGGAACTACTAGCCCCAACACACCCTCCCAAGCGCAGATGAGCAGTGCATGCTGAGATTTGTAGTTCCACACAGAAAATAGATAGCCACGGGTTAACTAATCCTAAATAACCAAATGCAAAATCGGTTTGACGGCTATCCCGGCATTGAGCCTTATGTACCCGACAAACAGACTGAGGATACTGGCAGTATCGGTTATTAAACTGCGCGACGGCTTGTCCAGGTAAGTGCTTAATACATAGATGTACATTGTTAACCATCTACTCGCCAGTCATTATATAAAGCGAGCCATCTTACCGACGAGTAGATGACAGCCATCGCACATCACACCAGCGTCCGCCATTTTACAGTCTCCGATCCGCTCCGCACCCAACCACGTGACCAGACGCTGCTCAGCGCTTATAGCAAAAGCGCGCGTCAGCCCCTCACCGTCACGTGATGGGAGGTATCGAGTTCTTAATGTCACGTGTCTTACACTATGTTCATGTGAGGCTGCAGCATTATGTTATTAGTCGTGATTACTGTGTTTGCATCTTCCTATCAGTCTTGCGCGGTAGTTACCGACTTTACATGTAAAATTATAATTTGGAGGCAAACTTATATGCGTGTTTTGTACATATAAGTTCTGCACAGTAGGGTTCTTTACATTGCATTGTGCAAAGTACACAGCTGTATTGAGTTTTTTTATTTATTTTATTTTGTAAAATATTTCCTGAGTTGAGGGAGGGGCGGGGTCAGGACCTTATCCCCCTCACTAAACATCCCAGTACAACTGTATGATGACCCTCCCAACATGAGCTTTTCTACAAAGTAAAACATTGTCTGCTCCAAAACTTTGCACTTATCTACCTATTTCAGTAACCTGAACTGAATTAATTTATGTTAAAAAAATAAATAATTGTCAATTAATTAATTAATTAAGCACAGATAATTGCTAAAGTAAAATAAAGAAGGATAGAGCATTTTGTACATTGTGGAATCATATTATAATTATTAATGTAGATTTATAAGGTGCCACAGTGCTCCAGTGCCGGGTAGTGGGGTAAACAGGACATACATAAAACAGGGACATAGAAGACAAACAAATTAAAAGCAGAAATGAGAACAAAGGGTAGGGCACTGCTTATGAGATATCTTACATTCTGATTATAACAGGGCACAACTGAAATGGAGATTCTGATCGGGTATGGTAGAGAATTACGAAGTTGGTAGCGGCATGTGAGTAGTCTTGTAGGTGGGTGTGAGGGGTGATTACAATAGGCGATTCATAGGAGTCATTTCAGAGGGTACATACCAACTTCATATATATATATATATATATATATATATATATATATATATATATATATGTGTGTATATAAAATAAAAACTAAGCTATTTCATATTGTTAGAATGTTTCACTCTTGCAAGGTGACCATGTCATTATAAATCACCATGCACCTTCCTCTGCATGGAGGAGCAGCATTGGTAACATGCCAGGAGGCATTAAGCAGCGGAGTATGCCAAAGCCACATGATGCCAGGCTGTATTACATTTATATGATTGGGCCAAAAAATATTGTTGTTCCTTTTTTTTTTTCAGAACAAGTAATTAGGTAATTTAATTTGAGGAGGGGGGGGATCAACAGCAAAATTAGCAGTAGGCACGATCCTGTATGGTTATCACAGTCGGGACCCATATGTATTACACAAGGTCATGGGTATGACGAAAATCTGTGGGTGAATGTAACTACATCAGGACTGACTAGTCTTTCGATAGAGTCAAGTGAGGGTCTAAAAGGTTTCCACATGTCTTCAAGGCAATTGCCTGGGTTGTAGAATTCCTGAATGATTTAATAACTATACTAATTTGTCCTTGAATATCAACAGCAAATGATTTCTCCAAAGTACAGTTGCGCCCTCCATACATGATTTGAAGAATAGTCCAAGCTGTGTATAGAGAGACAACTGGAAAACAGTATTGCACCTTGCTGTGTTTGCTTCCCTGAAGTGAATTGCTAGGAGATACAGGTGGTAGGAGTGCAGATAGACATTGGTGTTTGAATAGAAGCATTTTACTAGGTACTGAACACAGAGGGTCTGATGCAGAGGGGAACTTACGCCAGTTTTCATACTGTAAATTGCGCAAATTCACACTGTGCATGCCCACAAAGAGAACGGACACAAAAGTGCCAATGCAGACTTGTGCATATCTGGCACTTGTGCCTCCTAACGACTGGAGAGGGGGATTGGGGGGAGGAAGGGGTGCGTAAACGTGAGTACATGTTCATGAAAATATGGCAGATGTAGACATATACGCCTGTTTGCATCTGCTAGAGGGCTGATGATGATGATGACTTGGTGTAAAGCAGTAGAATACGCTGCTGATGCCGAGCCGGACTCATCTTGAGATGTGTACAGCTCTGCATGTGTGCACTCTTTTTAAAAGTAATTTACACCCATTTTGCAAAGTTCATTTAATTTATATGGACAACCTTTTTGAAACTAAATTGGGAATTGCTCCTATATGGGAAATTTTCATTTAAAAGGGTCCACTAGCTATACCCCCAACTGATGGCTAAGGTAAATAAATATGAGGCAAAAGAGCAAGAACAAATCATTGAGCTACTGCAATAGTATGAGGAGTATCCAACTATGATTGCAAAATGGTGCCATACGTATAGGCAATGGAGCAATGGAAGCAGGTGGTCTGGTTTGATGAATCACATTTATCTTTTACATCATTTGGATGGCCGGGTGCCTGTGCATTGTTTACCTTGGGAAGAGATGGCGCCAAGACGCACTAAGTACAGTCCACTATACACATGTCCTACAAATCACTACAGCAAGGTATGTACAATAACTAAATAGGTGATGAAAACATTCTTGATCCTATTAAGAAAGTAGAAGGTTATGACAGTGTAAAAGAACAACTGTGAGAAAATTTGTCCATCTACCACATGGAAATCCATGTGCATTAATTCCAACCAATGGAAAGCCGACGGAGGCAGTGTGATGCTCTGGGCAATGTTCTGCTGGGAAACCTTGGTTCCTGGCATTCATGTGGATATTACTTTGACACGTACCACCTACCTAAACATTGTTGCAGACCAAGTACACTCCTTCATGGCAACGGTATACCCTGATGGCAGTGGCCTCTTTCAGCAGGATAATGCACCCTGCCACCCTGCAAAAATTGTTCAGAAATGGTTTGAAGAACATGACAAAGAGTTCAAGGTGTTGACTTGGCCTCTAAATTCCCCACATCTAAATACGATTGAGCTGGAAAAACAAGTCTGAGCCATGGAGGCCCCACCTCGCAACTTACAGGACTTGAAGGATCTGCTGCTAACGTCTTGGGGCCAGATACTACAGGACATCTTCAGAAGTCTTGATGTTATGAATCGCGGCGGCCAGGCTGCCTCGGACGTCCCGGCCGTCTCCATGATGGCTGGGACGTCACTTCCGCCCCCCACGTCCCGGTTGCCTGGGCAACAACCGGGACGCTCTGTCTCGCCTGCCGCAGCGCCCAGCCAGCTGTCCAACAGCCCTGAGCATGCGCGCAGAAGAAATTAAACATTTTTATTTTACCAAGTGCATCTGCATCATTTACACATATGCTCTTACTTTATCTGTATATACTGGGCGTAGATTTACTAGTCATGGCTTTACATACTCTGATTAATGTAATTGGGAGGAGTCTCGCTGGCACTCTGCTCCTATTGGTTCCTCTCACTACTTAAGGCAGTGAGGACAGAGCCTCACTGCCAGTTATGCTCCCAGTGTAGCTAGGCTCCCTGTTCCTGTTCCCTCCTCTACTGTTTTGCTAGACCTGATCTCCCGTGTATGACCCCAGGCTTGTTTCTGGACTTCGTTGGATTGCCTGTGACCCTTGACCTTGGTTTGCTCTCTGGATAGGTTGCCTGCTGCCGGCCCCCGACTCTTGCCTGAACCCCACGCTGCTGTCTGCTATTACCCTCTGACCTCGGCCTGACTATCGGACTCCGTTTGTGCCTTCTATCTGGCCCGCTCCAGTACAGTGGTGACATCATAAACTTGTACTACTTTGAGTTTAAGTCCTGGGGGCATCTAAGTACCTGTGAGCGCGTCCAGCTCTACGGGAAAGGCGGCTTGCTATAGGTGAAGACCTCTACAGTCTGTTCTACAAGTTTATGGTGCTCCCGGTCAGCCCTAACACTTGAGGAGTCCATGCCTCAACGGATCAGAGCTCTTTTGGTGGTGTATTTTGCGTGAAATAGCTCTGCGCATGTTTGGAAACAGATCATACGCCAAAGAACACAATGTCTGAATGTAAATGACTCTTATGACAGTCTACAACTTGAGGGGCAGAACAGGGGAGGGAACGGTCAGACTGACATAGGCCATGTACAGTAACAATGTGCTAAGGCCCTTCTAGTGCAGATGCGGAAGATCAAAACCTGGGTTTCTCGTAAGTATGCCTGGCTTTAGCTGTATCATTTGCACCCGTTGCAGGGCAGGTTTGAGGATAGTGATGGCTGATATGTCATAGTCTTTGCTTTAAAACTACACCTATGCTTGCCACATGTAGCACAGGGCATATATATGCAAGTAAGATAGACTATATAAAAGCCTTGTATGTACAGCATGTATTGAAAACATCTTGGGGGAAAAAAAGTTTTCTTTCAAAATCTATATTTTATATTACTTATTATACTGTTAATTGTTAATTTATTTTAATAAATAATATTTTTGTTATACGTTCTGATGTGATCTCATATTGCACAAACGCTTGTGTGTATGTTGCAGGCTTTTCTTTCTGTCTTAAGGAAAGTACTGTTTAGACAGAGTCTACTTATACCCAGTTTCAAATAGAAATTATGTTGAGATCCGCTTTGATTTGAATACGATCGGAAATACGGTCAAGTTCCCTGCTCTTGTATAAAACTTGAAGACTTGAATCAGGCCCTCTGTATGTAGATATTCAAATGTACTGAAACAATATTTAAAACAACCACATGATGGTGCTCTTACATTAAGTCAATAAAATAAAGACCCCTGTATGTATGACACACACAATAAGGTAAAATCAGATTATTATTTTTTTTTATATATATATATACTTATATTGGTATTTGTAATTTTTAAAAACATAAATCCCCCAAAAAAATTATTTAATAGATTTGTCATTCAAAGTAGCATAACAAAGATATATATATATATATATATATATATATATATATATATATATATATATATATATATACATCTTTATTAATATACCAGAAATGAAACACTGCTGAATTCAAACAAAAGAGGCTAGAATTAATCTGTAGGCAAACCTGTATAGGAGATCATACAATTGTCTTACATTAGCACAAGGGTAATTGCTTCACAGTTTGTCCAGTCAGCAGCTGCTCTCTTGCTACACAGAAAGGGCTCCAGCTACCATTATCAAACTCAGGCAGTCACCTATAGTGCCCAGGTTTAGCGGGTGCCTGAAGCACTGACTAAGTGGCAAAGCACTTCCAGTGGCCATGCACACAGAGATACAGACACTGCACAGATATATGGCACTTAGTTACTCATCCGTATACTCTCTAATGTATACCTTAATGCATAATTGGCTACTGTCTTGGAATGTCCAGGAGACTCTTGAATTTTTGAGAGTTCTCCCAGGTTCCAGGGAGAGCAGGGCAACCTCCCGCAACCAGCCCACTTCGTTAGTGAAGTGGGTGGGGGTGGGGCTAATAGCAGCATACTGACCCATCCCCCCGCTGTAATAGGCAAAAATTGGTATAGTTTGAAAGAGGTGCGAGGCCAGTATGACACGATTCACATGGCCACTCCCCCATGATGCGTTAGTTTTGGAGATTTCCTGGAGGGGAGATCTCCAAAGTTGGCAAGTATGTCCTACTTCATTGCACTTCTGTTTCCTTTCTCAGTGATTCTCTCCCACAACCAGTTATCAAAGCAAGAATAATACCCACAAAGTGCTGCTTCATTGTGGGTGTCATGCTACGCTCTGTCCTGGTGCCATCCTATATCTCGCCCCCGTTCTCTTGTGGTTGGGAATGGGATCAATGTAAGAGAGTTGATTGAGATAATATTAGTCCAGATGTGGTTCTGCTAATTGTATGGTGTCCATGCAAACGCTAGAGGCTGACGATAGATGGCATAGTGCAAGTGGTGATAATCTCAATCTACAATCATTTACTAGAAGTAAATCTTTTTACCTCTTTTTAATTTTATCATTTTGTACCGTATTGTACTGTACTTTATTTTAATTTATTGCACCGTACCTTTATTTGCTCTATTTCACTTCATCTGCACTTATTTTAATTTTACTGCACTGTATTTTTTGCATTTCATATTGTCTTCGCCTCTGCCTTTGTTCTTGTATTGTACAATGTCGCCCCGTACCTTTCCTATACCTATCCTTTCCCCCAGCCCCCTTCTCCTGCCCAACCCTCACTACCCCGCCTCTCACCCTCCCCCTACCACCCCTGATAATCTCATCCGCATCTCCCCTGCTCCCTCCCTCCCATTCTCATGTGCCCTCTGGAACTCCAGGTCTGTCCGCAACAAACTATCCTCCATCCATGACCTCTTCATTTCCAAATCTCTTAATCTCCTTGCCATCACTGAAACCTGGCTTACTTCTTCTGACACTGCCTCTCCTGCTGCTCTCTCCTACGGGGGCCTCTCCTTCACCCACTCCACCAGGCCGGATGAGCGTCCTGGAGGAGGTGTGTTCCTCCTCCTGTCCCCTAACTGCACCTTTCGGGTAATTCCTACCTTACCTTCCTTCTCCTTCTCCTCCTTCGAAGTTCACTCCATCCATCTCTTCTCCCCTATCCACCTCCGTGTCTCTGTCATCTACCGTCCCCCAGGCCCCTCGTCCCTCTTCCTTGACAACTTCGCTGCCTGGCTCCCCCATCACCTCGCCTCTGACCTGCCCTCCATCATACTTGGTGACTTCAATATCCCCATTGACAACCGTTCCGACCCCGCCACCATCAAACTTCTCTCCCTATCCTCCTCTCTAGGTCTCACCCAGTGGACCTCCTCCCCCACCCACTGTCTAGGCCACTCCCTCGACCTTGTTTTCTCTAATACCTGTGATCTCTCTAACTTCTTTAACTCTCCATTCCCACTCTCTGGCCACCATCTCCTCTCCTTCACTCTGTCCTCCTCCCCTACTCCCCCCTCGCCTAAAGCCACCCTAACTAGGCGCAACCTTGATGCTATTGACCCTACCTCCTTCTCCTCCTCTCTTGAGTCTCTCCTATCAACCCTCCCCTCCCTGGCCTGTCCTGACCAGGCGTCCTCTCTCTACAACCTCTCCCTCTCCACTGCCCTGGATGCTGTCGCCCCGGCCTCCGCTATCCGCCGTCGCCGCCTCATTCCTCAACCCTGGCACTCCAAACACACCCGCTTCCTCCAAAGGTGCTCTCGCACTGCTGAACGCCTCTGGAGGAAATCTCGTTCTCTGGCTGACTTCCTTCACTATAAATTCATCCTCTCCTCTTTCTGCTCCGCCCTCTCCCTCGCTAAACAATCCTTTTTCAAGTCCCTCATTTCTTCCCAGTCCTCCAACCTTCGCCGCCTCTTCGCCACCTTCAACTCCCTCCTCTCTCCCCCCCTCCTGTCCTGCTCTCCCTCTCTGCTACTGACTTTGCCACCTTTTTCTCCTCCAAAATTGACTCCATCCGACTTAACACCTCCTCCTCCCCCTCTCCCGCCACCCTCACTGCCCCACCTCCCTCCAACAACCAACTCTGGAGCTCCTTTCGTCCCACAACTGGGGAAGAAGTTCGCTCCCTTATCCTCTCCTCTCCTCCCTCTACCTGTCCTCTTGATCCCATCCCCTCCCACCTCATTCGCTCTCTTTCTCCCACTGTCTGCTCCTACCTCACTCACCTCTTCAACTTATCTCTCTCCTCCGGTGTTGTCCCCTCCTCCTTTAAACACGCCCTTATCTCTCCTATCCTTAAAAAAACTAATCTTGACCCCACCTCTCTCGCAATTATCGCCCTATCTCACTCCTCCCCTTTGCCTCCAACTTACTTGAGCGGATTGTCTGCTGCCGCCTCTCCAGTCACCTCTCCGACTTTTCCCTCCTGGACCCCCTCCAATCCGGCTACCGTCATCTCCACTCCACCGAAACTGCCCTGGCCAAGGTTACTAACGACCTCCTATCGGCCAAATCCAAGGGTCACTTCTCCCTTCTTATCCTCCTCGACCTCTCCGCAGCCTTTGACACTGTGGACCACCCCCTCCTGCTGCAAACTCTTCTCTCTCTTGGCCTCTCCGGATCTGTCCATACCTGGTTCACCTCTTACCTCGCTAACCGCTCCTTCTCTGTATCCACATCCGGCTCTTCCTCCCCCCTGTACCCTCTCCCCGTTGGTGTCCCGCAGGGCTCTGTTCTTGGCCCTCTACTTTTTTCGTTCTACACTTCCTCCCTTGGAGCTCTCATCTCCTCCTTCGGTCTTCATATCACCTGTATGCTGACGTCATTCAACTCTACATCTCTTCTCCTGACCTTTCTTCCGCTGTCCTCTCTCGCGTGTCTGACTGCCTCACCGCCATCTCCTCCTGGATGTCCGCGCGCTTTCTTAAAATCAATATCTCGAAAACGGAACACATTGTCTTTCTTCCGTCCAGACTCCCTTCCCACCACGACCTCTCTATTGTCATCAACAACACCACCATCTCCTCTGTTACCCAACTCCGCTGCCTGGGGGTCACCCTTGACTGCTCTCTCTCTTTCGCCCCCCACATTCATTCACTTACCCAAGCCTGTCGCTTCCAACAACGCAACATTGCCCGCATCCGTCCCTTTCTCTCTCAGGATGCCACCAAGACCATCATACACGCACTCATCATCTCCCGCCTGGATTACTGCAACCTCCTCCTCACTGGCCTCCCCCACTCCCATCTCTCCCCCCTCCGCTCTGTACTCAACGCGGCCGCTAGACTCATCTTCCTCTCACGCCGCTCCTCATCTGCCTCCCCTCTCTGTCTCGCCTTACACTGGCTCCCCTTCCCCTACAGAATCCTTTTCAAACTCCTCACCACCACTTACAAGACTCTCTCCCACTCTACTGCCCCCTATATCTCTAACCTCCTCTCCATTCACACTCCTGCTCGCTCCCTGCGCTCAGCCAATGATCGCCGACTCTCCTCCACTCTTATCACCTCTTCCCACTCAGAATCCAATACTTTTCCCGTGCAGCCCCCCTTCACTGGAATGACCTCCCTCGTTCCATCTGCCTCTCTCCTACTCTGTGCTCCTTCAAACGTGCACTGAAAACCCACCTCTTCCTTAAAGCCTACCAACCATCCACATAACCCCTTCACCTCCTCTCGCTCTCCCTTTGCCTCTTCTGGCTCCCCTTGTGTCTTTCTGTTTTCCCTCCCTTAGGATGTAAGCTCAAATGAGCAGGGCCCTCTTCCCTCCTGTCTCCTCACCTGTTCTTCTGCTCCATGTTTATTGCTTTAACTTGCCTGGAGTTTCTGAAGTACTGGTATTTTTGTTTATTGTTTTGTGCTGTTCCACCCTGTATAGTGTACTGTTTGTATGATGTACGGCGCCATGGAAACCTTGTGGCGCCCAACAAATAAAGGATAATAATAATAACTATTCAACTGTGAAACAAAGATTACTGTTTTTACTTTCCTGGACATTTGTGATGTAATTGGGGTGTGCAGCTGTTTGTGTATCTGAGTAGGTGATGTGTTACATTTCCTTTAGTCTGTAATAAGAAAAGGACTCTAGCAGTCACAAAGGTACTTTCCAAATGTGCAAATAATTCAGGAGTGCCAGGCATTTACATTTGTGTTAATGCACCTATTTGTCTGCTTAGAGTACTCATGGTACCACACCCACATCTCAGATTTGGGATCGGCCATTATAAAAATGTAAATGGGCATGATATATAGTCCCCCTGAGATTTTACTACATAGTAGCAGATCTTCTCCATAAATGGCCACTTTTTCATGACACCGTGAGTCCTCCACATCCCTACTGTGGTACAAAAGATGGAGTGGGTAAGTAGGGAAGAGGGAGAAAATGCACGGTTTGTGTCCCTATATTGCTCCCTGTCTTTTCAGGAGAAGCAGGGAAAACTTTGTCTCACAGCACTGGGGTCATGAGTTCGATTCCCAACCATGGGAATCTGTGTGGAGTTTGTTTGTTCTCCCCATGTTTGCGTGGGTTTCCTCTGGGTGCTCTGGTTTTCTCCCACACTCCAAAAACATACTGGTAGGTTAATTGGCTGTTATTAAATTACCCTTAGGGTTAGATTTACTAAACTGCGGGTTTGAAAAAGTGGGGATGTTGTCTATAGCAACCAATCAGATTCTAGCTTTCATTTATTTAGTACATTCTACAAAATGACAGCTAGAATCTGATTGGTTGCTATAGGCAACATCTCCACTTTTTCAAACCCGCAGTTTAGTAAATATACCCCTCAGTCTCTCTCTGTCTGTCTGTGTGTGTATGTTAGGGGATTTAGATTGTAAGCTCCAATGGGACAGGGACTGATGTGAATGAGTTCTCTGTACAGCGCTGCGGAATTAGTGACACTATATAAATAAATAGATGATGATGATGATAATATTGTTCTCCTCTCTTGTGGTTAAAGACAGGGAAGGTAGAAGAGGAGACAGAGTATCCTCTGATCCAATGGGAACAAGTATGAGGAAGGTAGATAGTTCTAAGTTATTTAAACATTCTTAACATGCACAGTCTGGTTACTAGCTTTCCCTAGTGGACTTTGGGTTCTGCCAACACCTAACCCACTGCTTCATCTCTCATCCTGGAATCTGTGTATGACAGATGTAAAGAATGAAAAGGCTACTTCAAAGTTCATCCCACTACCACTTTAGGACAACCACTTCATTAATTTCAGTTTTTGTCCCAAAATACTGCACGTATCTCACTATAATCATGAGGGTGATGGAACATTGGAACTGTCTTTATTACATTTTTTACTTTTTAAATATTTTAATTAAATTGGTAAAAATACTCCAGGGAGGTGCTCAAGGTTTCCCATGGGCCACCTAGTTTATGTCCATCTCTGAGAAAAATGCTCTAGCCCCCCGCTAAATAGGGAATGCCCTCTAAATGCAGCTTCTGCTGAAACTCATTTAATTTATTTACTTAAATATCTTAGTGCGTTCATGAATTTAGCCCAGTCTAAGCCAGGAACACCCCCAATTGGCCCAGCCACCCTCATAAGAAGATGCTAAATTTCGCACCCCTGTAAGTGCCATAAATTCATGTAATTTTCCATAAAAACAGGTGAAAATATAGGCACAAATGTCATATACATGTATCCTGATTCAGTGGTACAGTCTCGATTTTGTCAGTCTGCAATTTTTATCTCAACTCACGAAAGTTGGGAGGTATTTTCCCACTCATGATGTTGACCAGGTGCTTGATGCACCGGAGGCTAGACATGACCAACTAGGGGACTGGTCATGCCAACTGTGACATACTCATGCCTTTAAAGTGGCGCTGTCCAGTTTGGAGGGGACATGGTCATATCCCAAATTAGGGGTTTTAATTGTCGGGAGGTATGTATGCAAGGTGCACATTTTTCACTTTTATAAATTACCTTTACTGTCTGTGGAGCCAGAATCTATCCTGTCCTGGATGGTCCATTTGGACAATACTCCAGAGAGAAGAAACGGAAATGTCTGATTGCTCAGTGAGTACTGATGTGGTCATGTGCATTATAGATATGTCCTGGAATAGTCCAGTAGTGGACACTAGTTTTATATATGTACGCATGGTCCTTGCCTCATGTTCTGTAGGTTCTCTGTATGAACAATGATGTAGCCTCACTGCAGGTATTTACTTGCATAAACAATATATGATTTTAAAACACACTTTTATGATGAGCTTCTGGTTGAATTTATTTAACGAATCCTGAGAGCTATACTGTGGCAACCCTTACATCTATGAGTTATTATTTCCCACCATATATTTCCCCCTTAGATAGTGGTGGTTTTCCTCTGGAACAACTTTTGTGTCTCGCTGACTGCCTTAATTGTATTTCTTATTTGTCAACAATGAACATGTGGACCCGTGTTTTGTGTGGTAGGCCCTAGCTTCTTATTCTACCGTGAATAAGGTTCCCTGGCAAACTATTTTTCATATCAGTTATATTAGAATCTAAGGAAGTGATTTGTGATATGACATAGTAAGATGTTCTCAATATTGGGACCTCTTTTCCAGATTATGTCACCTGGCATCTTTATGACTTATTGCAAGTGTGGAAGCTAAGCCCACATTGATCTAGTGGTGATTATTTTGTAACCATTAACTCTCCGCTGGTCATGAGTTCCTAATTTGTGCACAAACATCAATGATATTAGATTAATAATACTATAGTGCTTAGTTTATTATATACGGCATATAAACCATACCTACCAACTGATAAATGTTATCCTCAGGGAGATCCCTAATGGGAGGTGGGCGTGTGTAGATGGAGGGGGCGGGGCTCGGCTAATCGTGTCATTATTGGCCTCGGCCCCTTGAAGCAACGACGCGTCGACATTTACTGCGGGCCACAATGACAAGATTTCCCAAGATTCGCGTCATGGAGGGTCCAAAATCTGTGGGTAGATGCAGGAGAATTCCCTGCTCTCCCAGGAGTTTGGGAGATCTACCCGGAATTCGGGAGTCTCCTGGGCATTCTGGGAGAGTGGGCAAGTATGATATAAACATAAACGTCTCCATTCAGACTAGTTATAATTGTAATTAATGTGGAACTTATTTATTCAGCAATACATATAATGCTATTGATAAATATTAGCATGGCTGCAAGCAGAGTTTTAAGACTTAATTTTACCATTTTGTTTGTTGTTTTATTGCACTTTCATTCAATGAAATATACAATAACATAACATGACCTTGGGTATTCAGTAAAATTCAAATGATAAAATATTAAAACGCTCTGAGATTTTGAACGAAATACATGTCGTCACGGAATATATGACCTGTAAATGCTCTAATGTCCTATCCTTTATATCCTCCATAGAAAGTTCTAAATATATGACCCATTTCCGTTACAATTACACAGATTCACCAGCTGTACCCCTATCCTCCCATGTTTACAATGCTTCATGCAGGTGACCTGGTATAAAGCCGGAATGACCACAAATGGTCAAGGGCAGCCGCGGCAGTCCATATTTCCTGCGCATTTTCTTTCACACTAATATTGTGTCTCTCAGTAGTATATTTTGTCTGGCTTCCAGCGGCAGTTGATATGTCCACTGGGGACCAGGGCTTTGCCAAAGCCTGTTCCAAGATTGAATTGGAATACAGATCTGTATTATTAATCCAGTCTCTGACATTTCTGATGATACTTTGCCAAATTGTATCCTCTTATATTTGGAAAGTTTACTCCACCCATAGATATTGGAAGTTTTCATTTGACCATTGAAATTCTAGGCTTTTCATCTTGCCAAATAAACTTACAGAACACAATATTTAGTTAATTCACTTCTTTGTCCCTTAATAATATTGGAGAAGGTTGCACAGGATTCTAAAAGTAAGAATGAGATTGCACCTTCTCACTACTGAAAGAGGATGGTGTATCCATCAGTTCATTTCCTTAAATCATTTTTAAATCAGTTATAAGTAATTGTCACGGCGCTTACCTGCTCCAGCGCCGATTACTGTTAAAGAGGTTCCATGCCAAATTTCCTCAGAAACCTTACAGCCTGTCCGGTGGCCATCCTTAATGGGGGGGTACTGTCACGGCGCTTACCTGCTCCAGCGCCGATTCCCCGCTCTGTACCGCTGCACTTCCGGGTGGGTCCCGGCGGAGGTCAGCTGATCTCTGGGCGGGGAATTCAAAAATCTACTTCAGCGCTGCTCTGACACACTGTCTGTGTCAGAGCAACGTGTTTCCTGTATCTGGCTGCATCTCCTGTGTTCTGATCCCCCTGGTGTTTTCCCTTGTTACCTGTTTCTCTGTGTACTGAACTGGCTATACTCCTGACTACTCTTCTGCCTTATCCCTGGTACTGCATAACGGACGGATCTCTGTGTACCGAACTGGCTATACTCTAGACTACTCTTCTGCCTTATCCCTGGTACTGCATAACGGACAGATCTCTGTGTACCGAACTGGCTATACTCCAGACTACTCTTCTGCCTTATCCCTGGTACTGCATAACGGACGGATCCCTGTGTACTGAACCGGCTATTCGGAACTACGCTTCTGCTCCTGGGGCTGCACAGCGGATTGATTCCTGTATACCACCAGCTTCTACTCCGGGCAACTACCTTCTGAATATACGGTTAGTGATTCCAGTTATCAATTTCCCTGTGGGTCTGATTGTGCCTCTGTATGTTCATCTCATAGAACTCTTTCCTTACGTCAGTAGGCTAACCTGGGGGCCGCGACCTGCGGTTCTCCGGCAGCAAAACCCACCCTGCCTTGCGGCGGTTCTTGGAGAAGACCGGGAGGGCCGTTAGACTCCGCGCCCTAGGAAAGCCGGCGTTAATACTGACTAAGGTAATCTTGAAACCTAACAGTTTGCTCTGACCCCCAATATATCTATCTGATGGACGGATCCGGGAATCCCTCTGCTAGGGAACACTTATTGGAACACTTAGCTGCCCGGGTAGAGGAACAGGACAAGAACCAGGCACAGTTACTTCAGTTTCTTCAGAGCATGTCTGCTCTTCTGGACACACTTCAGGGTGCGGTTTCAGCTCAGGCAATCCAGGCAGTGGTACCTGATCCGCCACCTATTCCCCCTCAACCTGCTCCGGCCCAGGAGGGTGGTGCCGCTCCTCTCCCGGCAAATTCCCAACTTCGCATCCCTAACCCTCCAAAATTCGATGGGGATCCCAATCAGTGTGACATCCAGTTCGAACTCCAACCAGGGAACTTCCCTACAGAAAAAGCTAAGGTAGCATACATCATTTATTTACTTACCGGTCAAGCTCTTGCCTGGGCATCTCCCCTATGGGAACACAATGACCCTTCACTACATAACTGTTCCACCTTCCTGGAGGCCTTCAGACATGTCTTCGATGAACCGGGAAGGGTTTCCAGCGCTGCTTCTGGCATCCTTCGTCTGCGCCAAGGATCTCTGACCATAGGCTCTCCAATTTCGTACTATGGCGGCTGAGCTACGTTGGAATAATGAGGCTCTGGTAGCCACCTTCTGGCAGGGTTTTACAGACCGCATCAAAGACGAACTGGCAGGTCGTGAACTCCCAACTTCTCTGGATGCTTTGGTCTCTTTATGTAACCAGATTGACATCAGATTCCGTGAGCGCTCTCAGGAGAAAGAGAGTTCTCGTTGTTCTCCTTTTCGCCTGGTTCCACGTTTTCAGAGTCCGGTGATGCCTGAGGAGGAGCCAATGCAGTTGGGAAGAGCTTGGCTCTCTCAGGAAGAGAGAGAGAGGCGATTCAAAAATCGTTTATGTCTTTATTGCGGAGAACCTGGTCATTTGCTAAACAATTGTCTTAAACGTCCGGGAAACGATCAAACCTAACTGACGATGGAGAGGCCAAGTTAGGTGTATGTATTCCCTCTCCTGTTGATTCTAGTTTTTCTATCCAAGTTCTGTTACAATCCGTTGACAAACAGCTTTCTCTTCCAGCATTCATTGATTCCGGAGCAGCAGGAAACTTCATAAGAGCTGACTTAGTGGAGAAGTTTTCTGTACCTACCCTTCTGTTAGATCCCCCTATTGCTATCACAGCCATCGATGGGAACCGCATCAGTGGAGGATCGCTCAAGAAACGTACCATCAAGCTCTCTCTCCGGATAGGAGCCCTGCATACCGAATCCATTTCCTTGTTGGTCATCCCAGAGGCTATTAATCCTCTCATTCTTGGTCTTACGTGGCTCCAACTTCACTCCCCTACATTGGACTGGCACAAGCCAGAAGTTCTCGCTTGGGGCCCGGCTTGTCATTCTCGCTGCCTTCCCAGGATCAATAAACTCACCAATAATGAATCCTCATCACTGCATACGTCCACTGTATTCCCCCTCAATACCGTTCATTTTCGGATGTGTTCTGCGAAAAGGAGGCCTCCAAAGTACCTCCCCATAGGCCTTGGGATTGTTCTATTGAGCTGTTACCAGACAAAATACCACCCAGAGGACGTGTTTTTTCTTTATCATTGCCAGAATCCAAATACATGTCTATATATATAGAAGAAAATCTAGAAAGGGGCTTCATTCGAAAATCATCCTCCCCTGCAGGGGCCGGCTTTTTTTTGTAAAAAAAAAAAGACGTGGGTCTACGCCCATGTATAGATTATCGTGGGCTGAATGCCATTACTGTGAAAAACAAGTACCCGTTACCATTGATCTCAGAGCTATTTGATAGAATAAAAGGGGCTGTTATTTTTTTCAAACTAGACCTGAAGGGTGCCTACAATTTGATCCGTATTAAACGAGGGGATGAATGGAAAACAGCGTTCAATACCCATGATGGACACTTTGAATATTTAGTCATGCCCTTTGGGTTATGTAATGCTCCCGCAGTGTTTCAAACCTTCATCAACTAAATTTTTCAAGATTTTCTCTACCAGTTCGTGGTGATTTACCTGGATGATATTCTGATATTCTCTTCTGACATCGTGTCGCACCGCCATCATGTTTCCTTGGTGCTTGAACGTCTTCGTTTACATCAGCTGTTCTGTAATTTGGATAAATGTATTTTTGAAAAGGGTCATCTTCCCTTTCTTGGACACGTGATCTCTGGGTCTGGACTATGCATGGATCCCGAGAAAGTAAAGGCGGTTTCCGAATGGCCTCAACCGATGGGTCTGAAAGCGATCCAACGTTTCATAGGCTTCGCTAATTATTATCGGCATTTCATCAAAGGCTTTTCTTCAGTGATCGCACCCATTACTGCACTAACTAAGAAAGCTATCAATACTAAACTTTGGCCTCCTGAGGCAGAAAAGGCCTTCTCTTCCCTAAAAGAAGCATTCACGACAGCTCCTATCCTTCATCAACCGGATCCTACCTTTCCTTTCTTTCTTGAGGTCGATGCATCCTCTGTGGGAGTAGAGGCTATCTTGTCACAGAAGGACTCCTCTGGAAGATTGTTTCCATGTGGTTTCTTTTCCCGTAAACTTTCTGCTACTGAAAAAATTTATGGCATCGGAGATAGGGAACTCCTGGCTATCAAATTAGCCTTAGAGGCGTGGAGACATCATTTGGAAGGAGCTAGATTTCCTATCACGATTTTTACAGATCACAAAAATCTTCTATATTTGCAAATGGCTTCTTGTTTAAACCCTCGGCAAGCCAGATGGTCCTTGTTTTTCTCCCGTTTTGATATGATCATCACCTTTAGACCAGAATCTAAGAATAAGAAAGCGGATGCTCTCTCGTGATCCTTTGATGCCACGGATGCTGTAGAAGATATTCCTAGGCCCATCTTGGGTCCCAAATGTATACTGGCCACCACCCCTGCTCATCTAGTGATTCCTCATGGGAAGACCTTTGTTTCTCCTCGTCTTCAGTCTAGACTTCTCAAGTGGGCTCACGCCTCTCGGTTCTCTGGTCATTCCGGGATCAAGAAGACTTTGGATTTCGTTTCCCGTAATTATTGGTGGCCATCTATCCACTCTGATGTTCGGGAGTTTGTTACGGCTAGTTCCACCTGTGCTCAGAATAAGGTGCCTCGACAAGCCTCCTATGGGTTGTTGCAGCCTTTACCCATTCCGGACCGTCCATGGAGTCATCTCTCCATGGACTTTATCACTGATTTACCCCCTTCAAGAGGTTTTTCTGTGGTTTGGGTAGTCACAGATCGTTTCTCTCGAGCTGCTCATTTCGTACCTTTAAAAGGGCTCCCATCTGCTCCGGTGTTGGCACAACTTTTCATAAAGGAAATATTCCACCTCCATGGTTGCCCAGAGGTCATCGTTTCAGACCCTGGAACCCAGTTTGTTGCAAGATTTTGGAGAGCCTTTTCTCGTGTTTGTGGAATCAAACTGAATTTTTCCTCTGCATACCACCCCGAAAGTAATGGTCTCACAGAGAGGACTAATCAGGAGCTCGAAAAATTCCTCAGATGCTTCATTTCAGCTAAACATGACGACTGGGTTGATTTGTTACCTTGGCCAGAATTTGCTCACAATAATAATTCTCATGACTCTACATCGGTTTTCCCTTTTTTGCTCTCCAAGGGTTTCATCCAAGAGTTCCTCCTTTTAATGATTTGCCTACATCCGGAATTCCTGCTGTAGATTCCATGTGGTCAAATTTCTCGTCCAGGTGGGGTATGATCAAACGTAACCTGCTTCACGCCACTGCCATCAGCAAAAAGGCGTTTGATAAGAGAATAAGACCTTCCCCATTACTCTCTCCTGGCGATAAGGTATGGCTATCTACGCGAAATCTTCGCCTGTTGGTTCCTTCTTGGAAATTTGCTCCCCGTTTCATTGGACCCTTCAAGATCTTGGAAATTATCAATCCAGTAGCCTTCAGATTAAAATTGCCTCCTACCTTGAGGATTCCCAACAGGTTTCACATTTCTCTCCTCAAGCCACTTGTCATTAACAAATTTTCCTCTTCCAAGAGACCTCCTGCCGCTGTCTCTGCAAAAGATCATGAATTTGAGGTCAAGGAAATCCTAAACTCTCGCATTTCCAGAGGTTCTCTACAGTTTCTGGTTGATTGGAAAGGTTACTGACCAGAGGAGCGTTCATGGATTCCGGCACGTGATCTACATGCTCCAGTACTGTTAAAGAGGTTCCATGCCAAATTTCCTCAGAAACCTTACAGCCTGTCCGGTGGCCATCCTTAATGGGGGGGTACTGTCACGGCGCTTACCTGCTCCAGCGCCGATTCCCCGCTCTGTACCGCTGCACTTCCGGGTGGGTCCCGGCGGAGGTCAGCTGATCTCTGGGCAGGGAATTCAAAAATCTACTTCAGCGCTGCTCTGGCACACTGTCTGTGTCAGAGCAACGTGTTTCCTGTATCTGGCTGCATCTCCTGTGTTCTGATCCCCCTGGTGTTTTCCCTTGTTACCTGTTTCTCTGTGTACTGAACTGGCTATACTCCTGACTACTCTTCTGCCTTATCCCTGGTACTGCATAACGGGCGGATCTCTGTGTACCGAACTGGCTATACTCTAGACCAGGGGTAGGCAACCTGCGGCTCTCCAGGTGTTGTGAAACTACAAATCCCAGCATGCCTTGCCACCTCTCTGCTGGTTATCTACTGGCAAAGCATGCTGGGACTTGTAGTTTCACAACACCTGGAGAGCCGCAGGTTGCCTACCCCTGCTCTAGACTACTCTTCTGCCTTATCCCTGGTACTGCATAACGGACAGATCTCTGTGTACCGAACTGGCTATACTCCAGACTACTCTTCTGCCTTGTCCCTGGTACTGCATAACGGACGGATCCCTGTGTACTGAACCGGCTATTCGGAACTACGCTTCTGCTCCTGGGGCTGCACAGCGGATTGATTCCTGTATACCACCAGCTTTTACTCCGGGCAACTACCTTCTGAATATACGGTTAGTGATTCCAGTTATCAATTTCCCTGTGGATCTGATCGTGCCTCTGTATGTTCATCTCATAGAACTCTTTCCTTACGTCAGTAGGCTAACCTGGGGGCCGCGACCTGCGGTTCTCCGGCAGCAAAACCCACCCTGCCTTGTGGCGGTTCTTGGAGAAGACCGGGAGGGCTGTTAGACTCCGCGCCCTAGGAAAGCCGGCGTTAATACTGACTAAGGTAATCTTGAAACCTAACAGTAATTCAGTCTGTATAGCGAGTGTGGAATTTTTCTATCTTGATCCCTAACCATGTAATATATTGCAAAGCAACCGTTATTCACACTTCTAGGCATATTCAATTGTTGGCGTTATAGCCAAAAATCTTGCGGCGTGCGCACTATTACTGTTATTACTGTAATAGTGCGCGTAAATACTGGTATTACGGTACTTTTCTCGCTGGATTTCAGCTTGCGGCTCAGGGAGCTTACTATTACCGTAATAACTGTAATAGTTTTAACGCCACGGGATATTCAAACGATTGAATATGCCCCTTTGAGTCCAAGATCCACTTTGCCACTAAAAACCAACAATTGACATTTACCTTTGTTTACTACAAACGATTGTGATACATTCAAAATGTTTTTCGAGTTTGATGGTAACAGAATTGTATTGTTTGTCAATGGTTGAAGTGGACCTGGTCTGTGTACAACACGATTCACTTCTCTCTGTACCACATGTATGCCTCTAAAGCAGTGATGGGCAACTGGTGGCCTTCGGCCCACATGCGGCCCTTCGAGCCTTAACCTACAGTCCCCAGCTCCTTACTGCTTTACGGTCAGATTTGTTTGTTACAACTTGTTACACTTCTGAAAATGCCTGCTGATATGTTATTACAGATAGGTGTCTCTTTCTTTGATTAAATGTATTGTTTTAATTTATTACTGAGATTAAGGTAAATGTGTGGCCTATTTGAAGGTTAAAGGGCCGCACCATGCGTCCCGGAAGTGTGTCAGGTAGCCCATCACTACTTGTATTTCTACAAGTGCCAGCATACTCAAACAATTTAGAAATTAAAAGGTTTTCTGAGACCTGTAGTGTACGAGCATAAGCAATTCTATCTATTTTCAACTCATTTACTACCCTACACCCCCAGCACCAGGGGTGCGGAAGGAGTCCTACTGCTTTATCTAAGCTATATGACGCTCTAAATATGACTTTGAGTGAAGATCGCTTTTAATGAACCTCTTTGACCCCTCAATCTCCCCCCCGCCCCATAATTTTCCTGATCCCGAAAAGAGTCATTATATTTTAGCATCACAGATTCACAGATTAAAACACCATATTTTATAGAACAGTTGTTCTCTGTATAAAATCAACTTACTCTATTGTTAAAATGTTATTGCCTGGTTGATGAAGAGCGATCAAGTTAGGAGCTGTTTACTGGCGTTTAGAGGAGATATCTGGTTTTATCTTTGCCACAGAAGTGCAGCTATTTCCAGTCATGCTTGTAATCACAAATATGAAGAGAAATAAGTTTATCACTGCAACTGATTGTCTGTCCATGTGTTTAACATTTAAGGTATAGTAAAAATAAGTTACTGTAAAAATATCATATGGCAGTACCAGAAATTCTTCATTCCATTCCTAGCTCCGCAATGTATACAAATAGATTTCATAGCTGAAAACTGGGGATGTAGAGCACGGACATTGCGTCGCGCACACTACCAGCAATTATGGTAGAAAAAAATGAGCGAAGATTTCTGTCAACTCTCCGCAACTAAGTGTCTTGCTGACATTCCGGATACACTTTGAGGCTAACTGAATCTCCCCCTACAACTAGTGTTTGTTGGGATTTCCCTCTGTTAATCAGGCCTGGTATCTGGTGTGGGATAGCGGACTAGAACATCACATGCAAAGCAGTATTAAATATGGATTTCATTGTAACTGCTTTTGTACTTTCCAGTTTGCAATTTTTTTAAGTACATAATGTAATAACGGCTTAATATGAAAGGGCTAGAAAGGGTCACTTTGGACAATAAAGGTGGTGATAGACAGAAAAATTAAAAATACATTAAATATACACTAAAAATCCTTTCCTCCATGGGTATCTGCAATGATATTTTATACCTTATTATTGTAATAAGGGCAAAAGTACATTTTCTTCTCTCAATTGATCAGATCATTTTAGTACTTAGTTGAATGTCTGTTCGTTTTATTTAAGTATATACAAATTAATAATAATAAACATTTCTGAAACTGTTTATGTAAGTGGAATTTCAAAACGTTGAGATATACACATCATTGTATAATAATAATCTAACGCTATTTTATAATAACTGAAAATGATTAAATCAATAGCATGAGTAAGCAAACGGTTTTGTATTGATACTGATTCTGATTTTATTGTTATGTTTTATTAAATCAGCATGTCCTTCTTAATGCTATACCATACACACATTTGCACTATTATTTTGATCTCCTAATATACAGATACTGACTGACTAAAGTTCAACAATGGAAACAATTAGCCTGAAATACTCAACCTTCTCATTGTATATTGCAGAAGTCGCATTCCAGCATAGTGCGACCTATGCCGCGTTCCACTCACATACTGTATTATCTGATAAAATTTAGATTGGAACGCCCTTAATTACGTTGGTACAGTCCATTATTCTGATTGAAGGGAATATAACAGGTAGTCCATTAGAGACAAGTTAAATAAAATCCATCATTTTAGATATGGTATAGAAGGGATCAAAGACATTCGTACCTACGCCCATACATGGCCTGAGAGCCAATAAGTGAGGAGAATGTTGTCTCATTCACTTGCAAACATGAGGGCGAGTAGCTTTTCATAAATGGAGCTATGGGCCTTTAAAAGAACAATGGACAGTTGCCAGGGTTCCACGGCCTGATACATAAGCAACTCCCAAAACAACGCTGCCTACAGGGCTTCAAAGCTGTATATAATGCGTAGACTAGGTATTTGGCGTTCTATTGTGCAACTCCAGTGGCGCTGGAGTGATTTGAGAGGGCGGCAACCGCAGCTCCTTGCAGACCTAAGGAGTGTAGGCATATAATGACAAATAAATACATATAATTACAGTTTAATATTGCTTGTAATAACCTTAATTGGACAAAGTACAAGGCCTGCTATGCAATAGTGATGTTTCAGTAGCAGTATGTAATTACATTCACTTTAGGATACTGAAGCTTTAATAAACCTCCTAGGTCAAGTCCATTTGCAAGTGGTGTAGAAGTGTATGTATTTAGCCAATGGTGGAGAAATGCTCCATTTGCGGTATTTAATAAACAAATTAAAAGTAAAACCTAACATTAGATCTATGTATTTATCTATGTATGTATGTATGTATCTATCTATCTATCTATCTATCTATCTATCTATCTATCTATCTATCTATCTATCTATCTATCTATCAAGTAGAGGGAGTTAATATGTAATAAAATACTATATGTGTAATATTTCTTCCAACAGTATGCTGTCATCACCGCCCTATTGCTAGGCAAAGTTGGCATTTCCAAAGGTGTCTGGTATAGGTCTAATAAGTGCTTGTTGCCAAGCAATGACCCCCCCATGTATTTGCATGTGCCTCCAATATGCAGTCCTCTGGCTACAACTGTGTTCAGCATAACAGGAACCTCTGCAGAGATTGTCACTTAATGTACCATCTCTGAACTCTGCTGAGCTTGGAAAATTTGTGCGCAAAGTACACCCATGGAGCTAATATACTGTGGGCCTGAGTCATTAAGGAGAGCAAAGCATAGAAAAATGAGTAACTTTGCACCTAGGTAAAACCATAATGCATTGGAGGGGGAGGTAAATTTAAGATGCAGGGGCAGATTTATAGTTGGGGTATGGCATTTCCTAGATTAATTTTAAATTTCAGTGTACAAATAAAGCTATCAAGTATTTGTGTGCTACATGAAAAAACAGCCAGTATTTTACTTATGTGCAAAAGAATAAACTGATTTCCACTCCTTGCATTGTTTGTCCAGGAGAAAACTTACTCCTTTTTTTTTTTTTTTTGTTTTGCTCTCTTTAATGACTCTGCAATTGTAAAGTACCATCCGCACATCTTTTGATAAAGAAAATACACGAAAGCAAAAAAAAAATAAGATGTTAAAATATTGGAAAAATATTATTTTCATTCTGAAAGTTGAATTTGATATTGTTATTTAGATCTATCTCTGACCTGCGCCTTGTTTTGTCTCTGATAACCAATGCTCACTTCCACTTACAAGACTTCTCCTGTGCTGCTATCTAGTTATGGAATTCCCTACCACGCTCAGACTTTTCCCACAGCCTTCAAATCTTTAGATGCTCTTTGAAAACCCATCTGTTTTTAGAGGTGACCTTATCATCGATAACACTATTCACACTATTGCACCCTCACAACTATTCCAATCTCCACTCTGAGCCACACTCGCTCCTCTTGTTTCAGCTGTGCCCTCTTAACTTTAGAATGTAAGCTCTCTAATGAGCAGGGTCCTCCATACCCTTTGTTTTCATGTCTCCATTCATTTTGTCTGCCTTGTCTGTTCTTGCTTTATGTATGTCCTGTTTTATGTATGTCCTTGTCTTCCCTACTGTACGGCGCTGCGGAGCACTGTGGTGCCTTACAAATCTACGATAATAATAATAATAATAATTACATGCATTATCTATTCCAATGACCGTAATGTTGTGACTAAACAAATCTTAAAAGTCGACATCCCCACCAATAATGTTTTCTACGTTAATCAACACTTGCCCTTATAGAAACTGTCAATTTTTCAACAACAATCTCACCAAAGTCTTGTGCCCCAGGCTGCAATCTAGTCAGTCTATATTGGATAATCTGGCCATATATATTGGGGCAGCATGGTGGATAGTGTTAGCACTTCTGCCTCACAGCACTGGGGTCTTGAGTTTGACTCCCGACCCTTGTTATCATCTGTTTCCTCCGGGTGTTCCGGTTTCCTCCCACACTCCAAAAACATACTAGTACATTTATTGGCTGCTATCAAATTGGCCCTAGTGAGTCACTGTATGTGTGTGTGTATGTTAGGGAATTTAGACTGTAAGCCCTAATGGGGTACGGACTGATGTGAGTGAGTTCTTTGTACAGTTCTGCGGAATTAGTGGGGCTATATAAATAGATGATGATATAGTCAAGATTACTATGTATTTTCTGGAATGATGCCTTGAATAATAACTAAGTTATAAATGGATGCATAGGTAAAATTGCTATCAAGCCAAATATATGAAGTTTGCAGTTTATGCATATTGTAAAATCATTTGGTGATATTTTTTCTCTAAATGACCCCACATATATACATATGAGAAAAATATATACATTTCACGTGTGAAAGTGCTAATGTGCAGGCGCGGGCTGGGAGAGGGATGGCCGGGGGGCAGACAGGCGGCCGCATCACATGACAGGGGATGCGGCCTCGTCATTGATGACGCGGCCGTATCCCATGTCATGTGATGCGGCCGCCTGTGTGCTGACGCGGTCGCATCTGATATCATCAGATGCGGCCGCGGGGGGAAATTATGTATTTTGCAACAGGGGGGGCGGCCGGCCGGCCTACCCCCCAGCCCTAATAGCCGTCTGACCCAGCGGCCGTTGCCCCCCTGCCCCCCGGGCCAGCCCGCCCCTGCTAATGTGTCTTATGTAAACTAATTATATGACAGTGGCAATAGGTCAATCTCGCAACAATTGTCCTTCAAAATGTATGAAACTACCAATGGATCAAATCCATGATTCATGCCCCTCGCGGCCCTGTGTAAACTGCTGCTCGGGTGACCCGGAGGCAGCTACGATCAAGCAGCACAAGGAATACTGGGCAAGGGGACAAGGGAGTGAACAAATCAATATTATTTTTTGTGTTTGTGTGTATCCACTAAATGCACTATTTTGCAAAAAAAAAATGGCTTCCTTGGTTATTTGTCCATTTATTGTAATCATTACATTTTAAGTAAACACAAAAGGTACTTACAGGTGAAGTAAGATGAAATCACTTATGACTTGCAGGACTAGGAACGATGTCCTCTTCTTCCTGGCCAGCAACCTCGGCCTCTTCCACCTATGGAACCTCCCTCCATACGGCAATATTGTTAAAAAATTTCCTCGTGCATTCAACATTATTGGGTCTCCTTTGATAGGATACATTGTAGACATTATATACTTACAGCTAACAAAACTTGCTCCATATATAAACTTTTTAAGGTTCTGTGTAAAACAAAACAAAAAAAACAAAAACAAAATAACTATATCGGTATAACAAAGCATGAAGTGTTATTAAACATAAAAAAAGATAATGTATGCAACTATGTATAAACTGAATCACATAGGAAACACACTCCTAACATTTGGAAACATAAAACCGCATTGATAATGTATAACCTGGATCATATAGGAAACACACTCGTAACATATTGCTAATGTATGCAGAGCAAATTGTCATTTAATTTGGTGTATTTTTTTTTTCCTCACAATGAAATACATTTTTAAAAAGGGTCTACTCGCATCCCGTCTGCAGCTGGGACATCACTTCTGAACTAAGCTTCCCGGCTATTGCCTGGGCGACCAGGACGCTCTCTCTCTTTACTGTCGCTGCTTCCAGCGATCTGTCAAAACAACTGGGCGCACGCACAGTTACTATTAATTAATTAGTAGTCACCTGGAGATTAATTAGTGCAGGTTCAGCCCTGTTTCTGGATTGGGCAATAGAACTATTTAAGGCAGAGAGGGCTTAGACTCCCTTCCAGTTATAGGTTCTGTGTTGTTTTCTAACCAGCTCCTAGTTTCCTGTTAGTCTCCCTGTTCAATTGGACTAATATTTGTGGCAAACTTGGCTTGTTTCTGGACCCTGCTTCTTTACTGATAGCCCCTGACCTCTGCCTGGAATTCGGATTCTTTGGCCTGTCCCAGTTTACTCTACTTGCTACTGACCCACGACCCTTGGTCTTTTCCTAAACCTGTCTCAGATTCTCCAGTTACGCTCCTACGATCTGCGCTATAGTCTCCAAAAATAAGCTCCTACTACCTAAGAGTTAAGTCCTGGGGGCATCTGGGTACCAGCAAGATGCGCTTTGCAGGAAAGGTGGCTGCTATAGGTGAAGACCTCTATCGCTAGTTCTAGGAGTTCATGTTTAGGATGCTAGCCTAACAGTCATTAAGACAATTTAAAAAATCCCGACATGCTAACGTATGCGAAGCTTTCAAAATAAAATAAAAATCTTTTGTTACTACTGAGACGCACATGTGAAAGTTTCACCTAAGCAGTCAGTAGTTCTTTTTCTCCTTTTTTGGAAAGAAAATGGCACATTGGTGTCCATCTGCAATGATTTTCTATAGTGCTGTTCAATGATGGCAGGTGTGCAAGTGAATTATCAATCACCCCATTAGATTGTGAGAGCGAAAGCTGTGTTTAGTTATCACTATCATCCATCAGTTACACATGCCCTGGAGCAGATGCAAACCTTACGTCTGAAAAGAAGCGTAATTCATAGTATGGCAGAACTTGAATCAGCTGCATCTCTGTGGAAAACGCCCTTACTGTACTTAGGCTACAGTGTGCGTGTGGGGCCATGTTAATATAGTGTGTGTGTGTGTGTGCGTGTGCGCGCGCGCGCGCGCGCGCTCGCGCAGTATTTTAATATAATGTGTGAGGGAAGAGAGGATCTTAATATAGTGTGGGAGGTAGGCTATTTAATGGTGGAGTGTAGATGGGGGCTAAATATTTAAGGTGAGGTGAAGGAACATTTAATTAAATGCTTGGGTGCTTTAGGACCATCAATTGAATATGGGGCTGATTTTGGGGAGGAGGGCTATTTATTAAATGTGAATATGAATTATTTATTGCCGGGAATGGTTGTGGAAAATTGCTATATTTATTAAACTTTAATGCTGTTTAATTTATTGCTGGGACTGTTTGGAGGGAGAGAAATATGTTTTGAGCAAGTGGGTATATTGTTAATTTAATGTTGGGGCTGGTTGGAGGGCAATAGGTCTACTTATTAAATGTGAATATTATTATTGTGGGAACTGGAGGGAGACCTAATTATAAAACGTGAGTACTATTGTTTTAAGACCGGGGCTGGTTGGAGTTTTCTAAATCCCATGTACCCATTTTTTTTCAAAATAGGGCATCCAATATTCCAGTATCAAGACAAGAAGGAACTGAGCTAAAGTAACCAGCTGCTACAAGTGGTGAAAGTGACCGAGACAGGTAGGAGAGAGCAGGACAGTCTGCCAACTGTCCTGAATCTGGTGGGGCAGTCCTGAATTTGGGTGACGGCCTCACTTAGTCAGAATTTGGTCCGACTGCAAGGACAGTTGGGAGGTATGTCCCACTTCACAATCAGTCCAATTGTGCACACAGTATTGCCTGTGTATTTTTCTAAAATGATAATCATGTTACATAATATGGGCCTTGCTGTCTTAAATACCCTGGGCCCCCTGAGCCTTAATCCACCTCTGGTTAGGGGAAGGGAACTGATAGCTACTCCCAGTTCCCGGAGAGGACACAGCCTGCAGAGCAAGTCGAGGAGCTCTAAGTATCACAAGATTTGGTAATCTCGTGAGACAAAGAGCTTCCTCTAATACTTATTATTAAATACAGCTACATAACAGACTTTTTGGTCACATACTTCCACTTATTGTATGAACAGCTGTTACTTGGATACTCAGGTACCACTATCAGGGGCGCCAAGAAGGGAATAGGGCAGGTACGGAGTACCAAGGGGGACTTGGCTGGTCTGGCTGTGGCAGATCATGGTGGGGTGTTTGGGGCTTTGCAACCCCCATAGAGTCACATTTAAAGCTGGGCAAAGTGTCTATGAAGACCAAAATCTTCCTATTGGTTCGTATAGTCACACCCCCTCATAGGCTGTTCATACTTGATATCATTGACAAAATGTTCTTCATGGACAACATAGTAGATGTCGTACATCAGAAAACATAAGCTCTCTGAGCACAGACTGTTTTCAGGACAATGATAGAAAACATTCAGCAGCTGCTGCCTAACTAATAAAGCAGGGCATCCAATGGAAAGAATACCACCAGAATCTGCTAATTTAATTGGTATTGAATATATTTGGTCAAATATGAAACATTTCCTAATGAACAAAGTGAAGACTAAAGACAAGGAACATCTTATTTGTGGTGTATATGAATACCAGGGAAAGGTATCATCTGTTGTGTTTTTCATTGATGTGCGCATTAATCATATCCTGCATTTATTACCTGTTGTGGTGGAAAGAGTGAGCAAGCCACAGGCATGTAAACTATTTGTTTACTGTATTCTTACTAAATATAGCTTCTTATTATACTGTGTAATAAGAGGGGGGTACTGGCACTGAATTGCTGTTTGGAGGCTTCTGGGGTACCTCTTTAGTAAGTTAGCTCTCAATTTAAAAACACATATGTGTGGCCCAAATATATGGGACTCTCATTGTTTAGAGTTAGGACCACCCTATTAGCAAAAGCGCCTTGGTGTGGCGGGTGGCTTTAACATACATTTGCAAATGTGTGCAACTAAGACTTTTGCATTTTTATCTACAGTAGAAATGGCAGGTCTTTTGCTGGCTATATCAGTGTGCTGGGGAAAAAAAATTGTGTGTTTGTTCCTTTCAGGATAACCCCACCCTTTCAAGCACCTGCTATAGCCTAGAAATTGATTGAGCAGCTTCCACTTCTGTATTATACTATGTAATGATCTGTTGTGTTTAAGGGAGTCCTCCCTTTTGTCTCTTTCTTGCATTACTGATCCTGAGTGAGGAGTCTGTCGGGACTGTCTTTCAGGGCAGGGCTGGCAAATTTTAGCCTGTGGGCAAGACTCGACTCAACAGCCTATTAGGAACATTTTAAAGGAAAAAAAATGCAGGTGGTCCCTTGACCCAGCCCAAGGTAGCCCACAATGGAACCAGCCCAGCCTGCCCCTGCTATCTTTATTACAAGTAGCACTTTTGTATATGTCTAAATGTAAAAAAAAAAATTGAGCAAAGTGCGCTCTAATGCATAATTTTAGAGAAAATATTTATGTGCCCTTCTGCAAAACAAGGGTCTATTATTATTATTATTATTATTATTATTATTATTATTTATAAGGCGCCACAAGGTTTCTGCAGCGCCGAACACAGTACAAACAATGGACAGTACAGGGAATAACAGTACAGAACAATAAACGAGTAATACCGAGACTTCAGAGGCTCCAGGCAAAGCAAATATAATGGCATTGGAGCAGAAGAGAAGGTAGAGAGACAGGAGGGAGAAGGGCCCTGCTCATAAGAGCTTGCATCCTAAAGGGAGGGCAAACAGACAGTCGGCACAAAGGGAGTCAGAGGAGGGGAGCAAGCGCACCCCTCTTCAGAGGAGGAGCCAGGAGATGAGAGCGAGCATGGAGAGAGGGTTAGGTGGAAGGCTGGTAGGCTTTAAGGAAGAGATGAGTTTTGAGTGCCCGTTTGAAGGAGCACAAGTTAGGGGACAAATGGATGGAGCGTGGGAGTTCATTCCAGTGCAGGGGGGCAGCTCAGGAGAAGTCTTGAATTCTGGAGTGGGATGAGGTGATCACAGTGGACGAGAGGCGACGGTCATTGGCCGAACGCAGGGACCGGGCGGGAGTGTGGATGGAGAGGAGATTGTCTATCTTATATCATACAGTAATATTGTCCATGACAACCTTCAACAAAATTCAAAGTAGCATTGGCTTTTTAATGTTTCAAGCTGTAACTTGAAAAGTAAAAGTGTAATTTGAGAGAGAGGTTCTATCAGAAGAATTGTTATTTAAACCAGCGCTGACCAAATTTTTACATGAAAAATGGCTGCTTATGTGTTATACATTAGAGTTACAAATATTATTAAAAAATGTTATACAAGGGAGACAATGGAAGAAAAAAACGCATTTGAGGGCTGAGTTGGACGACCGTGAGATAGAACCTGGGGAATTTTATATTAAACCTTTGAAAATAGTAGTTTAAAGATCCAAATGCATTTATATGGAACTTAACCCTATTGAAGCTATTATTAAAACGCAAAAAAAATTAATTTTCAATCTAGAAAAGGATCATATTACTGTATGATATAAGATAGACAAGTATCTTACTGGCTAAACATTAAAACCATTGCTTAAGGATATTTCAAAATACTTACAATAGCTTACTTATATATAGCAAACATTTATTACTTATTGTTCAACTAAGTATAAACTTTGTCTGTCTAGTGAGAAAGCCAACATGGATAAACAGATTATGAACTACGATAAAAACTATTTTTTTTTGTATTCATTAAACTATTGTTACATTTTGTTTGGAGGATTGGTACATTGTGGGAAAGAGGCATACTGTTTTCTAATTAAAGTTCAATATATTTAATAAATGTTGAGCCCCAAGTCTGTGAACGCTGCTGATATCACAATGCAGTCTCTGTAATCAGTGCTGCAGGCCTCCAAACATTGTGGGTAATATAAAATCTTTAAAGGAAAAGTAACTCAAAACTACAAAACAAGAATTTCAACAGAGGTGTACTTGTACAAAATATCAGAAGATCCACAGGATCGTGTGAATCCTGGTCCCAAGATAATTAATATTTTGGTACTGTTCAGAGTCAGATTAAAGGGGGATGCACAGGGGGCATGTTACTCAGGTCCCCCTCTGTGAGGGGGCCGCCTGGACCTGGTACTCTAAAAGGGTGCCAGCGGGGGGACAGTATAGTACTTGGTGTCTGGTCGCTTCCCTGGCATCATCCTGGTAGATTGACAGCTCTTTTGGCTATATTGGCAGTTTTCTCTGTAAAATTGGAAGCTCTATTATTCAACGTGCAGCTTTCTCTGTGGCCTTTGCTGCTCTGTCTAAGGGATTGTCAGCCCTTCTCCTTTCCTATAGTCTCTCTATGCTGTTGTTGCCCTCTATGTCTCTGGTGGACACCCCATTGACACTCTGCTCTTAGTCCTCTGATTAGCCACGAGATCATGTCCTCTGATTAGCCACGATATCATGTGACTCTTTGTTAAACTTCAGAGATGGATGTAATGCTAATATCTAATGATAGATCTTTGTCTTTTATTGTATATATACATATTGGATTAATTTGCTGGAAGGTGTTTATAAGCACATATTTTTTCCCTACGGTTGATGCCTAATTATTTGTAAAGCCTTTAAATGCTCCAAAATCATTTAATTGTTAACACTACCTTTAAAATTTAATAAAGAACAATTACTTAAAAAAAAGAAAGCACCCAAATCTTTCACTCAGTAACAGCAGGAGTGCACAATTTTCTATGTGATGTAAAGAGCTGGGAGGATTTAACAGTTAGTTGCTTTAATGTGTCTTGTATTAAGTTTGACACTACAATGTTCCTGTGTTAATATGACAGGAATCTCATCACTACTCTGTGTTATAGGGGGGCCCTGCTCCTTCCACTATATAACTCTCAGTCTGTGGCTTCCTGCTTACCTCCTTTACCATCTGTTACAGTTTCCTGTCCTCAATTACATGATCAAATGAGTGAACGGGTCACTGTCACCAACAACATCAAGTCACTTACCTCCTAAGATATTAAGTGAACAACATTCAGATGACTTGATTTGTCCTAGTTTGGTCTATTCCTGCTTCATTTAAAACATGAAACACATAGAAGAAAAGGATATAAAGAATAATTATGGAAACGTGCTAAGCATTTTATAAAATGCACTTTAAATAAATCATTTTGTGTTGTGAGCCTCAAGGGATGGAGTTTGCACATTTTGGGATAGGGGTTTCATACTCAGAAGTAGTAAAAGCTTATATACCAAAAATGGAGTAGAAGTCTGAGACACAACTCTAAGGAAGAGTGCAAAGACGAGCCAGAGGTCGTAGTTCAGTAGCAAACAATATGTCACGGTTACAACAGGAGTACAGCTAGGAGTCACGAATATGGTGAAAACACTCTGTTTATTTGCAGAAAAGTATAAACAGCAGGTAATCGAGAGCAGTAGTAAATACCAGGTGCAAGCTGATGCAGGAAATAATAAGAATGTTCAGAAACCAGCAGGTAAACTGCTAATGCAGGGAAGCAGGATGTATGAACAGGTTCCAAGCAGGCATGAACCAGAGGAGCAAGGCAGGAGGAAGAATCCACAGGTTGCAACAAGGATATGACATCACAGGATGGGACAACAATAACCAGCCCTGTGTGCTGGGAGAAACAGGTATATAAAGGGAAAAAGAGACCACACCCAGGTGCATGGAATAATTGGAGAACAGAAAAGTTAACCCTAAAAGCACAAGAAATGCACAATAGCAGCACCTCTGGACATCAGAGGTACTGCTGCAAACACATAAAAAGAACAAATACAAATAATAAAGTCCAAAAGGTAGGAGCTGCCAGGCGGATCGTGACAGTATCACCTCCCTTAAGGGCGGATTCCAGATGCCCAAATTACCACCAATGTCTGAATTCATCAGAATCATATTCCAGAATTGGGAGCCCGGCAGAAAAGTCCTCGTCCATGGGTGGAGAGGCAAAGGAGACCATGCCAGATGGAAGTTGAAGCACCGTAGAACCTCCTTTCTTTTTACGTCCTCCTCTCTTACGGACCTTCCTTGGAGTTGGGATCTGCGCCAACTGGGAGGAGCACAAAGGTATCACTTGGCCAGGTGAGATGGGTGGTACTGCTGAAAAATGTAGAGGCCCCGCAAGATGGCACTGCAGGGGTTGAAGAAAACTTTTCGATTACTGCCTCAACAAACAGTTGTAAATCCCATAGTATGGAATGATCCGTTTCAATAAATGGATTTGCCCATTCCAAAGCTTCTCCTTTAAAATATGAAATAAGGAACAGTACCCGTCCCTTAGGGTTGTTAACAAGCTCTGGTATGGAGGGCATATAAGAGACAGCAAATTTCAGAAGGGCACAAAGTTGGGAAATGTGCCCCTCAAAGAAAGGCAACGGCTCAGAGTTAGCACCCTCAGCAACAGATGGCTTGGACTTGGCAGACGACTTGGGGGCAGGCCCGGACTGGGCAGAAGGCTTGCCAGCAGGGCTGGACTGGGCGGCAGGCCTGGCAGGGACAGCACTTTGAGAAGCCTGAGGGCAGACAGCACTTTGAGAAGCCTGAGGGCAGACAGCACTTTGAGAAGCCTGAGGGCAGACAGCACTTTGAGAAGCCTGAGGGCAGACAGCACTTTGAGAAGCCTGAGGGCAGACAGCACTTTGAGAAGCCTGAGGGCAGAGAGCACTTTGAGAAGCCTGAGGGCAGAGAGCACTTTGAGAAGCAACTCGGGCTGGACCGCATGGACTGGCAACTCGGGCTGGACCGCATGGACTGGCAACTCGGGCTGGACCGCATAGACTGGCAACTCTGGAGCGGCCTGGAGGGACAGGACCCCCTCTGGAGCGGACTGTAAGGGCAGCGCCCCCTCTGGAGCAGACTGTAAGGGCAGCGCCCCCTCTGGAGCGGACTGTAAGGGCCGCGCCCCCTCTGGAGCGGACTGTAAGGGCAGCGCCCCCTCTGAAGAAGTCTTTAAGGGCAGCGCCCCCTCTGGAGCAGACTGGAAGGGCAGCGCCCCCTCTGGAGCAGACTGGAAGGGCAGCGCCCCCTCTGGAGCAGACTGGAAGGGCAGCGCTCCCTCTGGAGCAGACTGGAAGGGCAGCGCCCCCTCTGGAGCAGACTGGAAGGGCAGCGCCCCCTCTGGAGCAGACTGGAAGGGCAGCGCCCCCTCTGGAGCAGACTGGAAGGGCAGCGCCCCCTCTGGAGCAGACTGGAAGGGCAGCGTCCCCTCTGGAGCAAGCTGAAGCTCAGGAACAGAGACAGCGGCTGAAGACTCGGAACCGGAGACAGAGGCAGGAGACTCGGGACCGGAGACAGTGGCAGGAGACTCGGGACCGGACACAGTGGCAGGAGACTCGGGACCGGACACAGTGGCAGGAGACTCGGGACCGGACACAGTGGCAGGAGACTCGGGACCGGACACAGTGGCAGGAGACTCGGGACCGGACACAGTGGCAGGAGACTCGGGACCGGACACAGTGGCAGGAGACTCGGGACCGGACACAGTGGCAGCAGGCCCCAAGCTGGAGGCAGATGATGTGACCTCAGAGCTGGAGGCAGATGATGTGACCTCAGAGCTGGAGGCAGATGATGGGACCTCAGAGCTGGAGGCAGATGATGGGACCTCAGAGCTGGAGGCAGATGATGGGACCTCAGAGCTGGAGGCAGATGATGGGACCTCAGAGCTGGAGGCAGATGATGGGACCTCAGAGCTGGAGGCAGATGATGGGACCTCAGAGCTGGAGGCAGATGATGGGACCTCAGAGCTGGAGGCAGATGATGGGACCTCAGAGCTGGAGGCAGATGATGGGACCTCAGAGCTGGAGGCAGATGATGGGACCTCAGAGCTGGAGGCAGATGATGGGACCTCAGAGCTGGAGGCAGATGATGGGACCTCAGAGCTGGAGGCAGATGATGGGACCTCAGAGCTGGAGGCAGATGATGTGACCTCAGAGCTGGAGGCAGATGATGTGACCTCAGAGCTGGAGGCAGATGCTGACACCTCGGCACAGGAGACAGAGGCTGGCACCTCGGCACAGGAGACAGAGGCTGGGACCTCGGCACAGGAGACAGAGGCTGGGACCTCGACACAGGAGACAGAGGCTGGGACCTCGGCACAGGCGGCTGGTGCTGGCGCTTCAGGACAGGCGGCTAGAGCTGGCGCCTCAGGACAGGCGGCTGGAGCTGGCGCCTCAGGACAGGCGGCTGGAGCTGGCGCCTCAGGACAGGCGGCTGGAGCTGGCAGATTGGGTTTCTTCCCAGAGAACAGAAATGGTGGAGCATAAGCAATTTTGGAATGCGGAGAGGAAATAACAGGAGATGGTTCAGTAAGCTGATGTGGTCTACGGACAGGACAGTCCTGCAAGAAATGTGCATTGCTGGCACAGTAGAGACACAACTTGTATGTTATCCTGCGCCGCCGTTCCTCTTCGGTCAGATGGGGGCGTGGACCACCTGTGTACTGGGAATTTGTTACCCCATAGTTCATAGAAAACAGCAAATTTGTAGAAGTACCTTTAAGAGGTGCTGTTTGCACAGGTTCATCAGCAGAGAAGGTGGATTGAGGCAGCTCAGCAGCTTCTGAATTAAGAGAGGCAGAATCTGACAGTCTCCTGAGTGGGTCCACAAGTAAAGAGGAAAATCTAGCAAGCTGAGAACGTAGCAATATAATGTCCATCTGTAAAGATTGTAGCAGTGGCAATTCCATGATTGGTGAAACAGACAAGTTGCAAAAAACAAATGAAATCTTGATTGCAGAAAAAAGGTCCCAGAATAAAACAAAACTTTTACCTGACTCCAAAGCTGTTTTGTAGGCTGGTTATACTGTCACGGTTACAACAGGAGTACAGCTAGGAGTCACGAATATGGTGAAAACACTCTGTTTATTTGCAGAAAAGTATAAACAGCAGGTAATCGAGAGCAGTAGTAAATACCAGGTGCAAGCTGATGCAGGACATAATAAGAATGTTCAGAAACCAGCAGGTAAATAGCTAATGCAGGGAAGCAGGATGTATGAACAGGTTCCAAGCAGGCATGAACCAGAGGAGCAAGACAGGAGGAAGAATCCACAGGTTGCAACAAGGCTATGATATCACAGGATGGGACAACAATAACCAGCCCTGTGTGCTGGGAGTAACAGGTATATAAAGGGAAAAAGAGACCACACCCAGGTGCATGGAATAATTGGAGAACAGAAAAGTTAACCCTAAAAGCACAAGAAATGCACAAAAGCAGCACCTCTGAACATCAGAGGTACTGCTGCAAACACACAAAAAGAAAAAATACAAATAATAAAGTCCAAAGGTAGGAGCTGCCAGGCGGATCGTGACACAATAGGTGTTAATACAGGCCAGGAGATCAGAGACAGGAAGTGAGCAAGAGTTGTCCAGATAAGAAGGCCAAGGGGTCAAGGGCAGGCAACAAACGAGAGTTGTCCAGGTAGCAAAGCCAAGGGGTCAGATACCAGAATGTCAAATAGCAGAACTCTGACAGTGAGGAGGCACAGCAATTGCAGGGCAAAAGCGCTATAACTGGCAGGGAGACTAAGTCCTCTCTGCCTTTTAAACAAGAGAGGGCCAATTAGCGGAGAAGTAGGGGCATACTCCCAGCCAGCAATGGTGAGTGTTAAGGTTAAAGCTAATTAAGAAGGTCCAAGACTCATAATAGATAGAGATTTGAAGTGCTGTTTATTAGTTTTACCATCACATGCATTTGCACTGCAATTGCATGTGAGTCAACTCACAGAGGCACTTATCAGAAATGAAAAGTAGGCATGTATATTGTGGTCAAACGGGCTCACTTTTTGCAAAAATAATTTGGATTGCATTGTATAAAGGCAGGACCCCGGTAAAGTAAACACCAGACATTATGTACTTTTTATTATAAGTAGCAAATTCCAAAATAAGCAAGTATTACTATTTAAATCAAATAGGATATTTCCTTTATATATTTCTAATCACATATTTATTGAAAGATGAAATGACTGTAATTTACTTCATTCAGCTTGCAAGGAATCAGGTTGTCCTTTATCCTTCATAATACAGAGTAAGTTCATGTTGGGGGTTAGATAAACATTTTAATTTCTGATCCTTTTATGGATTGTCTTGTCTCATAAAACAGATTGTGGGAGAAAATTCATTCATCTCGTGAGGCAATCTGCCTAGGATTTCGGAATAGAATGAAAATAAATAATTGTGCATGGTATAAAAATGTAGGGTATTACATTACATCCATTTCATATCGCTAACAAACATAGTTTTTGGCTGAAGACAGCATTACATAAGGTCTTATGCTGCAGCAATCAAAGGAATTGTAATCATTTTAATTCAGTTCATCTTCTGTTATGTTTATCTAACTTCAGATATTGTTTACTTGTATTAAACAATAGTCTGGAGATGTATTTGAAGCAACACAGCATGTGGGAAACAGTAAAAAATTGTTTCAGGGTTCTGTATACATATATTTAGTTTCACTTCATGAATTACAATAAATTTACAATGGAGGCAGATTAAAGGGTTATTAAATATTTAAAAATATATATTCAATGTGCTTTGCACTACTGGAGAAAATCAAAGCATTTTCATTACAAGGAGATGCCTCATTACAGTTGGACATAAACCCATTAGCGCAACATAAAAGCACGACATGTACATGCGCCAAAACTTGTGTCAGTATTTAGAGCTACACATTTCTTGCACTTGTTGCACCTTGCACTCGGAGATGTGGATCAGCGGGTTTCACGTGCAGGTATACAGTAAGGACGTGCACATGCAAGATAACCACGTCCACGTATCTTTGTCTGTTCCTCTTAGGAATGAGTGTTTCTAGTGTCACATATACTCAGGTTTGACTTCACAATTATGGATTACTGATACAGAGACAAAAAGGATAACATAAACAGTAGTATAATTAAAAAAGAGATAGATTGTTTAGTTAACTCTGATTACAAGTTATCAAACAGGTACAAGCATCTAGAACCAGTGCAAGAATTCCCAGAGATAGGAACCTAACAACAGATCGAGTGGTGGCGCTAAACCGCAATAGTATAAAGGTGCCTAGAATAATAAAATGATATCAATATAACATTAGTGGTTGAATCTCAATAGCAGAGGTAACTCCAATGATGAATACCATACTTTCAGTGTAAAAGAAAAATATATAACAAAAATAACAAAGTACCTATAAATATCAAGTTGGTGCATAAATCAATCCCTATAGCGGTAAGTTGGTGCATAAATCAATCCCTATAGCGGTAAGTTGGTGCATAAATCAATCCCTATAGCGGTAAGTTGGTGCATAAATCAATCCCTATAGTGGTAGAACAGGTTCATACTTCTGTGAATCCAACTTCTAAAGCTGAATGTGAATGTTCTAAACCCAAAAAATTAAAGGAAAAGAGTCAAATATAGTGTGCACTGTACTGTGGTTAAAAAAACCCGTTAACTAATGATGATATAAATTGCAGTCACGTGGCTTCTTTGGTAAAAAAAAGGCCTTTTATATCACATATCATGAAATCTCCTGTCTGCAGAGAAGCGTCCTTCATGGAAGAGTCTCCTGTATTGTTCTTGTGTTTCCCTCGTTAAACCATGTACAATAAAGATAAATAAATCTCACATTCCTGTTATATAATTACCATACGCCGTGAGATAGTAATACAATATTATTCCAACATTTTTTTTCAAAAATAGCGTGTCAGATACCAATATCCAAAATAGTATTGTGTAAAGTAGTATTTTTATTCCATTGAAAACAGTGTAGAAAGGAGCAATTTACAATAGACATCTCCCAAGGGAGTAAATTGGACTCCTACCAGATACAGATGATGAATAAGCGAGGTCACCTTGATAAAGACTTATACAAGTTGAAACGCATCATTTGGTTTGGGAGAGGACTTCTTACAATAAAGAGGCGACTAATGACCACAGTACCTTTTTGCATCTCTGAAGGAACTTCAGATTACTTTCTTTGGAACCGGCCCGTTTATCCTGTTGATTAGACCCAATAACAAAAGACATTAGGTGGCAGTCTTACTCTATTCAAGCTCAAAATATATGATTGATATACATGACAGTAGATTGCAGTTGCATTAACTTAAGTGCATAGTAAAGGCTATAAAGGCAAATTCTAATGTTTGTATCATTCCAGGCCAAAGCCTGTCTGAAAAATAGTTTCCTTCCAATAAAAGATATGCATTTCGCTAGAGAAAGTGAGAGGTGAGAGGACACACACATCTTCACAGCACAAATACCCTGCAAAATCCCTTAGAGTGATGGAGTCAAGGGAGTGTTACATATATATATATTAATGTGCACATGTGGTGGTATACATATATATATGTTAGATAGATAGACAGATAGATAAACATATTAACTATACAGAAGGTCATTTTTGTATATACCTTTATGTGCTGCTTGTCCTGACTTCAGTTTGCTGTTCTTAAAATTCTGTTTTTCACTTTCCATCCCCTTGTTATTTGCTGTTGTTTGGCACACAATGCACTATATTTGCTGTATTTAAGAATTTATTCTCCTTAAATGTTAAAAGGACAATCAGCATATGAAAAAAACTAAGAGATTATTAACACCTAAGAGGGGAAGGATGTGGGGGAGTTGATTTTGCCCTGGATGCCATACTGCCTTGTTACAGTCCTACAGTCCTAGCGAGGTATATGCAGAGAGCTGTGTACATAACATCTGCCCTGCAGACATGAATCTGAGTAGGTTATTTACAAACCAACCCAGGAGATGAGTAGAGTTATAGTTATAAAGCATTTGAACAGTCTAGTGTGATTATCTCTGGGAGTTGTTGAATAGATGTGGTATTGGGAACCACGGTGGCTAAGTGGTTAGCACTTCTGCCTTACAGTACTGGGGTCATGAGTTCAATTTCCAACCATGGCCTTATCTGTGTGGAGTTTGTATGTTCTCCCTGTGTTTGCATGGGTTTCCTCCGGGTGCTCCGGTTTCCTCCCACACTCCAAAAACATACTGTTAGGTTAATTGGCTGCTATCAAATTGACCCTAGTCTGTCGGTGTGTGTGTGATAGGGAATTTAGACTGTAAGCTCCAATGTGGCAGGGACTGATGTGAGTGAGTTCTCTGTACAGCGCTGCAGAATTAGTGGCGCTATATAAATAAATGGTGATGATGATGGTATTGGGAACTTTCTACAATGGGACAAGCGCCTATGTTATAAATCTAGAGTACTCATTAAGACTAACAGAACAAACTGTCATAATGTGAGCCCTTCTGTCTGTATAGAAGAATACATCACTAGGCTGTCCTCTGTCTTCTCTATTATTTGCTTTCACCATACAGCCCTTCTTTGCTAGTTAGGCATAATAGCGCTATAGAGCTATGGAAGCTAAATAAGGTGGAGTAGAAAATATCTGTACACTTGTATAAACTTCATAGTGTACCAGAAGAAATTCTGGAAGTAAAGATTTTGGTAATTTTCGGGGCTTAGAATGAACTAGTGTAAGCCATTCTATTCCTACTAGACTCTGTTAGCAAATGTGACTTTTCTTGAGTCTTAGGGGTAAATTTATCAAGCTGCAGGTTTGAAAAAGTAGAGATGTTGCCTATAGCAACCAATCAGATTCTAGCTATCATTTTGTAGAATGTACTAAATAAATGATAACTTAAATCTGATTGGTTGGTATTGGCAACATCTCCACTTTTTCAAACCCGCAGTTTGATACATTTGTGCTTAGTTCCAAAGTAGTATATAAATTCAAATACTGTGAAGTATCGGCATCAACATGGGAGGGGAAGGGCTTCCCACCTGGGAAAAGGTTGCCCCAGTCAATGGTCAGTCGGGCACATCAGGTTCCACCTGCTTTCTAGAAGTGGAACGTAGCAGCACCCTGCAGTTTCTTACCCTTACCTCGCCCAAGCCTTACTGCCGCTATCAAAAAGCTAACTATTGCCATTCAACCAACAGCTAGGATTTGGGGTCCAACTTGTCTATAGAGCAATCAGAGTTGGGGGTGGGTGTTTCCAATGATTACTGTGACAAAGGGTAGCCCTTCCTTCTCTTGTCAGTGGTATGTCTGTAATAACGCATGAGCGTTAGAGGACATCAGGACTGTTTTTTTATGTGTCACTGTCTTGTATTTTAATATTTTCATTATATTGGTAGAATTGCAGATAAAGATACTCTTTCCAAGTGCACTTGGTTGGTGCAAAGAGTATCACACTGATATATTATGCTGATGCATGTTTAAAAATTGGCACAGTACAATTCATACAATGAAACTAACTTTTAATATCATTGATGCATATGAAGGTGTGGTGTAGACCAATGATCCAGTTTTGCTCTAATGGGGGGGAGGGCAGGAAATGTGGGAAAGGGAGGGGGGGGTATTAAAAGAAAATTGTGGGAAACATAAAAGACAAGGGGGATCCTGCAGAGGCTACTAAACCTGAGCATAAAACACAAAATAGGCTTACATGGGTAATAATATTGAGAATGGTAGTCTGGAAAAATCTTGTTTTTTGCATTTGAGAGTCATACAATGCTCACAAGCCTAGAGTAGCCCACATTCACCAAGGAATGCCCTGACCAGTGTAAGACAGCTACTCTGACACAGTTTAGCATTTTCTGAATGTTCTGAATAAGCTTTGATTATCTTCCTTATGTGTCTTTAATTACAATATCAATGTGATGATATTAAATTAACATCTAACCTTCAACTACTATAAATGTTCACCGCTACAGGTAGTTTAATCTGTATGATTAAGCTTGTTTGCTGTACTTGAACATGAAGTGCACTTTCTCTAATGGGTGACTCCTCTTACCACAGTGGTTAAAACAGACGAAAGTTCAGCAAATATAAAAGAGTTGAATCATGCAAGGAGGCAATTGGCCAAAGAAACTTAAGCAGTAGGCTGGGATTCCGTGGTGGACACGTGTGCATTTTGGAAATGAAACAAAAGTAAAAAATAGGAGAGATTAACATCTTATTGTAATAGCAGCATTTTGTATTTTTGATGACATTCTCTTTATACTTTATATATATTTTTACAAATATTTTTTTAATGAACTTTAAAGAACAAAGATTCAAAAGGTAAACAAAATAAAATCATTCAGATCAAGAGAATCCATTGTAAATAAACTGTAAATTTTCATCTTCTGTCCATTTGGTACTTTCAGTTAAATCTGTATATAACTTTTTAAGCAAAACATTAATTATATTGACCAATCCCAATTATTTAAATTGAATACAGGATATTTTAAACTGCTTTGCAATTTGAGGTACAGACTGAACATGTTCTTTACCAGTTACAGGAATGAATTTTGTATAGCCATATAGCCTGCGAAGTTGCTAAGCTGATTAATGGAATTAAGGAGACCAGATTAGAAACGACTGTGAGCATATCGTTAGCAAATAAATCTAATTTGGTTTCAGTCTAAATTCTCCTATAAACATCACTCTGTCGTAAAGCCAGAGGTTCCAGGGCAACCACAAATAACAGGGGCGAAAGAGAACATCCCTGTTGGGTTCCCCTCTTCACCATTATGAGTTAGAGTGATAACTATTACCGGCTACTTAGGTTTTGGGATCTGTGTATGTGGTGCCCCAAAATCTGAGTACCCTGGGGTGTATCTATATGTTTTTAATTTGTTAATTTAATTTGTTAATTGTTAAAAGTGTTTATAAAGATTTCAAAAAAAAAATATATATATTTTCCTGAGGGAGAAGTGACAGTTGGGAGTGGTTGGTGGTTGCCGGGGGTGACAGGAAGGAGGAGTGTGTGGCATAGCAACAAGTCCACTAACTTTGGTAATAACTGTGAACTCCCAGAAGGCAGTGGGAAGAGGAAGGTTCTGGGCTTCTGATGGAGAGAGATCCCTGTGTCTGCATAGACTGAGAGAGAAAAATAGGGACAGAATGAAAATCGGACAAAGTGATCTATAAGCAGATTAAAAGTGAAGTAAGTGTAAGAAGAGAAGAAGATAAGAAGTGAGCCAAAGAGAGGTGTGAGTAAAAAGGAAAGTACTGAAAACAAATAAGCAGTATAGAGATCTGTGACATCACACTAAACAGACTGAGCTATGTACTGAGAACAGTGTGAGAGGAGAGAGAATAGAGAGGTCTGTGAGTACACACATAAGAGACTGTGTAATACAAAAGATCATCAGCTTATTTGGCGTGAAAAAGTAATTTATGGGCCCCAACCACGTGCAGCACTTCTACTAAATTCCTGTGCACAGTTCAACCCAGGACTGAATGTAAATATGGTAACGTTACCAAATGTTTTAGTGGAATATTAATGTTAAGTGATTTACCTGAAAATTGATTTATTATTATTATATGTTAAATGCTATTGTGCTCTATGTTGATCAAATGAGTGTTTTGTCATTACCATTGAGTTGAAGGGGTCAGTGGCGCGGTTGCTTACCAAAATTATCTTTACCGCATTATTAATAAACCCAAGTTATTTGTCCAATCCTTGTCCCTTTCATTGAGGTATTTATCTCCTGACCACCGGATGTCCGAATAAAAAAGAACCTGAATCGTGTCTGGAGGACAAGGTAAGGGAAGGGAATTCCATCATACTCGACCACCACATGTAGAGAGTCTGTATTGCATGAACAAGGAACTAGGAAACTGAACCTTCTGAGGGATTCAAACAAGTAATCCGATGTAACCAAGTCAAACGACTTTTTCTACATCCAGTGGTAACATAACATTAAGATAACATTATGATTTGGATCACAAGATGAGTTAAGCTCCTGGCTTATAGCAACCATATTCTAGTTATCATTTATTTAGTAAATTCTACAAAATAACAGCTAGAATCTGATTGGTTGCTCGAGGCAAAGTCCCCACTTTTTCAAACACGCCGGAAACTCGCAGCTTGATATATTTACCCCCTGGACCCCATGCTTTTTTTTATCCCCGATTTTACTCCTACCAGCACTAGGCTGGCAGCACAATGGTTAATATTGTTGGGAGGGAGGATCCTGTGCTTTTTTTTTTTTTTTTTAAAAACAAGTATTTATTTCTATACAGTATTGAGCTAGCAGGAGCTGGCAGGTACGCACGTATCTTGCAGTGTCCTGTGTAGTAGAGCAGAGAGGGGTGTGAAAATACACCAATAGTCAACAAGGAATGTATATGGAGATCTGTTCCTTGATGACTACAGGTGTAAACAGAGCCTATTTGCGTGGAGTAATGATTCAGAAGAAAGAAACGACAGGTTATTATTTCTCCAAAGATATGGTTCACCATCTTCGAGTTGCTTGTAAGGAACTTTATTTTTTTTAAAAAGCAAACAAGTAAATTAGCTGAAAATGTAAAATAAAAATCAATGCTCATTAAAATACACAACATGCTGAAATTCCATATTAAAAACCCAAACATTGTCTGTTAAAGGTCTCTCAGGAATACATGTTTTGAATTCACCTGCTACATGACATTCTTTACTTCCACACATACACCACTGATCATTTATACTCAAAATCAGTGTAGAGAAAGTGTAACAAACAATTAATCAAACAATGGAGTTAAGCAGTGTAATGTATGGACTACTAAAGATCTATTTTAAAATGAGCAGTATAAATTTTTAGTTTACTTTCTCCCAAAATTAAACAAAACTTATTAACATGACTTTACCATTAATTAATATTTGGACTGTTTCTCTTAATGTTTGTAGACAGAAAGCCCCTCCTCGGAAGCACCCCAAAACAAACATTTTCTGCTCAAAGGCAGGACTATCCAACTTGTGACCTTCCAAGTTTCTTTGGCCCCATCATCCTCTTCTTACAGTACACTTTACTCTGTCGCAGTACATAATTGCAACTTACATATGGTCGTCTTCATGTATAAAGTTGGACATCATTACCGTAATACAGTATTAGGGTAGTAAGTGTCCTTCCTCTAAATTCTGCAGATGTCTGAAATGAAATTGTTGGGGTAAAACAGACTTAAGTTCTTACAAAAATCGAATAATGATGTGTTATTTGTTTATAAAAATCTTTATTAAATATGTGCTTGGTTTCGGCAGCTGCTATATAAAATGAATTTCAAGATAACATATTAACTAACTGACATTCGACTTGATATTTTTTACACTAATCAAGCAGTGTTTACTTTGCTAATTAGAAAAGGATGTGATATAATTGAGATATGTCCTGGACATAATAATTGATACATTTGGCAATGCAGATTGGAAACATCACAAGTTTCCTTATATATTAAGAGAACGGAAGTGTAATTTTAGCACTTAATACTTCCAAAACTCGGCCTTCTTTTGGTGCTAAGCAACATCATGTGTACATTTACTAAATATAAATTACAAATATGCTGTTTTGTGACTTTTCCAACTATGTTTGCCTAGTAATTTTCCAAATTAATTGCCTATTCACCTACTTTATTATAACTTGACGAAATCCCAGCACATACTGGGCATGAATCCCACAGTGTCTTCAGGGACTCTATTGTTAATATATGTGTAAGATTCAACAATAGGTGTCTGTATTACATAAACATCATTCTATTTATTGCTGCTAACAGTTATATTGCTCAGTAAGGTTTTATAATTCTGTGCTGACTTGGCCAAGTACGCAGATCTAAAGCCTGGTGTGTGTCCTGTAGAACATTTTGTTATTTCTTTATTAAAAGGCACACTAACACTAATATTTTAATGTTCCCCTTCTAGAGGTCTATTTTAAATATCAAGAGACAGGCTTTAACTAGCTTCTACAAAGATGATATTAGTATACTGCTATTGTTTTTGTCTCTGTCCCATAATCCCACCTCCTGACTAAATCCTTCTGTTTGTTGTATACACTATCTTATCACACTGCAACAGTATGGGGTGTGATTTATTGGTAGAGGTGAGGTATGACATCTTTAGAGGTGCAATGATCTTATTGGTGAATGGACAGGTCAGAGGGTCTATATAACAGGTAGCTGATAATGTGGAGGTCTTCATAAACCTAATCTGGCTCATCTTCTGTACAGAGTAAGAGCATGAAACCATATATATATATATATATATATATATATATATATACCATGTTCTTGTCACCATTAAGTAGAATGCATTTTTGAGGTTAAAGTGCCTTCAACTAGATGATTAACTATAATTACATAGTGTAGCTTTCTCATCCTGTATCCCGTGTTCTAAACATAATCATTGCCCTCTATTATTAGTTCAAAACAAAGAAAGACACTTTGGGAATATTCATTATGTTTCATTTACAGGTGTGTTTCTCTGAAGTGGGTCTATCCCAATGATTGATTGGCTACAGACAGCGTCGGACTGGGGCATGAAGGGCCCACTGGGGAATGTAACACTAGGGGCCCACCAAAGGGAGTGTGGTCAGCCATCATAGAGGCGGAACCAGATGCTAGAGGGGGAGTGGTCAGTCCACGAAGGACAGCTAGTACCATAGTGTAGTATGTAAAGAATGCAGTGTGTATAAAGAGTACATAGTGTTGACCTGCACCTTAGATTGGGCAGAACAGTCACCAAAAATCAGGATTGTCCAACTAGACCAGGATTGGCTAACCTGTGGCACTCCAGGTGTTGTGAATCTACAAACTCCAGCATACTTTGCCAATATATATAGCAGCTTATTGCTGGAAAGGTATGCTGGGACTTATAGTTTCACAACACCTGGAGTACCACAGGTTAGCCAAGCCTGCACTAGACTCAGATCATTTGACAGACTGTCCTACCTGTTGTTGTCACTTTTAACACCTGTGGCTTTTGGTTTTTTTAGTTGCGGCTTGTCTGGATCCTGGAATGTTGAGGGCCGGCCCTATTTGGAAAAAATAATGGGTATATTTAGAAACGTCAACCATCCCTGCCATTAAATCAACAGCACCCACATTTAATAATTAGGCCTCTCTCCAGCCTCAACATTAAAGTAATAGTGCTCACATTTGATGAATAGATCTATTTCCCTCCAACCAACCCCAACATTAAATTAATAATTTAATAATCTCTCATTTCATCCTCCCCCCCACTACCTGTCCCCTGGATCCCATCCCCTCCCACCTTCTTCGCTCCCTTTCCCCCACCACCTGCTCCCACCTCGCTCACCTCTTTAATCTCTCCCTCTCCACTGGCATCTTCCCCTCCTCCTTCAAACATGCTCTCGTATCCCCCATTCTTAAGAAACTTAATCTCGACCCCACTTCTCTCTCGAACTATCGCCCCATATCTCTTCTCCCTTTTGCCTCCAAAATTCTCGAGAGGCTCGTCTGCAGCCGTCTCACCTCCTACCTTTCTGAATACTCCCTCCTTGATCCTCTCCAGTCTGGTACCCGCCCCCTCCACTCCACTGAAACTGCTCTGGCTAAAGTCACCAATGACCTCCTCTCTGCTAAAGCCAGGGGCCACTTCTCCCTTCTCATCCTCCTTGACCTCTCTGCAGCCTTTGACACCGTTGACCACCCCCTCCTCCTTCACACCCTCCAGTCTTTCGGCCTCTCCGGCCCAGTCCTGTCCTGGTTCACCTCCTACCTTACTCACCGTTCCTTCTCTGTCACCACCTCTGGGTCTCTCTCCCCCCAATCCACCCTTCCAGTCGGGGTCCCTCAGGGCTCTGTTCTGGGACCCTTACTCTTCTCTCTATACACCTCCTCCCTGGGTGAACTCATCAGCTCCTTCGGCTTCAGCTACCACCTTTACGCTGACGACACTCAACTATACCTCTCCTCTCCTGATCTCTCTCCCTCCCTCCTCTCTAGGGTGTCCGCCTGCCTCTCTGCCATCTCCTCCTGGATGTCCTCTCGATTCCTCAAACTTAACCTTGCCAAAACTGAGCTCATAGTTTTTCCTCCCTCTCATACCCCATCCCCTTCTGACCTCTCCATCACTGTCGACAACACCTCTATCTCCCCTGTCCCCCAACTTCGCTGCCTTGGTGTCATCCTCGACTCCTCTCTCTCCTTTGGCCCCCACATCCTATCTATTGCTAAATCTTGCCGCTTCCAGCTGCGCAACATCGCTCGCATCCGGCCCTTCCTCTCCCAAGATGCCACCAAATGCCTTATCCACTCTCTGATCATCTCCCGCCTGGACTACTGCAACCTCCTCCTCACTGGCCTCCCCCACTCTCTTCTCGATCCCCTTCGTTCCGTCCTTAATGCTGCAGCTAGGCTTATTTTCCTCTCTCGCCGCTCCTCTTTTGTCTCCCCCCTCTACCTAGCCCTTCACTGGCTCCCATTCCCCTTCAGAATCCTCTTTAAGCTCCTCACACTCACCTACAAGGCCCTCGCCAACTCCACTGCGCCCTACATCTCCACCCTCCTCTCTATTCATGCTCCATCCCGCCCTCTCCGTTCTGCCTCTGACCGTCGCCTCTCTTCCCCCCTTATAACCTCCTCCCACGCGCGTATCCAAGACTTCGCCCGCGCTGCCCCCCTCCACTGGAACAAGCTCCCTCCCTCCATCAGAACTTCCCCTAATCTGTCCAGTTTCAAACGGGCCCTAAAAACCCACCTTTTTCTTAAAGCCTTTCTGTCTCCCACTTAACTTCCTACCTTATCTTCTGCCTCCGTCCCCCTACTCTCCCTCTCTCCCCTGCGTCTCTCTGTCTGTCCACCTCTCCCTTTAGATTGTACGCTCCTCTGAGCAGGGCCATCTCTCCTCCTGTTTCCACCACTTCTATCTCTGCTCTCCAGCTACTTAGCCCTCCTCCTCGAGGGTCCTCCACCCCACGTCCACTCTCGCTCCCTCCTCCCCCCTGGGGGTCTCCCTGTCTTCCGCGCCCTCCTTCTTGGGCCCCGTCGTTTGCGGATCCTCCCTCCCCCTTCCCCGCCCTCTCTAGCTGTGCATTGAGCTTACTGAGTTGCTGTGTTTACTGTACTGTGCTGTCTCCCATTGTATTGTAATTTTGTTTGTCTCTGTACGGCGCTGCGGATGCCTTGTGGCGCCTTATAAATAAATATTAATAATAATAATAATAGTATTCCCATTTAATAAATAAACCTATTACCCTCCCTCCAAACAGTCCCAGCAATAAATTATTAGCATTTACGTTTAATACATCCATTTCCCACGACCATTCCTAGCATTAAATAATTAATATTCACATTTGATAGCCCCCACACTTAGCCCCACATTCAATTATAGACCCAAACCAACTCAGCATTAAAGGTCCCATCACCCCCTCACTATAGTTTAGCATAGGCAGCCCCCCTATAGTTTAGTATAGATAGGCAGCCCCACTATGCCACATAGCAGTGCCCCTAAAACAATGTTATGCCACACAGTAGCGCCCCCAAAACAATGTTATGCCACATAGTGCCCCCAATGTTATGCCACCCAGTAGTGCCCCCAAATGTTATGCCACATAGTGCCCCCAATGTTATGCCACAGTGCCCCAAATGTTATTCCACATAGTGCCCCCAATGTTATGCCACATAGTGCCCCAAATGTTATGCCACATAGTGCCCCCAATGTTATGCCACAGTGCTCCGAATGTAATGCCACATAGTGCCCCCAATGTTATGCCACATAGTGCCCCAAATGTTATGCCACATAGTGCCCCCAATGTTATGCCACGCAAGTGACCACCACAATTGACACGCACACACACTAATATATATATATATATATATATATATATATATATATATATATATATATATATAGTGTAAACAAATGGTTAAAAAATATACTTACCGATATCTTGCTTGCTGCAGGCTCTCTGCTCCTTCTCTCTTCTTCAGCGGCGGCGGCGGGCGGGAAGATCAGCTGACAGGGGGAGGGGGCGGGTCACATGATCGCAGCTGTGATCGCAATTGGAAGATGACTGCAGTTGAGCAGCGGGGACGTCGGGATCTCGTGGGGGCATCCAGGTAAGCTCTGCCCATGGGTAAAAGGGGGTGTGGCCGTAAGGTAGCCAGGCCTACCGCTGGTTTTACCGGTAGCCCGCTGGGCCACTCCGACACCTGCTACAGATTAGTCTAGCCTGGTTTTTGTTCTAATGCTCTGCTCAGCAATAGGCTAGCCTAGCCCTGTGAGCGTTCTAATACTTACTGACTACAAGTTGATCTAGATCAATCTAAACATTCTTATTCTCTGATTGGCAGATGGGCATATCAGTTTATCATTACTGTTGATTTGTAAGATGCCACAGTGCTCCACAGCAATAGACAGTGGGGAAAACAGGACATTCACAAAAAAGGGACTTACAAGGTAGATAAATAAATGCAGATAAGAAAACAAAGGGTATACTTGCAACATTTCCCTGTCAATGAAAGATCTTACATTATAATTGGAAGAGAAAAGTTCTAATAAAGAAATGAATTTTGAGAGAGTTTAGAGATTTGAAGGCTGTGGGAGAGTCTGATGGTAGTGGCATGTGACAAGTCTTGTAGGCAGGATTGAGAAGAGATTACCAAAGAGCAGGTGAGGTGCAGATCAGAGGTAGATCTGAGTATGCAAGGAGAGTATTTTGAAAGGAGTTTTGAAACGTATGAAAGGGTGGTGTTGTTGAGATCTTTGTAGGTAATGGTGAGTCATTTTCATTGGTTTCTAGATGACATGGGAAGCCAGTGTAGGGATTTGCAAAGTGATGAAGCAGATGTGGAGCGACAAGAGGGTAAGATCAGTCATTTTGTGGCATTTAAGATGGTTTTGAAGTGGGGATAGATTGGTGAATGCCAGATAGAAGGGGGTTGCAGTAGTCAAGGAGGAAGATGATAAGAGAATGGAGCATCTTGGGTAAGATTTCTAAGGAGGAGGTGACAGGACAGGATAGACTGTATGTGATATAGCAATCAACAGAGTCAATTGTGACACCAAGGCCCAGTGCAAATTGATGCACCGAGTCCCGGGACTTCCATAGGTAAATGTAGGGTAAGAAACCTCTTTTTGATTTTTGTTACACCGTTTTTCTGCAAAATCGAATACTGCTTCTGTGCATCTACACAGTTCTACGTGACACAATCACGGAGGAGCTATAAACATTATCTACGGTCATTTCAACTCCTCTGCGCCCTCTCTCTTTTCCTTATTTATATTGTTATTTAAAAGGTGCTGCACACACATCAGAGAGCGCTTACCTTTCTTTATTTATATTTAAAACACTGCTGTGCTGGTGAGAAGAGGGGGCAGGAGAGGAGAGAAGCGGAGCGAGGGGTCTGTGAGAGAGGTCGCTGGTGAGAGGTCTGGAGAGAGATAAATCTGGAGAGAGAGGTCTGGAGAGAGGGGGCTGTGAGAGAGGTCTGGTGAGAGGGCTGAGAGAGAGGTCTGGAGAGAGAGGCCTGGAGAGAGGGGGCTGTGAGAGAGGTCTGGTGAGAGGGCTGAGAGAGAGGTCTGTGAGAAAGGGCTGGTGAGAGGTCTGGAAAGAAAGGTGTCTGGAGTGAATGGGTGTATGGAGAGAAGGAGTGATATATCAAATTTGAATTTTGTGCCTAGTTTATTTATCCAATATATGGTTCTCGGGTAGGATAGATACTGGATGTATACATTAAGTCGGAGTTTCGTAGCTGATTTATAGCCTTATTTTTTCCCCTCCAAGCATTAAGCTATAAAATACTTGTAGACACACACAAAACTAGGGGGCGTTAAAGTGTACCTTTAATTTACTGCTTACTACTTTTTAACTACAGGTAAAGTGTACTTGTATATGTATGTGTGTATATAAGTCAGGTAATGCTTTGAATAAACGGAACTTTGAATACGTTTTTCTGGACTCTGACACATGTGTAAGAGATTTTAATTGGATTAGCATGAGGGAATGGCTGTTTAATCCAGTAATGAAGACATATCCCCACTGCTCTGACAAAGACCCAGGACAGGTTGAAACGTGTCTGTAGAATAGGTTAATTTGGTTGAGTACTTGGGTCTTTACACTTGAGAGTGTTTGGATACAGCAGCTCTAACAGAGGAGGAATTGTGGGATTAACATATTTTCTCCTTGTTTTACATGCTAAATACAAGCTCTTGCTTATGGTAATGACATTTTCTACAATTTAAATGGGATATTATCTAATTCAAAGTTTTATAGTTATGTTACAAATGTGATTGCCTGCTCTTTTTATTGTGAGTTATAATAAAGGGTTAAACACTAGGAAAGTCATTGTTCTCTCTTTTTTTTCTTTTCTGAGATATCCTAAATAAATAGAGAAAGAAAATGGTAACAAATGTTCACCCGATCTAGATCTTCACCCCCTGAATCACACCTCAAGAAGGGGAATTTTGTACAGCTGTGCAACATGTCATGTTCAATGCAATTTCAACACAGAGCCGTAACTAGGCATGAGCGGGCGGTGCTGTCGCCCAGGGCGCAAGGCCAAGGGGGCGCAGCAGCTGCCCGCTACCTGCCTCTGTACCTTCAGCCCTTAAGTTCCGCAGTGGAACGATGTGCGTTCCACTGACAGGAAGTTAGGCATTTTACATACAGTTTATGTAAAATAAATATATACTTTGTCCTCTACATAAAACAACTAAACTTATGAATTTCTTCAGCAGCGCTGTACAGATAACTCATTTACATCACTCCCTGCCCCATTGGGGCTTACAGTCTAAATTTCCTAACACAGAGACACATTCTTATTTGATTATTAAGTGCATGAAATATTATAATACCTTTCGCTATATATTTTTTGCATACTTTAAATGGTCATTAGGGCAGAGAGCCGGTTGTTAATTTATTTCAATCTCACCACTGTATGTATATATATATATATATATATATATATATATATATATATATATATGTGTGTATAATATATATATATATATATATATATCGTGCATTTGCAAATATGTGTAACAGAATTCTTTCAGTAAAGTGCTAGCCACACCCACACATTAGGTTGGCCACACCCACTTGTCAAATGCCACTCCCACTTAGATGGGGGACGCCGGTGCCCTGTCTCGCCCAGGGCACTAAAATGTCTAGTTACGGCACTGCTGAAGGCTAAATGAGAAAATTAGTTCTGCCAGAGAAGATGTGTGTTTAGTTAAAAAAGCAGAGGGCCAAGAAGAGAGCCCTTAGGGACCCCAACAGATAGAGAGTTAGAGTGGAGAGTAGGATGTGCCAGAGGTAGAGACGCAAAAAGAGCATTGCAATATGTAGGAAGTGAGCCAAGACAGAACTATCTCACAAAGGCCAATGGAATGAAGGGTGTGTAGGAGAAGAGGGTGTTCAACAGCATTGAAATCATCATAGAAGTCCAGGTGGATGAGTATGGAGAACTGACATTTGGGGGTTATATTTACTATGCGGCAGTTCCATAAAGCTGCTGATTCCCGGCGCTTTGAAGTCATTTTCTTCAAACGGCAATATTATTAAAGACAAAACACAAAGGGCTTCGTCTTTAATAAAAGTGCCGTTTTAAAAAATGACTTCAAAGCTCTGGGAATTGGCAATTCTATGGAATCACTGCATAGTAAATATACCCCTTAGATTTTACTCTAAGAGAATCATTGATAACTTCTGTGATGTATTTTGGGGGCAGAAGCTTGATTGCAGAGAGTCAAGAATAGATTGAGAGAATAGAAAGTGAGATCGGTGGCTATACACAAGGCATTCAAGTAGTTTGGAGGCAAAGGGGAGAACATAAATGGGGCGGTAGTTTGAGAGAGAGGCTGGGTTGAAAGTTTTTTTTAGGATTGGTGAGATGAGCATGTGTTTAAAATATATGGAAATGTGTTAGTGGAAAGAGACAGGTTGACAGTGTGAGCTATACACTGGTATGTTGTGGGGGACAAGGAAAAAAGAATTTGAGGGGGGGGTTAGATCCAAATGGGTAGACTGTACGGTGAGATGATGAGATGAGTGTAGATACTTTTTCTTTGGTTACTGGAGAGAATAAACTGAGAAAGAATAGGAGAGTGAAGAAGAAGGTGGATGAGGTTTGTGGGATATGGCATGAGGAAATATTTTGTTGAATGGTGGCGATTTTTTTAAGTTGGTGGAAAAATCTACACATAGGAAGTGAGAGGATGTGCAGGGGTGAATAGAAGTGTTAAGAGCAGAATAGCATGAGATCCTCAACTGCTAGAAACACTTTGCGCCAAGTTAACATTTCCGAGGAATTTGTTATGTTCCACAGTACTCGGTTACCCCCAGGACTGCTTGGGTAGTAGCAGTTGTTGATCTAGCACCTGCCCAGTGGAGAGGACAGAACACAGTAGAAGGTAATGAGCAATTAGGATATATTAGTAGGACTCTGAGCCAGACATACAAGGGTTAATGTGGAATAGTCTGGCACTTGTCTGATGGAGTGGACAGCACACGGCAGCAGCTAGTGAGCTAAAAAGCAGAACTCTGAGCAAGACAGTCAAGGGTTAATGCAATGTATCTGCACTTGTCTGATGGAGTGGACAGCTCATGTTTACAGATTGTGAGCAAACATAATATACTTGGCAGAACTCAGAGTCAGGCAGACAGGGATCAGGAGTAGAGAAGACAGCAGAATCATTTAAACAAGCCAGGGGACATGACAAGTAGAGATATGAGAGCAAATCCATGTAACAAAGCCAAGAGTCAGGAGTGGAGAAGACAGCAATTCCTATAAACAATCCAGGTCAAACACTGATAGTAGAACAGGCCACAATACAAGGCACACTAGGTCAAGCAGGACCTATCACCAGCATTGGTATGCTGCCAGGAAGAGGTATATAAAAGCAGCACCAATCAGAACTGCAGGATGATTAGCTGTATGAGTGTGGTAGGTGATTGCACATGTGAGGCTGCCAAACTTAGAGCTGAATGAAGCTTGTAACTATTTGCCTAGCAACCAGCTGAATCAGTGAACTGCAGATGTTATCCTACACATAGTAGTAGCAGTAATTGCACAGATGATAGATCAAACAAACAGGAAAGCTCCTATTTCCTAACAAGAAGCAGGTTGAAGGTGGCAAAAAGGAAGAAAGGTTTAGAGGACTGTGTGGATATTAGAGAAGTATAATATGTTTGATTGGCAAATGTCAAGGCAGAGTTGTAAGATGAGAGGACGCATTTATAGTAGAGGTAGGGGGGATATGAGTGAAAGTGAGGCTGAAGAAAAGGAGTTTGTGTTTGGAGAGTGTGAGGGCCAAGTTCAAGAAGCTACCGATAAAGCAGAAATAGGAGAATCCAAGATCAAGGGAATGTCCATCACAGTGGGTGGGAAATAAAGACCAAAGGAGTAAGTAAGTGAATTAAATAGGTCCAAGCTACTCCCCTACAAGGAATGAGTGGGAATTCCTCCTGACTCTCAGAAGGTAAACCATTTTCTCAGATATGACAGATTCTCACCCTGTCACAGACAGGTAGCAATGTTGTCAAGGAATTAGGAAAGTGGATATGGAGGGGTGATACATGACAGCAGCTCAAAGGTGGAAAAGAGAGAATAGATGGATAGTGTGCACTTCCAAGGAAGAATAAGAGAGGGAGGGTTCTGGGGTATGACTCAGAAGGTGTTTTATGTACTGTACATTGATTAGGTACATGGTGAAGTAATGTGAGAGATGTGGATGAATGTGGATTAGCCAGGGCAGGTAATTATAGAGTTTGGAGGAAGAATTGATCCAAGTTGTACAGAGAATGGAGGAGGTGGTGGGATTAATAAAGTAAGTAGTCTCTGTAGCTTTTTACACGTGGGCCAGGATATTGGCAGTGGTGCTCAGTGAGTCCAGCAGCCAAACAGAGTGTTAGCCTTGCGTCCCAAACATAAACTCCTAGAACAGGCAGTAGTGCTTCGCCTATAGCAACCGCCTTTCCCTTGGAGCGAGTATTGCTCACAGATACTCAGATGCCCCCAGGTCTTTAACTCTAAGTAGTAGGAGCTTAAATTTGAATAGCGCATTGCGAGTGGTAGAAGGATACCTGTAGACCGGGCTGAGTTCGGGGTGGAACAAGGCAACTGGCGGACAAGCAGAGTCCAGAAAGCAGGCAGAGGTCAGGGTAACAGTCGTTCAAGCAGGTTCCAATAATCAGGCAGAGGTCAGGGTCACAAGCGAAATAGCAGAATCCAGTTAACAGGCAGAGGTCCCAACAGAAGGCAATCAAATAGGAGCTGAGAGTCTCAGGAACAATCACAAGCAGGTCAGCAATCAGAGGTTCTGAAGCTATAACGGGTCACCCAACACAAAACCAATGATGAACGAATTAACGAATATGTGTTGGTCCAAACACAATATTACATTTCAGTGTCCAAATAAATTTCTCACTTTCTTTCTAACCCACCCCCCCCCCCCCACCACCATCCCCCGCAAATTCTGGAAAAAAGGTAGCAGATAGATCACTGTCCTCTTATGGGGCTCTTCTGTTTATATTGCTCCAGCATAAAACTCGAAATCCACCTCAATCAATATGCAAACTGCAAAGAAGAAAGAATGTATATAGTGCAAAACGTTTTCAGAAATAAATGATTCACCCTAAATATGTGACATTAATAATATAGAGTGAAAAGTGTTTTTGAGTAAAACTTCCAAAGTGATGTAACCCACACGTTAGGTCTAGTAGTTCACCAACAGCCTATTGTGGTTACACTTACTAGATCTCCATCTTTTGACAGATCACCAGATCAATCCTTACAGGAGCTTTGGTTTCCTGCACCACTGCATTTTTAACACAGCTTGTGGTTCCTCCTGTCCTGCCATGCCATGGCTCAGCAAGTTGACATGATAAGTCTTGACTGGTTTTCTCCTGCCTTCCTGCCTGACTTTATAAATGACAGGCCCTACAGCTTCAACCACCTTATATTGCCCCTGCCAATAAGTGAATAGTTTACTCTCCTGTGGGGGTACAATACAAGAACTAACTTTGTCACCTGGTTGGAAAGTCCTACGTGCAGCCGACTTATCATAATTCCCTTTTTGCGCTACATGTTGCTGTGACAACGGGGTATTCATCCCCAACCTGCCATACAAATGAGAGACTAATTAGATCACATTGTCTTTAGGACCTTGTTGCTCCCAGCCCTCCCTAAGACCATTCAAAATACCTCTTGGCTGTCTGCCATATAATAATTCAAAGGTGCTAAAACCCTGTGGACGCTTGAGGCACCTCTCTCACTGTGAACATTATATAGGGTAATACTAATAACACAACCCAGTTTTTCCTGTGCTACCACCTTTCTCAAAATATGATTGAGGGTTCTGTTAAAAAGTTCCACTAAACCATCAGTCTGCGGATGATATACTGATGTGTGCAACTTTCTACCTTTAATGACCGGCACAGCTCTTTTATGAGGCGGGACATAAAGTGAGTACCCAGATTAGTCAAGATTTCTTTGGGGATTCCTAATCAGGTGCAATACACAAGACATTCTTTTGCTCTCATACCAGATTTTATATTATGCAATGGTAAAACTTCGGGATATCTGGTGGCGTATTCCACTATAACCAGCACTTATTGATGGCCACGGGCTGATTTTTCTACTGGACCTACCAAATCCATACCAATGTGCTTGAACGGGGTCTGCACCACGGGAATGGGAACTAGCGGGGCCCTGTAGTCCAGCTTCAGACATGTTGTCTGACACACCGGACTTGTCCTTCAAAACTTCTTTACCAGTACCCTTCTGGAGAACCGCGACCTGTGCTTCTCTCTCAGCTAAATCCAAATTCTCTTGCAGGGGTCCCTGTTGAAGACCAGAGGCGCATTAGACTTTGCGCCTCCAGATAGGGTTGCACCAAAATCAGCAGATAGCTTCTGGTTCCTGACAGCCCCCCACACAGATGTGTATATGCAGCTTTAAGTACAAGTGGAACATGAAGTTCTCTGTCTAGACATATATCTTTTGTCTAGTCATTGGTCAACTAACTGGTTTCGGTCACCCTGCCCATAACAAACAGTCTTTATTCTCCTCCCAAGCACCAATTATTCAGTCAAGAAAATAACAAACCAATTTCACTCATGTGGAACACCTGTGTGCCTATGTGCTGTATGAAAAGAATTTAACTCAGTCTGCAGGTACAGGCTGCAGACTCTTTGGGATTTCACCTTCCATGCAGGAGAGGTGTGGCAAATAACCCTCTCTGTCACAGTGTTCATTACATATATTTATATAAAGTGGTTGAAGTGAGGTGGTATATAGTATTATTATTATTATTATTATTATTATTATTATTATCTTTTATTTGTTAGGCGCCACAAGGTTTCTGCAGCACCGCACATAGTACAAACAGTAGACTATACAGGGTATAACAGTACAGAACAATAAACAAAAAGTACCAATACTTCAGAAACTCCAGGCAGGCAGATGCAATAGACACGGAGCAGAAGAACGGGTAAGGAGACAGGAGGGAAGAGGGCCCTGCTCATACGAGCTTACATCCTAAGGGAGGGTAAAACAGACCAGGCACAAGAGGAGCCAGTTGAGGGAATGGGAGAGAGGGGAGAATGAGCGGAGGAGATGGGGGTTAAGTGGATGGTTGGTAGGCTTTGAGAAAGAGGTGAGTTTTGAGTAGTACTACTTCTATTGCTTTCATTGTAAAACTATCAAATTCCACTCACTTATCATCATAACGCCATTTCTAAATTTCCACTTTAATATCTATCTATCTATTCATGGCCATATTCATCGACAGGGAATGTTCTTCTATTGGTGTCTATGTTAGATGGCAAGGTTTAGAGGGATTACCACTTTTCTATTTTTTATACAATATCTCAGAGAGGAAATCCTAAAGGAAACAGGTCAAATGGATCATTTGTTCAATTTAGATAATATTAAATTAGTCTGAAAAACTGAAGGTTTTAATTTAACTTTAAATAACAAATGTTAATTCTGTACAATCTCAAATGATCCTTTGGGACAACAGCTATAATGACTTCCCTTTATAAACTATTTTTAATCAGATCTATTAAAATAATATTTCCTACGTGACTGGCAGAGAACCTTGGATTACAACCACTTTCATACTTGCCTAGATGGACATTCCAAGCCTCTGAATCACAGAACACAGCTATGGAATAGACCTGTTAGATAAGAATAGCTATGCTAATGAGCAACAGGTCACTATGAGGTTCTCCAAATATTTTAGCTAATCTGATGAGTGTGTAATGCATCTTGTTTTATTTTCATTGGTATGAATCATCACCAGTCCTTGTGGATAATGTTCTGCTAAACATCCTCCAGACCTGAGTCCTACCATACTGTACAGTACATGCTGTAACATGCAAAGAAACAGATTTAAAGGGACATTATCCTGAAATATGACTTATGTTTAGCATAAGATATGTTTGGATGGAGTAAGAAATAGAGCAGGGATAAAGGTGGCACAGGTACAAGAGGGTAGGAGCACCCACCTTCCTTTCCATAGGGAACAATAACTGTAAATTATTCCAGGAAGAAGACAAACACGAGGAGGGCGCTCGGAAGACTGGTGGCATGGAAGCTTCATGGCAGCAAGACAGCTATCATTAAAGCCAAGGTCTAACTGGGGCACATGAATCTGGCGTAATGTGATTAGGGCACAGGAAACTGGGATAATGTGCTGGGGAAACAGAATGCTGGTTTAATGGAGCACAGAAGGCTATGAAGGACATCATTTGATGGGGCAGCGGAGGCTGGTAAAGCATGAAGTGAACACAGAACATTGGCATATGATGAGACACAGTAAGCTGCCATGTCATGTGGCCCAGGAGGTTGTTATAATGCGATGGGCACAGGATTGTGTAATGTGCTGTTAAGCACAGTTTAGCATAAAGTGTTGGGGTAGGCTAGCACAATGTGATGGGCACAGGCAGAAATAGGACACAATGCAAAATGTGTTGTTGGGCACAGACTTGTGTAATGTCATGGGTACAGGCACCGTAGTGTGATGGGGATAATTCATGTGAAAAGTAGAAGTATTTGGCACTCAAATTTATAGAAAATCACAGAGAGGAAATATTGGTTACATCAATCCCGAACCACAAATATGGTAGATGCAACATTTGTCCATTTATTATAAATGTGTAAAATTGGTGACCATTTTATCAAATTAAAGATTTTATAACATATACAACTCTTTTGTCCCTGTAATCTCTGTTACTGTATATTGGAATAAATGATCAGATGTGTTAAAGACTGTGTACGAGAACATAGACACGCAATCTGAAGTGTCCTGATAACCTGAAAATAATAAAACACTATATTTCTTCGGAAGTAATGTTATATTTATGGTTTAGATCACAGAAAAGATAACTTGCAAAAGTACAAAACCACAGTGCAAATGCTGCATTGTGAGGTCACACACCTACTTTTTAATGCTAAATCCAGCAGTGAATACAGCTGGATACATACCTATGTGATTATCATGCAGATCACACGATTCACGACCATTGGGTCAGATATTGCAACAGTGCGTACACTCCCACGATCATGTTTTATTGTACCAAAGCACATCCCATCTGTTGATTTGATTTGATTTTACAAACTTCCCAAAAAAGACGATCGATAGAACGATGTCGGGGGAATGTGGAAGTGTGTCATGACCAGCCGTGTAAGCAGAGAGTAGAGTTTGTGCAGAGTCACAATCTTTTCAACAGATGGTTATGAGAGATGTGTAGGTGTGTACGCATTGGATCAACAGACTTTCAATTGTTGGTGAAATTGTTACAGAAATTGCACCTGAAGTAAAATTGCATAGATGTGTACCCAGCTTAACAGTCCGTGGGCCCAATTCACCATGCTCCAGTGTAAATGCACTTGTATAGGCAATCTTGCCCCTGATGTCAACTCTCATAAACTTTACGTTCCAAAATAGGTCACCTATGAACCTCTGGATTAGCTGCATTGCAGTGTTTGTTATACTAATTTTATAAACATTTAATCAGAATAGGAATACTATCTATGTGTAAACAGTGTTGAGTATTTTAAAAATACTTTGTTGCTCTGGGTATTTCAGATAATATTATTTTATTTACTGAAGAATAAACAGTTTAGCCATAAATGGAAAGAAATTAGCATAATGGAACATTTTTTGTATTTAAATTCAAGTTTGTCATGTTTAAAATGTTTTGACTGTGATCCATTGTGATTTTGGAAAGTGAGGATTTCATTAAACATTTAATTTAACACAAGCACTTAGTGAAAGAACAAGTCATGTAAATAAAGTGGAAATTCAGACCTCAGCAGCCATAGCTTACAGTACAGTACCAATGACTCCTTTCTCTAAGCCAAGTGGATGGTAAGACATTTTATTTAACGCAAAACTCCACTTTTTTTGTGAAGTTTTAGCTTTTCTAGTGGTTTAGAGGATCATTTGGTTGGACATACCTCCAGTGCCGCCGAGAGGGTGGGGAGCGGGTACTAATTACCCGGGCCTGGCATGCCATGGGGCCTGGCCCGGGCCCTCACGCCGCCTTTTTTTTTTTTCAAAACTATATTTTTTTTTTGCGGCGGGGGAGGGGGGGCTTGGTCGTTGATGGGGGGAGCAGGGTAGTAAAAAAAAATAATTCATACTCACGTGATCGCGGCCCCAGCGCCCCTCCTCTCTGCTGCTCTGTGCTCCATTCAGACTGTCAGAAAGCCGGGTATGTGTTAGGTTTCAAGGTTACCTTAGTCAGTATTTACGCCGGCCTTCCTAGGGCGCGGAGTCTAACGGCCCTCCCGGTCTTCTCCAAGAACCGCCGCAAGGCAGGGTGGGTTTTGCTGCCGGAGAACCGCAGGTCGCGGCCCCCAGGTTAGCCTACTGACGTAAGGAGAGAGTTCTATGAGATGGACATGTAGCGGCACGGTCAGATCCACAGAAGGATAGATAACTGAAGTCACTAACCGTATATTCAGAAGGTAGTAGTCTGGAGTAGAGACTGGTGGAATGCAGGAGTCAATCCACGGTACAGCCCCAGGAGCAGAAGCGTAGTCCAGAATAGCCGGTTCGGTACACAGAGATCCGTCCGTTAATGCAGTACCAGGGATAAGGCAGAAGAATGGTCTGGAGAATAGCTGGTTCGGTACACAGAGATCTGTCCGTTAATGCAGTGCCAGGGATAAGGCAGAAGAATAGTCTGGAAGATAGCTGGTTCGGTACACAGAGATCTGTCCGTTATGCAGTACCAGGGGTTAGGCAGTAGAATGGTCTGAAGGAGCGCTGGTTCGGTACACAGAGATCAACAGTCACAAAGGAGAACACCAGGGAAGCCAAAGCACAGGAAGTGCAGCCAGATACAGGTAACACGTTGCTCTGACACCTACAGTGTGTCAGAGCAGTCCTGAAGTAGGAGTTTGAATTCCCCGCCCAGATCAGCTGACCTGCCGCCGGGACCTACCCGGAAGTGCGGCAGTACAGAACGAAGGAGCGGCGCTGACACAGGTAAGCGCCGTGACAGTACCCCCCCCATTAGGGATGGCCACCGGACAGCCTATAAGGTTTCTGAGGGAATTTGTCATGGAATTTTCTTAACAGTACTGGAGCATGTAGATCACGTGCCGGAATCCATGAACGCTCCTCTGGTCCGTAGCCTTTCCAATAAACCAAGAATTGTAGAGAACCTCTGGAAATGCGAGAATTTAGAATTTCCTTGACCTCGAATTCATGATCTTGCGTAGAGACAGCGGCAGGAGGTCTCTTGGAAGAGGAAAATTTATTAATGACCAGTGGCTTGAGGAGGGAAATGTGAAAAACGTTGGGAATCCTTAAAGTAGGAGGCAACTTTAATCTGAAAGCTACTGGATTAATAACTTCCAAGATCTTGAAGGGTCCAATGAAACGGGGAGCGAATTTCCTAGAAGGAACCAACAGGCGAAGGTTCCGCGTAGATAGCCATACCTTATCGCCAGGAGAAAGTAATGGGGAAGGTCTTCTTTTCTTATCAAACGCCTTTTTGCTGGTGGCAGTGGCGTGAAGTAGGTTACGTTTGATTATACCCCACCTGGACGAGAAGTCTGACCACATGGAATCTACAGCAGGAATTCCGGATGTAGGCAAATCATTAAAAGGAGGAACTCTAGGATGAAAGCCTTGGAGAGCAAAAAAAGGGGAAACCAATGTAGAGTCATGAGAATTATTATTGTGAGCAAATTCTGCCCAAGGTAACAAATCAACCCAGTCGTCATGTTTAGCTGAAATGAAGCACCTGAGGAATTTTTCGAGCTCTTGATTAGTCCTCTCCGTTAGACCATTGCTTTGGGGGTGGTATGCAGAGGAAAAATTCAGTTTGATTCCACAAACACGAGAAAAGGCTCTCCAAAATCTTGCAACAAACTGTGTTCCACGGTCTGAAACGATGACCTCTGGGCAACCATGGAGACGGAATATTTCCTTTATAAAAAGTTGTGCCAGCACCGGAGCAGATGGAAGGCCTTTTAGAGGTACGAAATGAGCAGCCCGTGAGAAACGGTCTGTGACTACCCAAACCACGGAAAAGCCTCTTGAAGAGGGTAAATCAGTGATAAAGTCCATGGAGAGATGACTCCATGGACGATCCGGAATGGGTAAAGGCTGTAACAATCCATAGGAGGCTTGCCGAGGTACTTTGTTCTGAGCGCAGATGGAACAAGCCGTAACGAACTCCCGAACATCAGAGTGAATCGATGGCCACCAGTAATTACGGGAGACAAAATCCAGAGTCTTCTTGATCCCAGCATGACCAGAGAACCGAGAGGCGTGAGCCCACTTGAGGAGTCTTGATCGAAGATGAGAAGAAACAAAGGTCTTCCCGGAAGGAATCACTAGATGAGCAGGGGTGGTGGCCAGTATACATTTGGAACCCAGGATGGGTCTAGGAGTATCCTCTATAGTATCAGTGGCATCAAAGGATCGGGAAAGAGCATCCGCTTTCTTGTTCTTAGATCCTGGTCTAAAGGTGATGATCATATCAAACCGGGAGAAAAACAGGGACCATCTGGCTTGCCGAGGGTTTAAACAAGAAGCTGTTTGTAAATATAGAAGGTTCTTGTGATCTGTAAAAATCGTGATAGGAAACCTAGCTCCTTCCAAATGATGTCTCCACGCTTCTAAGGCTAATTTGATGGCCAGGAGTTCCCTATCTCCGATGCCATAATTCTTCTCGGCAACAGAAAGTTTACGGGAAAAGAAACCACAAGGAGATAATCTTCCACCAGAGTCCTTCTGTGACAAGATAGCCCCCACTCCCACAGAGGAGGCATCGACCTCCAGAAAGAAAGGAAAGGTAGGATCTGGTTGATGGAGGATAGGAGCTGTCGTGAATGCTTTCTTTAGGGAAGAGAAGGCCTTTTCTGCCTCAGGAGGCCAAAGTTTAGTATTGATAGCTTTCTTAGTTAGTGCAGTAATGGGTGCGATCACTGAAGAAAAGCCTTTAATAAAATGCCGATAGTAATTGGCAAAGCCTATGAAACGTTGGATTGCTTTCAGGCCTATCGGCTGAGGCCATTCAGAAACTGCCTTTACTTTCTCGGAATCCATGCATAGCCCAGATCCAGAGATCACGTGTCCAAGAAAGGGAATATGACTTTTTTCAAAGATGCATTTATCCAAATTACAAAATAGTTGATGTACCCGAAGGCGTTCAAGCACCAAGGAAACATGATGGCGATGCAACACGATGTCCGGAGAGAATATCAGGATATCATCCAGGTAAATCACCACGAACTGGTAGAGAAAATCTTGAAAAATTTCGTTGATGAAGTTTTGAAACACTGCGGGGGCATTACATAACCCGAAGGGCATAACTAAATATTCAAAGTGTCCATCATGGGTATTGAACGCAGTCTTCCATTCATCCCCTTGTTTAATACGGATCAAATTGTAGGCACCCTTCAAGTCTAATTTGGAAAAAATAACTGCGCCTTTTATTCTATCAAATAGCTCTGAAATCAATGGTAACGGGTACTTGTTCTTCACAGTAATGGCATTCAGCCCACGATAATCTATACATGGACGTAGACCCCCGTCTTTCTTTTTAACGAAGAAAAAGCCGGCCCCTGCAGGGGAGGATGATTTCCGAATAAAGCCTCTTTCTAGGTTCTCTTCTATGTATTTAGACATGGAGTTGGACTCTGGTAGTGATAGCGAAAAAACGCGTCCTCTGGGTGGTATTTTGTCGGGTAAAAGCTCAAAAGAACAATCCCACGGTCTATGGGGAGGTAATTTGGAGGCCTCCTTTTCGCAAAACACATCCGAGAATGAACGGTATTGGAGAGGAATACCAGTGGACTTAAATGATGATGCAGCTTCATTCTTGGTGAACTTATTGATTCTGGGAAGGCAACGAGAATGACAGGCCGGACCCCAGGCAAGAACTTCTGGCTTATGCCAATCTAATGTAGGGGAATGAAGTTGGAGCCACGGAAGACCAAGAATGAGGGGATTAATAGCTTCTGGAATGACCAACAAGGAAATAGATTCAGTATGCAGGAATCCTATACGAAGAGAGAGCTTGATAGTACGTTTCTTGAGTGATCCTCCACTAATACGTTTTCCATCAATGGCTGTGATGGCAATCGGGGGATCCAGGGGAAGGGTAGGTAAGGACAACTTCTCCACTATGTCAGCTCTTATGAAATTCCCTGCTGCTCCGGAGTCAATGAGTGCTGGAAGAGAAAGCTGTTTGTCAAAGGATTGTAACAGAACCTGAATAGAAAAACTAGAATCAACAGGAGAGGAAATACGTACACCTAACTTGGCCTCTCCATCGTTAGTTAGGTTCGGTCGTTTCCTGGACGCTTAAAACAATTGTTTAGCAAATGACCAGGTTCTCCGCAGTAGAGACATAAGCGATTTTTGAACCGTCTTTCCCTCTCTTCTTGAGAAAGGCGAGCTCTTCCCAACTGCATGGGCTCTTCCTCAGACATCACCGGACTCTGAAAACGTGGGACCAGACGAAAAGGAGAACGACGAGAACTCTCTTTCTCCTGAGAGCGCTCACGGAATCTAATGTCAATCTGGTTACATAGAGAGACCAAAGCATCCAGAGAAGTTGGAAGTTCACGACCTGCCAATTCGTCTTTAATGCGGTCGGTCAAACCCTGCCAGAAGGTTGCTACCAGGGCCTCATTATTCCAACGTAACTCAGCCGCCATAGTGCGAAATTGAAGAGCATACTGGCCTATGGTCATAGAGCCTTGACGCAGACGAAGGATGCCAGAGGCAGCGTTGGAAACTCTTCCTGGTTCATCAAAGACATGTCTGAAAGCCTCCAGGAAGGTGGAACAGTTATGTAGTGAAGGATCATTGTGTTCCCATAGGGGAGATGCCCAGGCAAGAGCTTGACCGGTAAGTAACGAGATAATATACGCTACTTTAGCTTTTTCAGTAGGGAAGTTCCCTGGCTGGAGTTCGAACTGGATATCACACTGATTTAAAAATCCACGGCAGGCCTTGGGGTCCCCATCGAATTTCGGAGGATTAGGGATGCGAAGTTAGAAATTCACCGGGAGAGGAGCGGCACCACCCCCCTGGGCAGGAGCAGGTTGAGGGGGAATCGGTGGTGGATCAGGTACCGCTGCCTGGACTGCCTGAGCTGACACCGCCCCCTGCAGTGTGTCCAGGCGAGCAGACATGCTCTGAAGAAACTGAAGTAACTGTGCCTGGTTCTTGTCCTGTTCCTCTACCCGGGTAGCTAAATGTTCCAATAACTCCCTGGTTGAGGGGTTCCCGGATCCGTCCATCAGATAGATGTAGGTGTCAGAGCAAACTGTTAGGTTTCAAGGTTACCTTAGTCAGTATTTACGCCGGCCTTCCTAGGGCGCGGAGTCTAACGGCCCTCCCGGTCTTCTCCAAGAACCGCCGCAAGGCAGGGTGGGTTTTGCTGCCGGAGAACCGCAGGTCGCGGCCCCCAGGTTAGCCTACTGACGTAAGTAGAGAGTTCTATGAGATGGACATGTAGCGGCACGGTCAGATCCACAGAAGGATAGATAACTGAAGTCACTAACCGTATATTCAGAAGGTAGTAGTCTGGAGTAGAGACTGGTGGAATGCAGGAGTCAATCCACGGTACAGCCCCAGGAGCAGAAGCGTAGTCCAGAATAGCCGGTTCGGTACACAGAGATCCGTCCGTTAATGCAGTACCAGGGATAAGGCAGAAGAATGGTCTGGAGAATAGCTGGTTCGGTACACAGAGATCTGTCCGTTAATGCAGTGCCAGGGATAAGGCAGAAGAATAGTCTGGAAGATAGCTGGTTCGGTACACAGAGATCTGTCCGTTATGCAGTACCAGGGGTTAGGCAGTAGAATGGTCTGAAGGAGCGCTGGTTCGGTACACAGAGATCAACAGTCACAAAGGAGAACACCAGGGAAGCCAAAGCACAGGAAGTGCAGCCAGATACAGGTAACACGTTGCTCTGACACCTACAGTGTGTCAGAGCAGTCCTGAAGTAGGAGTTTGAATTCCCCGCCCCCGTTTCAGCTGACCTGCCGCCGGGACCTACCCGGAAGTGCGGCAGTACAGAACGAAGGAGCGGCGCTGACACAGGTAAGCGCCGTGACAGTATGATGTCATCATGTAACGCCCAGCACTCAGTCAGTCTGGAGCAATGGAGCACAGATCAGCAGAGAAGACCAAGAGAGAAGAAAAGGAAAAGGTAAGTAAAGGGAGGAAAACGGTTGGGGGGGGAAATGTCATAGAGGAGTTAAAAAACGAGGGGGGGGGCCTGTCATAGAGGGGTTAAAAAACGAGGGGGGGCTTATCATAGAGGGGTTAAAAAAATGAGGGGGGCCTGTCATAGAGGGGTTAAAAAACGAGGCAGGGCCCTGTCATAGTGGGGTTAAAAAACGAGGGGGGGGCTGTCATGGAGGGGTTAAAAAAGCGGGGGGGCTGTCATAGAGGGGTTAAAAAAACGAGGGGGGCCTGTCATAGAGGGGTTAAAAAAGAGCCTATTGATTTTGATGTGTTAGCCACGCCCCAATGGCGCATTTTTCACGCCCCCAAATGCATGACCACACATCCGAAAAATTTGGGCGGCGCAATTTTTTTTAGCATACTCGACTATAAGGAGGGCCCCATTAATTTGTTATACAGGGGCCCTGAATTCCTCTTGGCAGCCCTGCATACCTCTGTTTGACGTTGACTTGTGTCTTCTTGCACCTAGCATAGAAGGAGTACAGTTAGAGCATAGTCACATAATTGCAGCATATTTAGATATTTAGATATGGGGCATCTGCAGATTTGTCTAGGAGGTGTTTGAAGAATGGTGTAAAGATAAGCAATGATGATGAAGAATATTAGCAGCACTATCTAGCCAATTCTGATTGCTGTTTGTAGTCAATTATATTTTGAATTGAAGATGCCACTTTGGCATTTATTAATAACACTGTCAAGACACTGTTCTCTCTTGCGTATATGACACCTAATTATATTATTATATTGTATACAAGTAGGGTAATGCGACTTAAACATATATTACCAGCACAGTCAAGCTCCATCTCTACACTTTCTCTATGCTATCCTTATACTATCTTGGAGCGTTAGTATCCTTGTTACACCTGCTGTTAGATACTATCCTTTTGCCTATTTAACTGTAAAACTTCACATGGTGTTAGCCTTTAACAGACACAATGTAACTCCTTTATTTTAGACATTTTTAGTGTAATCAATGGCCCTGATTCATTAATGAATATAAAGCAAACAAATGAGTAACTTTGCACCTTGGCAAAGCCATGTTGCATTGGAGGGGGAGGTAAATTTAAAATGCGGGGACAGATTTATAGTTGGGATAGAGCATGTTCTAGATTAACTTTAACTTTTATTGTACAAATAGAGCCATCAAGTATTTGTGTGCTACATGAAAAAACAGCCAGTATTTATCTTATGTGCAAAATAATGAACTAATTTGCAACCCTTGCATTGTACCATGGTTTTGTCCAGCAGTAAACTAATTTTTTTGCCTCACTTTCCTTAATGAATTAGGCCCAATATGTATTAATAACTTGCAGGGTTGCCCTCTTGTATCAGTGTATCTAGCAAGAAAGGGAAAGACCGTGGAAATTAGACCCGAGATATAAGGAGTCACTCCAAGGGGGAAGGGTGTTCATTCTGGGATTTCATTCATGAAGACTGCAAGATCTAGCTTTTGAGTTGTCGTTCTCTAACTAGAGTCTATATATGCAGCTGAGAGAGATCCATGGGTCGTGAAGTCTGGACAGCCAGGTGACTATTGCTCCTTAAGCTATTGGGGTAAGGGACAGATAATGTGGTAAACCTGCCTGGCATTTATTTACTGTGTGTACATAATATTCTAGTGTTGTTTGTATGACTATAAATATACTGTTGTATTTCTATAACTGCATTTGTCTGAGTGACCATACGAATCCAAGAAGGTACTGGGTAGACTTCCCTGGCATAGGAAGGCACCCGTGGGTGGCCAGCCAGCGTGAAGTGGGTAGCATTGGGCCAGATAAACCCGGTATCTTCACACAATCAATCAGATTTTAGTTATCATTTATTTAGTAGATTTTACATAATGTCAGAATCTGATTGGTTGCTCTAGGCAACATCTCCACTTTTTCAAATCCGCAGTTTAGTAAATATACCCCAATGAGTATATGTTCATGCGCTATATTAATAGTCATTTTTCAATATAATTGATGTATGTTTCTGATGTTTGTCAGCAAATAATTTCTGATATTTGCCTGCTTTTATTAGCTTGTGTTTGTCTCTAGAGGGAGAAGAAGTCAACTACCTTAGAGTCTTGTGCAGAGATTATTGAAGAAAAGTTGGAAGACATAGACATGTATTGGATATTGGCCACAGACAAATTATTCCAAGAGTTGTGTATATATTGTACCAGGAAAACCTAATTGCTTTTTAGAGTCTAAATATTAAGTAGTTTTATTTTATTTTTATTGTCTTCTTATACCGCAATTAAACTCATAAACTCTCAGGAGAGGTGCACCTACACATGAACACCACTCAGTAATCTTATAAGAGAGAAAGAAAAAAATTGAATAACGGGGCACTCTACGGTTTTATTTTTTATAAACCATGCTGATAAGCTTTATTGATATACATTAAAATCATGTCCATATTGCGCAAATTATGCTATTAAAACAATATTAGCGAAATAATAAAAGAAAGGAATATGAATAAAGAATAATGATTAGTGTTAATTAACTGTTAAGATAGCAGCAAACAGCTGCTAACACAGACCACCTAGACTCCTACTAAATGAATTATCTCCACATTACTCCTTTTAATCCTTATCATATAGTACACTAATAAAATATTGTATGTATCAATTGACAGTAGGGGGGGATATTTTAAGGTTTCGGGGTTGAACAAATAGATAATCATCATCATCATCACCATTTATTTATATAGCACCAGCAAATTCATTAGCGCTTTGCAATTGGGAACAAACATTAATACAACAATGCTGGGTAATACATACAGACAGAGAGGTAAGAGAACCCTGCTCACAAGCTTACAATCTATGGGAGATCTATGTATATCAGATGGATTATATTACTAACACATATTCACAGGAAATATCATTACAAGGTCTCTTTCTCTCTTATAAGATTACTAATTGGCCACAGACAATACAGAAGGAAAAACTTTGGAAGAAGAATGTAAATAATTATTTATGGTATATACTGGTCAAGCATCTACATTGTCTTTATGACTAGAAATGTAATTTTATACCTTTCCTTTCAGACCATTCTTTGGATGGAGAGTGGTAATTAGAAGAAAAACACAATTGTATCCCCTCTTTTTTTCAGGAAATTGAAGTTCGTTACCAGAGCTTATTTCAAAGAGACAGAGGCGTGCCATGAAGACAATAGTTGCTTTTAATGATACGCTCAGCAAATAAAGTAGCATTGGGCAGGTCATTTGAGACAACAAATTGTAACAGTTTAGAAAATTGGACCACTACAGCCTAGATGACTGAATGTCCTTTAGAGGATGGGATGTCTGTAATGGACAAACAAAAACTCCAAGCATTGATTAGGCAAGAATTGGCGGCTATCAGCCAGTATGTGGCCCAAAAGTTGATTGACAACATGCCAGGGTGAATTGCAGAGGTCAACACTGCAAAAGAAGGGTCAACACTGCAAATATTGACTCTTTGCATAAACTTAATGTAATTGTCAATAAAAGCCTTTGACACTTATGAAATGCTTGTAATTTTACTTCAGTATACCATAGCAACATCTGACAAAAAGGTCTAAAAACACTGAATCAGCAAACTCTGTTAAAAACAATATTTGTGTCATTCTCAAAACTTTTGGCCATGACTGTAGGCAGTTAGCTAGTAACGCACTAACCCACCATGTTTATTCTACCAGAAAATGCAATATTTTGCAGTGCTTGCAGAGAGCAGCATCTTGAGTGTAGATCTGTGTACTTCCTGTATATACAGCAACATTTGTGCAAAACTTAGGGGAACAACAGTTAATGCTCTGTGGGGGTGCAATTCTTTATGTTCATAAAGGAAACTTATTGGGCCTGAATTATTAAGGCACACATTCTGAACGCAACTATGCAAACGTGTTCATGAGTTGCGGACTCCCAAATTCATCAAGGAACAGATCTCAAGATACGTGCGCTGTTGAATTCAGGTGCAGGTCCGCTGTGCTCTGCTATACAAGACACTGCAGGATAAGTCCAATCCCTATGTGGATTATACATTCTCAAAAGAATGCACAGGATATAAAAAAATTATAGCATTAATGTCACATGGTAATTTCAAAGGCATTAATGTTAAAATAGTGGGAGAAATAAAAGTATTTTTTTTAAAAAAATAATAATAATATATTTTCCCCATGAAATACATTTATTAGAACGTTGTTAATGTCTACTAAGCATAAAAATACATTTTCCAGTTGCTCATGATTGCAATCTCATGTTACAGCATGCTTACGAGACTGCCATCATTACTGATCAGGACTTAGGGGTATATTTACTAAACGGCGGGTTTGAAAAAGTGGAGATGTTGCCTATAGAAACCAATCAGATTCTAGCTATCATTTATTTAGTGCATTCTACAAAATGAAAGCTAGAATCTGATTGGTTGCTATAGGCAACATCTCCACTTCCTTAAACCCGCCGTTTAGTAAATCTAGCCCTAAGTCTAGCCCTGTAGCTGGAGCAACAGAAACAGCAAATACACAAATAACTTTGATGTTTGTATGGCTTGATTTCGGACCTGGCTGTGTGCGCTTGTGTTTGGTACGCCCATATTCTACATTGACTACAGCACAACGTCCTTTCCCCACCAGTTCACTCCTTGAAGTTGCAAGCTGTAGTAAGGGCTCCTTGCGCTGACTATTGAATGAACATTGCTTGTGTACACGTCCGTGTCTCTCTGTTTCGCACCCGTTCCTGTCTGTTCTGGGCATGTGCAGAGTTATTCTGCGATACGCTGAATCAGTCCCATTGTATTTATTTTCATGACATGCATTTGTCGTTAATGTCCACTATCTTTGAACTTGAGCTAAGAAAGATGTACAAAGAAATATTAACTGTGTGCATCTTTACAAGTGTTGTTTCATGATTAAAATTCTGAAAAACAATCAGTTTAAAAATGCCCGCGTACCTGAGCCCTGAGGAAATCATATATTCTCTGCATAATATCAACATTCACAGGACATTGTATCATAATGCATTAATTGCTAAATTCCCCGAATAATACTCAGCATAACATTTTGACTGGCAGCTTTCCCAAAAAAATCTATCGGCAATTGTATCACCCTTAGCCTAAACTTTAAAACTGTTACAAGAAAACCTTAACATGCTGAGGGACCCGCTTAGAAAAATATTATGACATCCTATGAAATAGGCTCTTGGAATGCAAATCCCACATTTGCCTGTCATAGGTTTTCATATATTTTAGCCTTTAATGAGTGAGCTCAATTTCTATTAATTTTTCATAATATGACAACAAAAAAGTAAAAACGGCAAAAGTACAAATGACTGTTTTCAAAGACTTCACTTCTAATGATGCTTCTTTTTCAGAGCATATATAGTATGAAGGTAAACACTTCATTAAGGAAAGTAAAGCAAAAAAATGAGTAACTTTGAACCTTGGCAAAACCATGTTGCAATGCAAGGGGTGCAAATGAGTTTATTATCTTGCACATAAGGAAAATACTGGCTGTTTTTTCATGTAGGATGCAAATACTTGATAGCTTTATTTTTACACTGACATTAAAAGTTGATCTAAAACATTCTCTACCCTATTATAAATCACATTTTAAATGTACCTCTCCCTCCAATACAACCAGGGCCTGATTAAGGGTTCTGGCCGCCCTAGGCTAATACGGCCGCAGCACCCCCCCCCCCTCCCCTCCTCCGAATATATAGGTGTATAGGAACACTCCTGAATATGAATGTTCAGGTGTATTCTCCAGCATTCAAATTTAGACAGATTGTGCCATTGTCTCTTACCTGTCCTTGCTCTTCTCTCTTGCAACTTTGTTATCCTCTCGCTGGCTTCTGGAAAGTTGGCGTCCTGTTTTGAAAATGCAAAAATGCATTAAAATGCAAACCCTGAATGATTAGGCCCTTTAGTAAAAACAAAACACTCCATTATGGCCAGCTAAAAGTACCCCATTGGACAGGCATATATAAGCAATATCTGAATATTTGTTGTCAATCAAATACAAACCTCTACCAGCCCCATCTCACTAATATTTAGTATTCTAGTGATTGCTGAGACCACCCATGTGACCACCACACAATCATGACATTCTGCCCCCCAAAGCTGCTCTATTTTTTAAATACCCCCTGCAGCCATTTTCCTTAACCACAACCCCCCCCCCCCAGCCATTTTCCTTAACCCCTGCTGCAGCCATTTTCTTTACCTCCCACCCTGCATCCATCCCCCTTGCAGCTATTTTCCTTACCTCCACTCTGCTAGCTAGCTATCCCCCCCGTCACATCAAAACTCCCCCAGTCACATATATCAGCCCCCCTCCTCTGCCCTCCTTCATACATATCAACCTCTCTACCTCCCTATAGATTTTCATGGCAGCCCCCCCCTCCCACCCTATAGATTTGTATGACAGTCCCCCTCTCCCTCCCTATACATATGCATGACAGTCCCCCCTCTCCCTCCCTATAGATATGCAGGGTAGTCCCCCCTTCCTCCCTATAGATATGCAGTGTAGTTCCCCCCCTCCCTATAGATATGCAGGGTAGTTCCCCCCTACCTATAGATATGCAGGGTAGTCCCCCCCCCCCTTCCTATAGATATGCAGGGCAGTTCCCCCTCCCTATAGATATGCAGGGCAGTTCTCCCCCTCCCTATAGATATGCAGGGCAGTTCCCCCCCTCCTTATAGATATGCAGGGCAGTTCCCCCCCTCCTTATAGATATGCAGGGCAGTTCCCCCCCCCTATAGATATGCAGGGCAGTCCCCCCCCTCCCTATAGATATGCAGGGCAGTTCCCCCCCCTCCCTATAGATATGCATGGCAGTTCCCCCCCTCCCTATAGATATGCAGGGCAGTTCCCCCCCCCTCCCTATAGATAGGCAGGGCAGTTCCCTTCCCTCCCTATAGATATGCAGGGCAGTTCCCCCCCCCCTCCCTATAGATATGCAGGGCAGTTTCCCCCCCCTCCCTATAGATATGCAGGGCAGTTCCCCCCCGTCCCTAAAGATATGCAGGGCAGTTCCCCCTCTCCCTCCCTATACATATGCATGACAGTCCCCCCTCTCCCTCCCTATAGATATGCAGGGTAGTCCCCCCTTCCTCCCTATAGATATGCAGTGTAGTTCCCCCACTCCCTATAGATATGCAGGGTAGTTCCCCCCCTCCCTATAGATATGCAGGGTAGTTCCCCCCCCCCTTCCTATAGATATGCAGGGCAGTTCCCCCTCCCTATAGATATGCAGGGCAGTTCTCCCCCTCCCTATAGATATGCAGGGCAGTTCCCCCCTCCTTATAGATATGCAGGGCAGTTCCCCCCTCCCTATAGATATGCAGGGCAGTTCCCTCCCCTCCCTATAGATATGCAGGGCAGTCCCCCCCCTCCCTATAGATATGCAGGGCAGTTCCCCCCCCTCCCTATAGATATGCAGAGCTGTTCCCCCCCCTTCCCTATAGATATGCAGGGCAGTTCCCCCCCCTCCCTATAGATATGCAGGGCAGTTCCCCCCCCCTCCCTATAGATATGCAGGGCAGTCCCCCCCTCCCTATAGATATGCAGGGCAGTTCCCCCCCCCGTCCCTATAGATATGCAGGGCAGTTCCCCCCCTCCCTATAGATATGCAGGGCAGTTCCCCCCCTCCCTATAGATATGCAGGGCAGTTCCCCCCCACCCTATAGATATGCAGGGCAGTTCCCCCCCCCTATAGATATGCAGGGCAGTTCCCCCCCTCCCTATAGATATGCAGGGCAGTTCCCCCCCCCCTCCCTATAGATATGCAGGGCAGTTCCCCCCCCCCTCCCTATAGATATGCAGGGCAGTTCCTCCCCCTCCCTATAGATATGCAGGGCAGTTCCCCCCCTCCCTATAGATATGCAGGGCAGTTCCCCCCCCTCCCTATAGATATGCAGGGCAGTTCCCCCCCTCCCTATAGATATGCAGGGCAGTTCCCCCCCTCCCTATAGATATGCAGGGCAGTTCCCCCCCTCCCTATAGATATGCAGGGCAGTTCCCCCCCCTCCCTATAGATATGCAGGGCAGTTCCCCCCCTCCCTATAGATATGCAGGGCAGTTCCCCCCCCCTCCCTATAGATATGCAGGGCAGTTCCCCCCCTCCCTATAGATATGCAGGGCAGTTCCCCCCCCTCCCTATAGATATGCAGGGCAGTGCCCCCCCCTCCCTATAGATATGCAGGGCAGTTCCCCCCTTCACTTACCTGTAGTTGTGCCAGTGTCGCTCCTCTCCTCAGATCAGCAGATAGGAAGTGAAGACGTCCTGCTTCCTGTCTGCTGCACAGCAACAGGCAGCCTGGCGATTGGCTGTGTGTTGCTAAGCACTGACCACCAATGCTTTTGATCGTCAAGCCCTCCACCCCCCCGTGGCGACCCCCCCTCCCCCACCCCGAAAAAAATAATGAATGAAGGAAAAAAAAAAAATTAAAAAAAAAAATAAAAAATTAAATTTTTAAAAAAAATAATAAAAAAAGAAAATACCCACAGTGCCGCGCCCCCCGGGACCCAGCGCCCCAGGCTGCAGCCTGGTCAGCCTAGTGGTTGATCAGGCCCTGAATACAACATGCTTTTACCAAGGTTCAAAGTTACTCATGTTTTGAATGAATCAGGACCTTATTATTTATTATTCATTATTATTTATCTAACACTGACACCTTCTAGTGCTATACAAAAAACAACTATTTTAAGTGTGTATTTGCTTTGTTTGTTGTGATTATTATTGCAGCTTCTTTACTCAGGTGCAACGGTGTAGATACATAGGTGAGACTTTCTGGTGCTATGCACAGTACATTAGTAGTAGGAAGGCAATTTTGAAATGCTGATCACACACACTGCAATACCGCATCAGATATTATACAATTAACACAATTTTGTAATGTGTATGGACACAAATGTCCACGGTGCCTGATAGTAATAAGTTTGAACCGGATCACCGACTGGGTTCTCTGTGTGATCATCTTGCAATCTCTGTAGCAGGCTCTAGTCCTACTGGAAGGGATCCACACTCTCCATTACGTGTGTGGCCAAACTAGACATTGGTCCTATCACTCTGCACTTGCAGCGAGCGAGAAGTTTGTCTTGAGTGTGACGACACACTGGTGCTAGACTATACGCACTTTCGTTCCTACATTTCTTGTTTACAAACATAAGGAGAACCTCACATATTATACAATACTGCAGTATCATTGTCAATAATACACATTTGGAAATTGCCAGGTCCATTATTGTAGATTTAACAATAATAAAATACCAATTTATAAAACTTCTCTGATTAATCCATTGATTACAAATAACAAATCTGATCATTCCATCCTTGTGAGAACTGTAGTCTGTCACAAACACTTTTTTTAAATTTATCATTAGCCTGTTTGCCAGGCTAATGACCACAAAGGGTCCACAGTGCCGTACAAAGAACATACAGTAAAATAGTATATGACCTAACAGTACCATACAATATAGGAAAAGAGTACAATACACAGTACTGAGGACCCGAACCAGCAGCCATGAGGTGCTTGTGGGAATTCGCAGACAGCCATGTAATTTCCACCAATGTTTCACCAAATAACAGACTTTATGAGCTACACACATGGAGCAAAGCATTGTATTGAACTGTGGAAATCATGAAAACATAGCAGGACATTTACCGCTATTCAGGACTAATTAAATAGCCCCCTTAGTGTTAATGTTTCGCAGAGTTTTGAATCAAACATTATTGTACTTCATCTCTAACCATGAAATAACTCTGACTCTGCAGAAATGTCAGGTAATGTCTGAATGACATTTTTAGGCTTCACAAGAAATCCCAGCCTTGGGTTTTAAAATATCCCTTATGTTTTTCTTGGCTCATGAAATTTGAAGGAGTGCTCTGGTAAATCACATTATGAAGAATTACGTCATACGTCATAGTAGATAATGCTGATGTGAAATATTATTGGCAAGTTGCAATTGTGTGAATGGTAACCATTATAATATGAGTGGAGCTAAGACAAGATTTCCATATTGTGCCAGAACTAAAATTGGAGCTGGAAATGTTTCCTAAATCAGAGATTGTGGTTTCTTGAAGACTTTTTTAAATTTACATTATTGATTACCAATATTTTTAAATGCACTGTTTATACAAATGTATGTACATACATTGGGACTGATGCAGGTTTTAAATGCATTCACAAAACCCCTCTACGATTATGAGTATATGCTGAGTCTCATTCATCTATGTACGACTCAGCGCAGAATGTCCAGTGCATGTAAATGCGTAAAGCACAATCATACAATATCATCATGTTGTTGAGATTTCAGTCATCAACATCAGTGTTTTAATGTAGGGAAAAATTGAAATAATTAAAAAAATCCCTGCATGTCCTCCCCTTAAAAGTGCTCCCAGCACCAGAGCTCATAGGTTAGCCAGGGTTTCCCCAAACCCAGTCCTCAGGGCTCCCTAACAGTGCAGGTTTTCCATATCTCCTTGCTGGAGCACAGGTGTATTCATTACTGACTGACACATTGTAACAGATCCTCAGGTGGTACTAATTATGTCACCAGTCCTCAGCCCTGAGGACTGGGTTTGGGAAACCCTGGCTTGGACTGTTAGCAGCCCAGCACGGTGTTCCCTTGTCGTAACATCACGTAGCTCTAACCTGTTCAGCACTGGGCTTAATTCAATAGGGGAAAATATGCAGCCCCCTGCCCCAAGAATAAAACAGCTCAGTGCTGAAAGACAGTCCTTGTCGGTGGTGGGTGTTGGGGTAACAAAAAGTTTAAAGATAGATTTCATTATTGTTTTTTGCTGGTGCCAGCTAGCCCTGGCACCCCTAAAGCTGCTTGTTTATGTTGGTGCTTCTAGAACTACAAGTGCCAGCATACCCATAGTTGCCAAAAATGCTGGTACTTCTGGAAAAGCAATGTATACTAAAGATAGTTAAAAAACCCTTTTATTTAATTAAATTACACTTACTATACTATGACTATAGAATATTAAGTTCCAATGCATCATAAAGTATGTGGATCAAGTGAGCATAACATGAATAATCCAGTATTCCTCTCTTTACAAAGGAATTTATAGTGATCCATTATTGTTGCTTTAGCTGCATTGAGATGCATATATGCTTTTTCTTAAGGGGTCGATGAAAACACCACTAGTGATAAACAGTATTTAATTTTAGGTTCCATTGTTATTCCTTTTAGATTAATTCAATAAATGTAATGTCATTTTATTGATTGTTCATTAATTTATTATACTGCATCTGGTATATATATATATATATATATATATATGTAAATTAGTGTCAATAACAGCGATTCTTTTACAATAATTATTCTTTTGGGTGTTGGTCCAGTTACCCGAATTAGTATTAGCGTTCTGTATGCTTATTTGAACAATTTTTAAGTGGAATCATATATATTAGATTGAGCGCCTGATTGCTTTTTGTTCCTTCTACTTTAGAGCCATCCCCTTCATTAATTTAAACTGTAAGGACTTACACAGAATGTAGCAAAATACATGACAAGGACATATCATCATTATCATCACCATTTATTTATATAGCGCCACTGATTCCACAGCGCTGTACAGAGAACTTACTCACATCAGTCCCTGCCCCATTGGGGCTTACAGTCTAAATTCCCTAACACACACACACAGACACACAAACACAGATTAGGGTTAATTTGTTAGCAGCCAATTAGCCTACCAGTATGTTTTTGAGTGTGGGAGGAAACCAGAGCACCCGGAGGAAACCCACGCAAACACTGGGAGAACATACAAACTTACAAACTCCTCACAGATAAGGCTATGGTTGGGAATTGAACTCATGACCCCAGTGCTGTAAGGCAGAAATGCTAACCACTAAGCCACCATGCTGCCCATATGTAGAAGGCAGATGAGACAGTGGGTGGAGAGGACCCTGCCCATGAGAGCTTACATTCTACATACAGGGCCTGATTTATCAAGGAATGCAAAACTAACATAATGTACGTTTAAAAAAAACAAAAAAAACTGCACATGCATCAGGCTTACACGCGTCCGTATTCACCAAGGAGCGGATGTGGAGATACATATGTTGCTGAATACACTGCAGGATATGTCCACCAATACATATGTGGAATATAAGGTCTAAAGAAGGCACAGAAAAAAAACAACTGTTCAATTAATGTCACCTGTTAATAATATAGTCATTCATGACAAAATATTATAAAATAAAAAAAAGTTTTTTTTTCTCTTCATAAAATACATTAATTAGAATGTTATTAATGGTTACCGTACATACAATTCTGTTTTACAGTTGCTTCTGATTGCAAACACTTCTTCTAGCATGCAGCCGTCATCACAAGTAATCGGTACTTACATCAGACTGTAGCTGGTGCAAGTGATACTACTGAAAATGATGTACCTGAGAGATGCAAAAATCTTGAATGGGACGCTGCTGCGTGTGCTCAAGCTTGGCAAATCCTTACTGTAAATGGTCTATGTACATTTGCCCATTGCCCTCCCCTTTCTGCCCATGAAATCGTAGGCTGTGGACGTTGCATTCTCTGGGATATGGTTAGTTCCTGGGCATGCGCAGTGCGAGTTTGCGCAAAATACGGCATTTATCGGTATTTACATTCTACTGTACTAGATTACCATCTATAGAGTCACTGGAGAACCATCTAGGCCTTTGTTCTAAGTTTAAAGAGCCCTCCAGGTTTCCAGAACTGGTCATTGCCCACAGCAAGCATGAGTGATCTGCTCTATACTGCACAGGACAATACACTGGGCTAATTACCAGTACTGTGGCCTATGTGAGCCTGAGGCTTGGCCTTTAGTGGTCCTACACTGCTAGGACTTATCATCATATTATCCTGTTACCCTTATTTACAATTATTCTTATTCTCATACTAGTCATAATCAGCACTACAAATCACATTATATTTATCTGCTTCAGAGGGAGAGTTATATTCTTATTTGTATTATTTGTCTTCAATAATAAAAAACTTGTTATTTTTCTTCATTGTTATTATCTACTTATAATTGCTGCAAAGACTTCCAACAATCTATGTTGTTATCCCATCTTTTACAACATCAAATAATGAGATTATACTCCAAGCTTACACTTAGTTTCTCCATTTCATATATGCCACCTGTATTGTGCCATACACATTTTACGGTGTGTGCCCTTAGGTCTAATTAATAATAAAGTCCATGTACAACCAGGAGAAGTGTAACTTTTGACTTGGTACTGATAAATAGAAGCATTATACACATCTACACAAGCTTTCCTGTGTATAACAGTGTCATTTAGAGGCATTTCTATTGTGAATCTCACAACTGCTGCTAATGTTCCTTTACTGACTATTTCCACCATATGCCATTGTGACAATTATGTAGTATATCTAATGACTGATTGTTATTTTCAGTTGAATTCATGTATGACAATGTGAATATATTATGTAACCTTGTAATGTAATCTAAACGTGCGCTTTGCTAAATGACATGAGTTTGAACCTAGGCAAGTGTCATTAATCTTTTGAAATTATCCAGAGATAGATAAGCAGCTCTGAGGAGTTTTTTTTTTTTTGGTATGTAGAGGGTGTGGACCTGACCAGTCAAGCCGAAAGAGCAGAGGTGAGAAATCAGGTCCTGTGAGCATTCCAGAGCTCAGGACATCCCTAGCTCCCTTCGAAAACCCTGTGACATCTGGGAGATCAATGTGTCCTTATTGACAGCTAAACTCCAAAGGTGGGGGGTGAGAGCTATGTGGAAAAAGACTGAAATGTCACATATTTCTCAATTGTGTTCCCTCACACACCAGGTCTTAACTAGTAAGCAATGACTCTGATTTTATTTCCTATTTTATTTTCTGAAACTCATTTGTGCAACATATACTATATCTTGTTATTATTTTTGTAACTAAGTCTTGGAAGCATTTTTTAGATTAAATACATTTAATCTAGTGTGTTCTCCGTGATTCTTTGTGAACTTACAAAGCTCAGGGAGGCTCATGCTATATGTGTATATGATTTAAGTGTGAATAATAAGTGGTTCTGATGAACGTAAGGACAGACACCATGATAAATCCTTCTTGGTGGCAGAAAAGGTGTATTCATTGCTAAGTGACTAAGGTGACGCCAGTCATGGCCAGCAGTTCAGATTGCTGTTTCTCGGACAGGCTGGGCGTTCGTGACAGTCATCATTGATTCTTTTAAATCTTATTATACAATGCCATTGTTCAGTTAATCTTTCCTCACAATGACAATGTATCATTGTTATTATATACCATTCAATTTCATGGTTACATTGATCTTAACCACTTCTTTCTTAAACTTAGAGATTAAGATTTATTTTACCTTACCCACTAACTATCACGTTACAGACCTATTAATACAAGTGCAAAGCCATTTGTGTGGTGAAATATGCCAAGATCTGCAACCCCCATGAGGTACCACGACTTGGATAGAGTCACAGCATTTAAGGAACTGTGGCAACAATACCGTAACCATAAGTTTTACCACCCCTTTCCACACAAGGTGCACTGAGGAGCTGTAAGGATCTGTCACTGACCTATTTCTGGGTGCCACTCTTCATGTCAATGCAGCCTCTTCTGCTCGTCTGGTCTCCGGGCGTGCGACTTCTGTTTGATGATGTGGTCATTTGACCTCTGTTCGGGGAATTCAAATCTGCTCCTTACTTAATCTGACTGAACACTGAATCAGAGTCAGAGTGACAGTATTTCCACCCTAGCGTCTGCCTCCTAATTCTTCCTATCTTCCTGTGACCACTCTGATTTCCTGGGTATGACCCTGGCTAGTTTCCTGCCTATGGCTTTTGACATTTCTTTGGTACTTTACCTCCCGCTGGTATTTGGACTAAGGTTGTCTACTGCGGTATTGGATCTCCTCTGTACTTCTTTGCTCGTGTGTATACTTGATCCTGCAACTCTGACTATGATTATTGGCTGCCATTGCTGTATTCATTTCTATCACATCAAAGGGTCGTGTTGATGGCCGCAGCCTAAGAACCTTTGGCAGACAAGCCCAAGCCACCTTACGGCGGTTCTTGGTGAAGACCGGGGGGGTTCATTAGACTCTGCGCCTCGGTACAGCTGGTGCTAACTCTGCCTGATAATAGTCTCAGTTTTCCCATATCTGACGTTACAGGTGCCTGGCAGCATAGGAGCTGTCACGGGCACTAGGAGTCTTTACCCAGGAATCACCAGATGGTAGGCTTACCAGAGCAACGTAGATGGTAATAGGGTACTCTGGTAGCTGGGTGATCACGGAACATGAAATGATGGCCGATGAGATGCTCAGGAAAGTCTATGACTAGCAACACTGGTAATAATGAGGTAATGATACACAAGGAACTGTATGGACAAGGACACGTGAAGGTAGTCAGTGGTCTGCGATAGCAAGTTGTACCACTGCTATAGTGAGGAGGAATGTCCAACAGAAACAAGGAGGTGATGAGAGTCAGCGGTCTGCGGGTAGCAAGTTGTACCGCTGTCTGAGTGAAGGAATGGAATCCAAGTGGAGGTATCCAGGTAGTCAGTGGTCTGCGGTAGCAAGTTGTACCACTGCTATGTGAGAGGATAATGGAACAGGTGATACCGAAAACAGGGATCAGTGGTCTGACATCAGCAAGTTGTACCACTGCATATATATGTGAGGAGGTGCACGGGGGAAGACTGCAACACAGGATATACACAGGCACCTTATACACGATCCACAGTAATATGCACAATATAGGTATATATATATGTAAATGACTGATCAGGTCTGCAATCTAGAAAGTCTCTTGAAGTAGTCCAGCACAATGATAACACAGTCAATGATGGCAATAGACTCAGCGGATAGCAGACTCCAGAGAGAACCAAACACAGTCCAGCAAGATATGCAATACACAGCACAGTCAATGAGAAGTATGCATACCGTGGTTCAGCAGTAGCAGTCAGATGGGATTGCAGCGGTACCTGAGCGGCTGGAGGCCGACTGGATAGGAAGTCCCTGGATAGGAGAAGCAGCGGTCTAGCAGGTGCAGCGCACAGGTGAGTAGACCGACAGGGACACGAATCCACAGGAGTCAGCAACACGTGGAACTGGACTCATAGGAAACCCAGGAGAATGGAGATGATCCAGCAGAGGGTAGTAGAAGAGATACAAATCCAATGCTGACAGGAGGGTAGAGGCCAGTGGAACACGTGAAGGCGTGGAGAGTGGATCAGCAGGAGATGGACGATAGCGCTGACCACAGCGGCAGGACTCAGCGGCACACGGAGGTAACCAGTAGCAACCACAGGAACCAACAGCGATGGGAAACAGGAGTGCAGCGCAGGGCAGGAGCTGTAGATCACGAAGTGTAGCAGATGGTAATGAAAAGCGGCAGTCTCGAGGAAGTCACAGCAAAGATGAGATGAGAGTGTAGTGCACGGAGGCAGCGGATAGTAATCAGCTGGCAGTCACGATGTTGAACACAGGCGAGTTGCAAGCAGGAGACTGTAGTGCACAGAGGCAGCGGATAGTAGTCAGCTGGCAGTCACGATGTTGAACACAGGCGAGTTGCAAGCAGGAGACTGTAGTGCACAGAGGCAGCGGATAGTAGTCGGCTGGCAGTCACGATGATGAACACAGGCGAGTTGCAAGCAGGAGACTGTAGTGCACGGAGGCAGCGGATAGAAATCAGCAAACAGACTTGATGAGAAGCAGGTGAGTGAGGTAAAAGCTGGAGTGCACGGAGGCAGCGGATAGCAATGAGCAAACAGTCACATTGATATTAAATAACGTTGAAGTGGTGTAGAAGACTGTAGTGCACGGAGGCAGCGGATAGGAATCAGCAAACAGTCATGATGATACAGTTGATGGTAGAAGTGGTATGGAACCACAGTAGTAGAAGTGGTTTGGAAACCACAGGAATCAGCAGCACTGAATACACAAGTAATACAGGAACACCTTCAGAGACTCATGAGGAATGAGACTCCAAGATCAGGCAACGTGGTGGTGACCACAGGTGCTTAATATAGGGAGGTTGCCTGATCTGCCAATTAAGTTAAAGGGGTATACACTGAAGTATAGAAAAGGGCTGCGCATGCGCAGGCCCTCAGGATGGTGGACGGCCACGGTTCCTAAATGTCCGGGAAGAGGCACTCACGGTCCGGTGAGTGACAGTACCCCCCCTTTTAAAGGTGGGCACAGAACGCCTGGAACCGGGCTTGTCCGGATTTTTGGAGTAAAACTTCTTCAAAAGGGCAGGAGCATTAAGATCTTCAGCTTTGATCCAAGAGCGCTCCTCAGGACCAAAGCCCTTCCAATGAACGAGGAAGTGGAGGACTCCTCGCGAAATTTTTGCATCTAGTACCTCGGTAATCTCAAAATCCTCCTCCTGATGGACTTGAACTGGCTGCGGAGCTGAGGGAGGAGTTGAAAAACGGTTGATAATAAGAGGTTTGAGCAAAGATACATGGAAGGCATTAGAAATCCGAAGACTCTTAGGAAGAAGGAGTTTCACACATACTGGATTGATAACTTGAATGATCCTATATGGACCAATAAAACGAGGGGCGAATTTCATGGATGGAACCTTCAAACGAATATTTTTTGTGGATAACCAGACACGATCTCCAATTTTTAGTGGTGGAATAGCCCGCCTCTTCTTATCAGCGAAAGATTTATATTTGACAGATGTCTTCTTTAAACAGGTTCTAACCTGAGACCAGATATTTTTAAAGGTCTGACAAACAGTCTCCACCGCAGGAACTTGGGTGGGCGGGAGGGCAGGAAATTCCGGAAAAGACGGATGGTGACCGTAGACCACAAAGAATGGAGTTTTGGATGATGACTCATGGTACATGTTGTTATGGGCGAACTCAGCCCAAGGGAGTAACTCTACCCAGTTGTCTTGATTGGCTGATGAAAATATCCTTATAAAAGTCTCAAGATCTTGATTGACACGTTCGGTTTGTCCATTGGATTGTGGATGGTAAGAAGATGAGAGTGCTAATCGTATGCCCAAGGTTTTACAAAGGGCTCGCCAGAATCTGGACACGAATTGTACTCCTCTATCAGACACAATCTCAGATGGACATCCATGGATACGGAAGATCTCTTTAATGAAATGTTCAGCCAGGATAGACGAGGAAGGCAAACCAGACTGAGGGATGAAATGAGCCATCTTCGAAAATCTGTCCACTACCACCCAAATAGTGTTATGGTTCTTACTAGGTGGTAAGTCAGTAACGAAATCCATACTAATATGGGTCCATGGTTTGGACGGAATGGGTAGTGGTCGCAGCAACCCTGCTGGGGTTCTGCGGGAGGATTTGAATTGCGAACATAATTCACAGGAAGCAATGAACTCTTTGACGTCTCTCCTCATTGAAGGCCACCAGTAACTTCGAGAGAGGATCTCAAAAGTCTTGTGTTCACCGGCGTGTCCAGAAAAACGAGAGGCATGGAACCACGAAAGGATTTTCCTCCTTAGAGTAGGAGGCACGAGGGTCTTCCCAAATGGTAGCGTTTTGGTGGATGAAGCAGCCAGTGAGATACATTTGGGGTCTAGAATGGTATGGTTGGAAACCTCTTCTATATCAGAGGACGTAGCAAAGGCTCTAGATAAGGCATCAGCTTTTTTGTTCTTGGCAGCTGGTTTGAAGGTAATTATTAATTCAAAACGGGAAAAGAAAAGAGACCATCTTGCTTGACGAGGGTTCAAGCATTGGGCAGACTGGAGATATGACAAGTTCTTATGATCCGTGAAGATCGTCACCGGATGGCGAGCTCCCTCCAACAAGTATCTCCATTCCTCTAATGCGGCTTTGATAGCCAGTAATTCCTTGTCTCCGATGGTATAATTCTTCTCTGCGGGTAGGAGACCCCGAGAATAGAAGGCACAAGGGTGGAATTTTTGCTGTTCCGAGCGTTGGGAGAGAATAGCTCCTAAGCCCACATTAGAGGCATCTACTTCTAGGAAAAAAGGGAGTGTCACATCAGGCTGACGAAGGATTGGAGCCGAAGAGAAGGACTCTTTTAATGTTTGAAAGGCTTGAATAGCCTCAGTAGACCATTGCTTAGGATTAGCCCCTTTACGAGTCAGGGCCACAATAGGAGATGCAATGGAAGAAAAGTCTTGAATGAAGCGTCTATAGTAATTGGCAAAACCTAAAAAACGCTGGATGGCACGAAGAGTAGTTGGCTGGGGCCAATGTAGTACAGCATTTACTTTGTCAGGATCCATCTTCAGACCAACTCCGGAAACAATATACCCCAAGAATGGAATCTGGGGTAATTCGAATGAACATTTTTCTAATTTACAGAACAATGAATTTTTCCGTAGCCTGGAGAGGACTTCTGCCACATGTTGGTGGTGAGAAGGCAGGTCCTGTGAAAAAATCAATATGTCGTCCAGGTAGACGACGACACATACATATAATAAGTCCCGAAAAATCTCATTGATGAAGCCCTGAAAAACAGCGGGGGCATTACATAGCCCGAAAGGCATTACCAGATATTCGTAATGCCCGTCTCTGGTGTTAAACGCCGTCTTCCATTCGTCACCGGAACGGATTCTGATTAAATTGTAAGCACCACGAAGATCCAACTTAGTAAAAATACGGGCTCCCTTGATGCGGTCAAATAGCTCAGTGATCAACGGAATGGGATACCGGTTCTTGATAGTAATGGCATTGAGTCCACGAAAATCTATACAAGGGCGTAATGATCCATCCTTCTTTTTGACAAAGAAGAACCCAGCTCCAGCGGGCGAGGTGGAAGGTCGAATGAACCCACGCTGGAGGTTCTCCCGTATATATTCAGATGTAGCTTGAGTTTCAGGTAACGAGAGTGGATAGACCCGGCCTCTGGGAGGAGTCTTGCCAGGAAGAAGATCAATCGGACAATCCCAAGAACGATGAGGAGGAAGACGTTCAGACTGAGCTTTATCAAAAACATCGGTAAATGAAGCATATTGAGGAGGGAGTCCCGGTGAAATAGCTGAAATGGAAGCTTGCTGTACCTTGAGAGGAATGACTTGGGAAAGGCAATGATGGTGACATTCAGGCCCCCAAGACGTGACTTGAGGGGTGCGCCAGTCAATCTGGGGAGAGTGACACTGAAGCCATGGAAGGCCTAGGACAATCGGACTTGTCGTAACAGGAAGAATTAAAAACGATATCTCTTCATGATGCAGAGCACCAATCTGAAGGGTTACTGGAGACGTACTCTGGGTGATGAGACCGTTGATGAGACGTGATCCATCGATAGCCGTCACAGTAATGGGAGTTTTTAAGGTAATCATTGGTAGAGACCATTGATTAACTAACGATTTGGAAATAAAATTTCCTGCTGCTCCGGAATCAATCAATGCCTGTGACTCAAAGGTCTTGGTAGCAAAGGAAATAGTCACATCAAAAGCGCAGACTTTAGATTTCATAGACGATGGAGAGGACTCCAGGGACCCTAACTTCACCTCTCCAGAACTAGTTAGGGCCTGGCATTTCCCGATCTCTTAGGGCAGGAGCTGAGGACATGAGTGGAATCAGCACAATAGATACAGAGTCTATTCTTGACTCTTCGTTTCCTCTCCTCAGAAGATAACTTGGAACGTCCAATCTCCATGGGAATCACAGCGGGTGATACTGGACGAAATTGAGGGTTAGAGCGAAAAGGTGCTTTAGCAGAAGTCGTTTTCTCAGCCTCTCTTTCACGAAATCTCATATCAACACGATGGCATAGAGAGATCAAATCTTCAAGTGACGAAGGAAGCTCTTGGGTAGTCAGTGCATCTTTAATTTTATCGGAAAGCCCCTGCCAGAAGGCGGCAACTAGGGCTTCAGTGTTCCACTGAAGTTCAGAGGCTAAGATCCTAAATTGAATGACGTACTGGCCTACAGTATGAGATCCTTGTCGCAGACGGAGGATGCTGGAAGCAGCGGAGGTCACACGACCTGGTTCATCGAACACACTTCGGAATGTAGAAATGAATTTGGCACTATCTTGTAATATTGGATCGTTCCTCTCCCACAGAGGGGAGGCCCAAGCCAGGGCTTGTCCTGAAAACAAAGAGATAAGATAGGCCACTCTGGAACGATGGGTAGAAAAATTTTGAGGTTGGAGCTCAAAATGGACTGAACATTGGTTAAGGAAACCCCTACAAGTTTTGGGGTCTCCATCGTACTTTGACGGAGTAGGCAGGTGAAGCGTGGAAGCTATAGACACCTGGGATGGCAATGGGGAAACGGAGGAAAGCACAGGAGCTTCAGTAGTAGCTGTCACAGTCTGTCCAGATGTTCCTTGGGAGGTTAATGACTGATAACACTGAAGTAACAGCTGTTGGCGGGCATCCTGTTGCTCCACACGGCTAACCAGATGTTGCAGCATCTCTTTGGCGGTAGGTTCCACATCTGGGTCTGTCATCGCCTGATCTTACTGTCACGGGCACTAGGAGTCTTTACCCAGGAATCACCAGATGGTAGGCTTACCAGAGCAACGTAGATGGTAATAGGGTACTCTGGTAGCTGGGTGATCACGGAACATGAAATGATGGCCGATGAGATGCTCAGGAAAGTCTATGACTAGCAACACTGGTAATAATGAGGTAATGATACACAAGGAACTGTATGGACAAGGACACGTGAAGGTAGTCAGTGGTCTGCGATAGCAAGTTGTACCACTGCTATAGTGAGGAGGAATGTCCAACAGAAACAAGGAGGTGATGAGAGTCAGCGGTCTGCGGGTAGCAAGTTGTACCGCTGTCTGAGTGAAGGAATGGAATCCAAGTGGAGGTATCCAGGTAGTCAGTGGTCTGCGGTAGCAAGTTGTACCACTGCTATGTGAGAGGATAATGGAACAGGTGATACCGAAAACAGGGATCAGTGGTCTGACATCAGCAAGTTGTACCACTGCATATATATGTGAGGAGGTGCACGGGGGAAGACTGCAACACAGGATATACACAGGCACCTTATACACGATCCACAGTAATATGCACAATATAGGTATATATATATGTAAATGACTGATCAGGTCTGCAATCTAGAAAGTCTCTTGAAGTAGTCCAGCACAATGATAACACAGTCAATGATGGCAATAGACTCAGCGGATAGCAGACTCCAGAGAGAACCAAACACAGTCCAGCAAGATATGCAATACACAGCACAGTCAATGAGAAGTATGCATACCGTGGTTCAGCAGTAGCAGTCAGATGGGATTGCAGCGGTACCTGAGCGGCTGGAGGCCGACTGGATAGGAAGTCCCTGGATAGGAGAAGCAGCGGTCTAGCAGGTGCAGCGCACAGGTGAGTAGACCGACAGGGACACGAATCCACAGGAGTCAGCAACACGTGGAACTGGACTCATAGGAAACCCAGGAGAATGGAGATGATCCAGCAGAGGGTAGTAGAAGAGATACAAATCCAATGCTGACAGGAGGGTAGAGGCCAGTGGAACACGTGAAGGCGTGGAGAGTGGATCAGCAGGAGATGGACGATAGCGCTGACCACAGCGGCAGGACTCAGCGGCACACGGAGGTAACCAGTAGCAACCACAGGAACCAACAGCGATGGGAAACAGGAGTGCAGCGCAGGGCAGGAGCTGTAGATCACGAAGTGTAGCAGATGGTAATGAAAAGCGGCAGTCTCGAGGAAGTCACAGCAAAGATGAGATGAGAGTGTAGTGCACGGAGGCAGCGGATAGTAATCAGCTGGCAGTCACGATGTTGAACACAGGCGAGTTGCAAGCAGGAGACTGTAGTGCACAGAGGCAGCGGATAGTAGTCAGCTGGCAGTCACGATGTTGAACACAGGCGAGTTGCAAGCAGGAGACTGTAGTGCACAGAGGCAGCGGATAGTAGTCGGCTGGCAGTCACGATGATGAACACAGGCGAGTTGCAAGCAGGAGACTGTAGTGCACGGAGGCAGCGGATAGAAATCAGCAAACAGACTTGATGAGAAGCAGGTGAGTGAGGTAAAAGCTGGAGTGCACGGAGGCAGCGGATAGCAATGAGCAAACAGTCACATTGATATTAAATAACGTTGAAGTGGTGTAGAAGACTGTAGTGCACGGAGGCAGCGGATAGGAATCAGCAAACAGTCATGATGATACAGTTGATGGTAGAAGTGGTATGGAACCACAGTAGTAGAAGTGGTTTGGAAACCACAGGAATCAGCAGCACTGAATACACAAGTAATACAGGAACACCTTCAGAGACTCATGAGGAATGAGACTCCAAGATCAGGCAACGTGGTGGTGACCACAGGTGCTTAATATAGGGAGGTTGCCTGATCTGCCAATTAAGTTAAAGGGGTATACACTGAAGTATAGAAAAGGGCTGCGCATGCGCAGGCCCTCAGGATGGTGGACGGCCACGGTTCCTAAATGTCCGGGAAGAGGCACTCACGGTCCGGTGAGTGACAGGAGCTACAATTATATTTCATTTTCCAGAATGGAATTATTTAAATGAGCTGACTGGGGTGACGAAGATGTATTTAGGTGGGAGTTCCCCATTTTCCTGGTAGACGTCCAGTCTTGTCCTCCCTCCTAAATGACTTGAATTTTCCTTCTGGTCGGAGGTGCCCGAAATCCAACCTCATCCCAATACTGATAACGAGACACATTTTATACCTTCATTTTATACCTTCCTGCTGTTTTTTTGCTGGAAAGCGCATTTCCAAGTGCACTGCGTCCAATGTAATAATAATAATAAAAAAAAATCAGGGTTTCAAAATCACAAAAATTACAACTGAAAAAGCTCCTGATGTGTCCTCCAACTTATTATTCATTTATGTAATCGCCAAGCAATATTTTGGGATAAAAACAGAACAGTTTTACTCACACGCATCTGTGCAACTTATGCCTAACTGCATGTATTTGTGATTTTGCTTACTATATTAGTTAACAGGGGGTCAGTACCAGTGCTTTTTTTGTCATAGAACACACCGGCACTGGGTTCCGGACCCTTTTTTTGACGGATTTTCCAAGTTTTAAAAGTAACTTTTGTACATTTGATGTTTGGTCCACGTGGACTTGAATCGCCCTGTCAAGCGTAGCAGGTCGGCGGCAAAATCATTAAAACGTTGCATGTGGGCTGTTTGTGTGTCGAGTCCGATGCATGCGTACATCGTCTGCGCTGGTTGTGATGGCACTGCTAAGCTTGTGATTGGTCATGTGGTCACACGCTGAGTGCTTACTGCCTGCGGCGACCGTTATGTTGCGTTACAAAACTGATGTGTGTCGGTGTGTGTACAGTGATTGAGTATGCGTGAAAGGTAAATCATTTTTTTAATAAAAGATTAACAAGATGTGAGTTCCGGCACCTTTTTTCTTACACAAAAAGCACTGGTCAGTGCTATCAGTTTACTACTGTACTGCCCACTGTTCAAAGTTAATGTCTAAATTTGTGTGGAAAAGTCATTAAAGGGGTAATACATACACTATTTTACATTAATAACTTCAGTTGTTTGATGTATATTATTCAGCTTATTAATACACAACCTTTAATTGATTTATATATATATATTTATATAAGGTTTGTGTATTAATGAGCTGAATAGAATACACGTAATTAATGGAGTATTTACTAACAATATATGTCCACCATGCTCTCTTCCACACCATTACAGCTGGCTGCAGGGCCGGTGCTAGGGTCCACGGCGCCCTAGGCATTTTTTAAAAAAGCGGCGCCCCCCCCCCACCCCCCGTAAAAATCACCGCCCCCCGCAAAAATCGCCGCCCTCCTCCCTCCTCTCCTTACCTTGTCTCACCACCACCGCCGCCTCTCTGCTCCGTCTCCTCCCCTCCACTCACTGACACTAGTAAGTGGAGGGGAGGAGACGGAGCAGAGAGGCGGCGGTGGTGACAAAATAGCCTCTTCCCCCCCTCCCCCGTGCATCTGAATGCTGTGCGGCGGCCGTGACAGGTATGGTCAGCGGTCGCCGCACAGTTTTAAAGTAATTTTCATTCTGGAGGGCGCCCTCCAGAGCCCGGCGCCCTAGGCAAGTGCCTAACCTTGCCTAATGGGAGCGCCGGGCCTGTCTGGCTGCCATGTTAGGAGGGAGGTGCTTCTCTAACAAACACACAGTGACTGACATCTGAGCTCTGTGGGGATTGGGTGATCCAAACACAAGGGCAGGGCCAGTAATGTCACAGTAAGCTACAGTCTCCACTCTTTTGACCAGTATCTGATCCCAACACTGTCCTAACGATGTGGGAGGAGCTTCAGGTCATATTAAAAAGAAAAAACAAAAGATTCTGATGCAGAGGCACTCATATGGTCTGCACTAATATTTACTTAAATTGTTAATCTTTATTAATATTCCTTTAAAGTATTCCAAACCTAACATACCGTGTTGAAATATTGAGTTACAAATAAATAAAAAGTGATATCAAGAAGTGTGAAAAAGCAATTAAAAAGGTTAATTATATAACCTCAAAGTTTCCCAAAATTTAGTAAGTGTATCTCATTCAAGGTTCATTCCTCTCACTATATATTGAGTCCGATATGTTTTATGAGGGAGAAGGAGACCCAGTTCACCAATTGGGTATTATCGCTGTTTCCATTTTCTGTCCTCAATGAATGTGGTGACTTATTCATACATTTTCCACATATCTCCAAAGAATCAAGAATCAGGTGTTTACAGGAATACAGATATAATGATATGCCGATTAATTTTCGCAGAGCAAATATCTTTGTGGTATTATCCCCATCTGTTGATTAGTCATTGTTAGCTTTCATCTTGCTCTAATATTTTTGTCATTTCTCATCCACCACATAATACCATAAACACTCTCGGAATTGGTCTGCTGCTCCATGGTTTATTTCCACTGTTCCTACTTCAGATGTTCTGTGAACCTAAATAAATATTTTACTCACACTTTCCACTGCACTCTCAATTTCACATAAATTAATTATTTTCTATTTTCCCTTAATAGCTAGTATACTAAATGTGTCTTACTAGTTATTAGATGCCTCATTACTCTGTGTTTTTATTTTATTTATATTACTGATAAGTATCCACCATGCTATTATATGTATTACATCATTGCTTATATAATGATGATTACTACCCCCCAATCATAAATAGACCCCAATATAAGTATATCTGGGGATTATAAGGAGATTTAGATAGACACTGGTGGGTCTGCTTCCAGCGTCGGACTGGCCTGCCGGGAAGCCGGTCTATCCACCGGTAGGCCCCGACGCTGGTAAGCCATGCCCCCACCGAATCCGTTGTTCCGAGTGCCAAGCCAGCTGCAGAGAGCCCAAACGCGACAGCATTATACTTTTTACTGTTACACAGCAGCACAAGTACACGGCTGTGCCTCTTAGCAAAAACCGGAAGTTCGGCTTTTGACACGCAGGCTTGCGTTCCAAGGGGGAGGAAGTGTCAGAGTTCACGTCCGCTGACCGCTGACTACAACAAGACCACGCACAAGATCCGGAGCACCAACCATAACGGTAGTTTGAAGCGCACTCACTACCGCTTGAAGGTAATTGCATATGCTTGTTACCCTCATAACATTACCAAATCCATACGATTGTCACATCTGTATGATTTATCTACACAACACTACTCTGAAGACTGTCTTGCCTGCACAATTCAAGCTCTCAAAGAAGAGTTGAAGACTTCAGAGACATTATTTCTGCTTGTATCTGCTCATTTCTGCATATCTCTGCAAATTTCTACATGTTTCTGCACAATCACTTATTTGCCCCCTACCCACAGGCACGGTCTCTCACACCACTACCCTGTGTTTCTCAATATCAGCCGACTGTGTAACATTACACCATTTACCATAAACCACTAGTTCCTAATACAATTACTAGCGCACACTTTATGCACCACCCCGTGTCAATATACCATCCACGAAACATCCCCAATCTCTGATTCTAACTAGATACTACTCATCAATATACTTGAGCGCAAGGTGAAACTACCCCTTCCACTCTTTATATACACACTGCATTCTTTATATACTACACTATGGTGCTAGCTGTCCTTTGTGGGCTGACCACTCCCCCTCTAGTGTCTGCTCCTGCCTCTTTGATGGTTGGCCACACCCCTCTGGTGGGCCCCTAGTGTTGCAGTCCCCCGGTGGGCCCTTCATGCCCCAGTCCGACACTGTCTGCTTCTATTTAAGTTCAAGTGGGTCTGCTCTATCCAAACATTTCATCATGTTACACTGCATTTGTTCAATAAAAGTAAGTACTTTAATAGTAGATTATTGATTCAGCGGCGAGTTATAGGTAGCACTTTTTAACAAAGCTGCAGTGAAATGCCCGGGCAACACTGAACAATGATTTAAACCTTCATGGTTCATATCTGAAAATTTCAATTTGGGGGTTTAGTGGCCTTTAATGTAGAGATTCACCCATATGTTTTGTTTAAATTAGAGAGACATGGGAAGACGATTTTGACTATTTCTCAAACTGAATTGATCCATGTATGCTGCAATCTCCAGCTTACAAGTAGATAGGTTAGAAACAATAATATGTTCTTATTATTCTACCCGAAGATAGCAGAAATGTTAACAGAAATCATTTTAAAATGATCGTACTATCAATTGGAGCAAGTGAATAAAACTGTGTAGCGTTACCCTTTAACTACTACTGTAAAAGTTGCGTGAGATGCTATTCAAAATATAATATGAATGTGCTCCTGCCAATGGGTAGTATGAATTTTGCTTAGTTTTATAGAAGCCAGTAGTGCGCTCAGCAGCATTTCACAGTGTGTAATGATCTACGGTTGCCTTAGTGATGGTTGTGTAAGTATCCTATGATAGATTTGCTGATAGGTTAAATAACCATATGGAGTTTATATCATCTTCAAAGTAGTTTAATCGACGTATTTGTGTTGCTTTCGCTGTTCCAAAGTGTATACCCTTATGTTTTTCTGGATAGGCTGATGTGTTTTAAAAAACATTGCTGAGATATAACCCTTCCTAGATGGATGTCATATTGCTTTGTTTCCAGATTCCATGCATCCTAGAGGAAAAGTGTGTTCTTTATCCGAATTGAGGGCAAGGCTATGCAGGAATATATACAAGGTAGTCTTAAAGGGGGTTTTATCTATCTTTCCAGGTCTCTGTCCTTGTATTGGCTACTGCGGTCTGAATAAATGAATAGTTCAAAATAAATATCCCTAACCATTGTAACTGCATTATTGAATTAAATATGTGGTGCCAGATTGCTCACCGCATTAGATTTAAGAGAAACTTATAATATGACATATATCAAGGCAATGAATGGAAATTGACTTTAACATTTGACATTGCAAATATTTAATTATGGTCTTTGTTATGCTCTCGCCAATTTGTCAATGACATTTTCAGAAAACTTTTAGGATACTTGATGTTATCTATCTTGACAATATATTAAAATCATGTTTTTCCTTAGAAGAACATCTGTGACAATTAATAACATCCGTTTAGGGATGACCACATTTAGAGAAAATTCTTTGTATGCAAAAATTGAGAAAAGTATTTTTGAAACCACCAAAATTCCGTTTCTTGGCTAAATAATCCCCAGCATAGGGTTACAGGGTTTAAAACTATATTAGAGTGGGCGATCTGAAAAACTTAATATCCATTCTGAGGTTTTGGGTTTTCTCACTATAGATGATTTATTAAGAATATTTATTAAGAATTTCTCCTCTTTGGTTGAACCCATAATGGCCTTAAAATAAAGGTGGTAATCCAAAATTGGTCAGTAGCTGGTATTGCCCTCCAAAAACTGAAACAGGTGTTATCTCAGCCCCAGTGTCTTTTTCAGGGCTGGTATAAAGGTTCTAGGGCACCCCGCCAGCTCGCCTCATCCAAAATGGTTTTTTTTTGCACACTATTTGGTAGCAGGTGTCTGCCCACCATCCAAGTCCCCCATTCTGTATCAGAGCTAGTGAGAGGGGTAGGGGTTACTTCATTGCCAATGCAGCAACCCCAGGCATGGAGCCACACCCAACCCAGCACCGGCCTTGCTTATGTCATCCTGATACTCTATAACCTTAAAATGTACAGGTCGATGTCTCTGATATTGGTCCTTGGCGGTTCTTTCCCAACATTATGGATCTCCTGAATAACTATTTTACCCCTGTGCTTATTTCTCCAGGAATTTTCTTCCCTGCTGAAATAAAGTACAACATAGGTACCTGAAGGTTGTTAGCAGTGAAATGGGTATTTGAAGAATGGTGCTATTAGAAGGCACTCTATGTCCTGTTATGTTATATACTGATCATAAAAACTTAACAATATTTGAATTCTTGAATCAGTTAATAGATTCTGGGCATAGTTTATATGGGGCAGCACTAGAGGATTTTTGTATCGATCCCATAATTGATTTTCTGAGTTTAGATGTTTCCCTTCAAACCTGACCTTCTCAGATCCAGAATCCATTTGACAAACTTTCAGACTTCCCTTGTTGTTATGGTGATCGTTGGTGGTAACCATACTGGTCAGCGGCAACTATAATTGTGTGTAAAGGACCTGGGGGCAACTGAGTACTGGTGAAAATGTTAAGTCCTATGGGTAAGGTGACTGCAATAACCACAAGTAGACTAACTATAGTGGCTGATTTACTGATATTACTAGTGACAATACAAGATGACCCGTAATGTATTTTAGAACAATCAGGTTTAAATGTCAAATGTTTAAAATAGCATCTAATAGTTTTGTTTATGGTTATGAAACCGGTCATCTATGGGCAGTGTATAAGGCCTCTCCCTTGTCATACAATCCTACTCTAAATTCATGTAAAGCTACCCACAGGAGCTGGTTAATATCAGCCCAGTTATAATAAACGATGATTCCTATAGCAACCAATCAGATAGCTTTCATTTGTTTAGTGCATTCTGCAAAATGACAGCTAGAATCTGGTTGCCATAGGCAACATCTCCACTTTTTCAAACCTGCAGTTTTAGTTAATATACCCTATGGTCATTGGTCCTGAGGACTTTGCCAAATATGCCCTTGCAATAAGAGATTGTTCCCTGAAGAAGAATCTGGGGTGGATGCGTAGAATTTCAAGACCCTCTACTCAATTCACACAGGTTCCTAACATAGAAACATTGTCCATTATGGTCCTTTCACACTAAGGAAAATAACTCCTACGTCTCACTGAGTCGCAGGATTCCACTGAATTTCCTCAGGCTAAGAGCCAGACTTTTAATATATATATATATATATATATATATATATATATATATATATATATATATATGCAGAATATTTAAGGACTTTTATCAATTCACACGACCAGTCATTTGTCACCACTTCTCCCAATTTTAAAAGCCTTACACATTTAAAAAAATGCTCTGTTAAATTACGCACTTGTTAAATTATTTTCATCTGTTGTCTCTATCGAATACACAAAACTTGTTATACAGGCTTCCAAAAGGCAAAATAATCAGTAGCCATTGCCGACAAAGGCAGGTGAATCATACCGTTGGTGGTGATACGTTATTGTCGGCTGCAACCCTTTGTTACATATGGCCAAGCAAGAAAAAACCCTATTGCTGTTGAAAGCCGACAGCAAAAGGGCTTTTTCTCCCCTTGATAAATCAGCCTGATAATTATGTGTTAAGTTCAAAAAAAGCAAAAAGCAAATCATCAGAAAATAGTAAGAATTTGAAATTGAATAAATGATAATTTTTTTGGTTTGTGGCTACAAACGGTCCAGTGGATGAATAGGACTGTGAGTATGTCTGTGGGTGGACAAAGCATTAATGGGTCAGAGAGCGTCAAAGGTGTGGGACACGCTGAGCACAGGAGGGGGCAGACTCTTGACTCATGACATCCAGCTGTGTCTAGATTTTTTGTGTGTAGCAGGGTTAAAATAAGTTCAAGAAAGAAATGAATATAAGGAATAGCTGATGAGGTTTTCTCTGTATATTAATCAACTGTCAAGACATGCTAAATGTAATATTTTAGTAATACTATAGTGGGCAAGTCTTGTGCCTCTTAGTAGAATCTCCAATGATCAGAGCTGAAACATTGAGTAGACATAAAACCTTAATCCACTCCCTTCCCTGGATTAAAAATTAAAAGGAGGTCCCTTCCCATGACACCACCACCATTCTCTGTCTTTGGTGGTGTTCTGGAGTTGACAAAGGGTCATAACCTCTTTGATCACATTTGGCTCTCTTTGTAGCAGGGAAGATCCACCATAACTGCTAACAAAAGATGACTCATGACTGGATTGAATGTGTAACCAGAGTGAGCCTCTAAACATTACCAACAGCGCAGAGTAACGATCGGGGCCCTTGTCAAACTGGTGCTGGAAAGATTGTTGCATGAAACACACCTCCATATAAAATGAGTAGATGTAGAGGTGAACACTTCAGTAAGTTTTAATGAATAGTGTGCTGCTCAGGTACAAAAATTGACTCCTGATTAGCATGAAAAAATGCTTGAAAAGTGCACATGTGTATTTCATACACTTAGCAGAACTTCTTCAAATTGAAAGGAGTACTGTCAAATTCATGAGTAATGCACTGAAAGCACACCAAAAGGTGCATATGTGGTTTTGTTGTGCTCTTGAAACAGAATTCCTGTACATGCTTACTCTAAAAGTAGGAAACACTACACCTTTGTTGACTTTTTATTTTTAGATACAAAACAACTGCCAACCTAGCCTAAACCATTGGTTATATACACTCTCTGGTAGAGTGTATCTAACAGGGATCTTATTTGTTAAAGGCACAAATCCTTCCTCTTCATGGTCATGACCTCTGTCACTCACCGGACTGTGAGTGCTTCTTCCCGGACATTTAGGAACCGTGGCCGTCCTCCATTCTGAGGGACTGCGCATGCGCAGCCCTTTCCATACCTCCAGTGTATGTTCCTTTAACTAAATTGGCAGATCAGGCAACCTCCCTATATTAAGCACCTGTGGTCAACACCACGTTGCCTGATCTTGGAGTCTCATTTCCCATGAGTCTCTGAAGGTGTTCCTGTGTTTCCTTGTTTATTCAGCCCAGCTGATTCCTGTGGTTTCCAAACCACTTCTACCTCTGTGGTTTCCAAACCACTTCTACTACTGTGGTTCCCATACCACTTCTACCATCTACTGTATCATCGTGACTGTGAGCTGATTCCTATCCGCTGCCTCCGTGCACTACAGTCTTCTAATCACTTCAACTCTACCATGTATCATTGGGACTGTTAGCTGATGCCTATCCGCTGCCTCCGTGCACTACAGGCTTCAACCACATCCACTCACCTGTTCATGATTGTGACTGCCAGCTGATTCCTATCCGCTGCCTCCGTGCACTACAGTCTTCAACCTGCAACTCGTCTGTGTTTCATCATCGTGACTGCTAGCTGATTCCTATCCGCTGCCTCCGTGCACTACAGTCTTCAACCTGCAACCCGTCTGTGTTTCATCGTGACTGTTTAGCTGATTCCTATCCGCTGCCTCTGTGCGCTTCAGTCTTCAGTCCTTGTCAACTCTACCGTGTTTCCTTGAGTCTGCTGCCACTATTGCTACCCGCTACTCTCCGTGATCATCTGTTCCAGTTCAACTCTGCTCCGGTGTCCCATCGTTACTGCACCTGCTGGTTGCTATTGGTTACCTCCGTGTTCCCGCAGAGACCCGCTGCTGTTACTTCTCAGCGCTACTCATCCATCTACTGCTGATCCGCTCTCCACGCCTTCCTGTGTTCCCTGCTGGTCTACCTACCTGTGCGCTGCACCTGCTAGACCCCCGCTTCACCCATCCAGGGACTTGTATCCTGCTGGCCTCCTGCCCTTCAGGTATCTCTGCACTCCTGTCTGACTGCCTTCTCCTGAACCACGGTATGCATACTTCCCATTGACTGTGCTGTGTATTGCATACCTTGCTGGACTGTGTTGGTTCTCCTCTGGAGTGTACTATCCGCTGAGTCTATTGCCATCATTGACTGTGTTGGTTCTCCTCTGGAGTGTACTATCTGCTGACTCTACTGCCATCATTGACTGTGTTATCTCATGCCGGATTACTTCAAGAGACTTTCTATATTGGCAGTGTTGTTCAGTCATTTATACATTTATATTGTGCATATTACTGTGGATCAAAGTCAAGGTGCCCGTGTATATATTGTGTTGCAGTCTCTTCCCGTGCACCTCCTCACATATATATTCAGTGGTACAACTTGCTAGTGGCAGACCACTGACTCCTGTTTACAGTTTCACCTGTTCCAGTATCCTCTCACATAGCAGTGGTACAACTTGCTATCGCAGACCACTGACTACCTTCACGTGTCCTTTGTCCATACAGTTCCTCGTGTATTATTACCTCCATATTGCCAGTGCTGCTAGTCATAGACTGTCCTGAGCATCTCATCATCTGCTATTTCCTGTTCCGTGATCACCCTGCTACCAGAGTACCATATTACCACCTATACTGCTCTGGTAAGCCTATCACCTGGTGATCCCTGGGTAAAGACTCCTAGTGCCCGTGACAGTAAGATCAGGCGATGACAGACCCAGATACGGAACCTACTGCTAAAGAGATGCTGCAGCATCTGGTCAGCCGTGTGGAGCAACAGGATGCTCGCCAACAGCTGTTACTTCAATGTTACCAATCGTTAACCTCCCAAGGAACATCTGGACAGACTGTTACAGCTAGTATTGAAGCTCCTGTGCTTTCCTCCGTTTCCCCAGTGCCATCCCAGGTGTCTACAGCTCCTACGCTTCACCTGCCTACTCCGTCAAAATATGACGGGGACCCCAAAACTTGTAGAGGTTTCCTTAACCAATGTTCAGTCCATTTTGAACTCCAACCTCAAAATTTTTCTACCCATCGTTCCAGAGTGGCCTATCTTATCTCATTGTTTTCTGGACAAGCCCTGGCTTGGGCCTCCCCTCTGTGGGAAAGAAACGATCCAATTCTACAAGATAGTGCCAAATTCATTTCCACGTTCCGAAGTGTGTTCGATGAACCAGGTCGTGTGACCTCCGCTGCTTCCAGCATTCTTCGTTTGCGACAAGGCTCCCATACAGTAGGACAGTATGTCATTCAATTTAGGATCTTAGCCTCTGAACTTCAGTGGAACACTGAAGCATTAGTTGCCGCCTTCTGGCAGGGGCTCTCCGATAAAATTAAAGATGCACTGACTACCCAAGAGCTTCCTTCGTCGTTAGAAGATTTGATCTCTCTTTGCCATCGTGTAGACATGAGATTTCGTGAAAGAGAATCTGAGAAAACAACTTCTGCTAAAGCACCTCTTCGTTTAAACCCTCAATTTCGTCCAGTTTCACCTTCTGTGATTCCCATGGAGATAGGACGTTCCAAATTATCTTTAGAAGAGAGGAAACGAAGAGTAAAGAATAGACTCTGTATCTATTGTGCTGATTCCACACATATGCTCAGTTCTTGCCCTAAGAAATCGGGAAATGCCAGGCCCTAACTAGTTCTGGAGAGGTGAAGTTAGGGTCCCTGGAGTCCTCTCCATTGTCTATGAAATCTAAAGTCTGCGCTTTCGATGTTACGATTTCCTTTGCTACCAAATCCTTTGAGTCACAGGCATTGATTGATTCCGGAGCAGCAGGAAATTTCATTTCTAAATCACTAGTGAATCAATGGTCCTGTCACTCACCGGACTGTGAGTGCTTCTTCCCGGACATTTAGGAACCGTGGCCGTCCTCCATCCTGAGGGACTGCGCATGCGCAGCCCTTTCTATACCTCCAGTGTATGTTCCTTTAACTTAATTGGCAGATCAGGCAACCTCCCTATATTAAGCACCTGTGGTCATCACCACATTGCCTGATCTTGGAGTCTCATTCCCCATGAGTCTCTGAAGGTGTTCCTGTGTTTCCTCGTTTATTCAGCCCAGCTGATTCCTGTGGTTTCCAAACCACTTCTACCTCTGTGGTTTCCAAACCACTTCTACTACTGTGGTTCCCATACCACTTCTACCATCTACTGTATCATCGTGACTGTGAGCTGATTCCTATCCGCTGCCTCCGTGCACTACAGTCTTCTAACCACTTCAACTCTACCTTGTATCATTGGGACTGTTAGCTGATGCCTATCCGCTGCCTCCGTGCACTACAGTCTTTCATTCACATCCACTCACCTGTTCATGATTGTGACTGCCAGCTGATTCCTATCCGCTGCCTCCGTGCACTACAGGCTTCAACCTGCAACTCGTCTGTGTTTCATCATCGTGACTGTTTGGCTGATTCCTATCCGCTGCCTCCGTGCACTACAGTCTTCAACCTGCAACTCGTCTGTGTTTCATCATCGTGACTGCTAGCTGATTCCTATCCGCTGCCTCCGTGCACTACAGTCTTCAACCTGCAACCCGTCTGTGTTTCATCGTGACTGTTTAGCTGATTCCTATCCGCTGCCTCTGTGCGCTTCAGTCTTCAGTCCTTGTCAACTCTCCCGTGTTTCCTTGAGTCTGCTGCCACTATTGCTACCCGCTACTCTCCGTGATCAACTGTTCCAGTTCAACTCTGCTCTGGTGTCCCATCGTTACTGCACCTGCTGGTTGCTATTGGCTACCTCCGTGTTCCCGCAGAGACCCGCTGCTGTTACTTCTCAGCGCTACGCATCCATCTACTGCTGATCCGCTCTCCACGCCTTCCTGGGTTCCCTGCTGGTCTACCTACCTGTGCGCTGCACCTGCTAGACCACCGCTTCACCCATCCAGGGACTTTGCATCCTGCCGGCCTCCTGCCGTTCAGGTATCTCTGCACTTCTGTCTGACTGCCTTCTCCTGAACCACGGTATGCATACTTCCCATTGACTGTGCTGTGTATTGCATACCTTGCTGGACTGTGTTGGTTCTCCTCTGGAGTGTACTATCCGCTGAGTCTATTGCCATCATTGACTGTGTTATCTCATGCTGGATTACTTCAAGAGACTTTCTATATTGGCAGTGTTGTTCAGTCATTTATACATTTATATTGTGCATATTACTGTGGATCAAAGTCAAGGTGCCCGTGTATATATTGTGTTGCAGTCTCTCCCCGTGCACCTCCTCACATATATATTCAGTGGTACAACTTGCTAGTGGCAGACCACTGACCCCTGTTTCCAGTTTCACCTGCTCCAGTATCCTCTCACATAGCAGTGGTACAACTTGCTAACGCAGACCACTGACTCCCCGGATACCTCCATTTGGATTCCATTCCTTCACTCAGACAGCGGTACAACTTGCTATCCGCAGACCGCTGACTCTCATCACCTCCTCGTTTCTGTTGGACATTCCTCCTCACTATAGCAGTGGTACAACTTGCTACCGCAGACCACTGACTACCTTCACGTGTCCTTTGTCCATACAGTTCCTCGTGTATTACTACCTCCATATTGCCAGTGCTGCTAGTCATAGACTTTCCTGAGCATCTCATCATCTGCTATTTCCTGTTCCGTGATCACCCTGCTACCAGAGTACCATATTACCACCTATACTGCTCTGGTAAGCCTATCACCTGGTGATCCCTGGGTAAAGACTCCTAGTGCCCGTGACAGTAAGATCAGGCCATGACAGACCCAGATACGGAACCTACTGCTAAAGAGATGCTGCAGCATCTGGTCAGCCGTGTGGAGCAACAGGATGCTCGCCAACAGCTGTTACTTCAATGTTACCAATCATTAACCTCCCAAGGAACATCTGGACAGACTGTTACAGCTAATATTGAAGCTCCTGTGCTTTCCTCCGTTTCCCCAGTGCCATCCCAGGTGTCTACAGCTCCTACGCTTCACCTGCCTACTCCGTCAAAATATGACGGGGACCCCAAAACTTGTAGAGGTTTCCTTAACCAATGTTCAGTCCATTTTGAACTCCAACCTCAAAATTTTTCTACCCATCGTTCCAGAGTGGCCTATCTTATCTCATTGTTTTCGGGACAAGCCCTGGCTTGGGCCTCCCCCCTGTGGGAAAGAAACGATCCAATTCTACAAGATAGTGCCAAATTCATTTCCACGTTCCGAAGTGTGTTCGATGAACCAGGTCGTGTGACCTCCGCTGCTTCCAGCATTCTTCGTTTGCGACAAGGCTCCCATACAGTAGGACAGTATGTCATTCAATTTAGGATCTTAGCCTCTGAACTTCAGTGGAACACTGAAGCATTAGTTGCCGCCTTCTGGCAGGGGCTCTCCGATAAAATTAAAGATGCACTGACTACCCAAGAGCTTCCTTCGTCACTAGAAGATTTGATCTCTCTTTGCCATCGTGTAGATATGAGATTTCGTGAAAGAGAGTCTGAGAAAACAACAGCTGTCAAAGCACCTCTTCGTTTAAACCCTCAATTTCGTCCAGCTCCATCCTCTGTGATTCCCATGGAGATAGGACGTTCCAAATTATCTTCAGAGGAAAGGAAACGAAGAGTAAAGAATAGACTCTGTATCTATTGTGCTGATTCCACGCATATGCTCAGCTCTTGCCCTAAGAGATCGGGAAATGCCAGGCCCTAACTAGTTCTGGAGAGGTGAAGTTAGGGTCCCTGGAGTCCTCTCCATTGTCTATGAAATCTAAAGTCTGCGCTTTTGATGTTACGATTTCCTTTGCTACCAAATCCTTTGAGTCACAGGCATTGATTGATTCCGGAGCAGCAGGAAATTTCATTTCTAAATCACTAGTGAATCAATGGTCCCTACCAGTGATCACTTTAAAAACACCCATTACTGTGACGGCTATAGATGGATCACGCCTCATCAATGGTCTCATCACCCAGAGTACGTCTCCAGTAACCCTTCAGATTGGTGTACTACACCATGAAGAAATTTCGTTTTTAATTCTTCCAGTTACGACAAGTCCGATTGTCTTAGGCCTTCCATGGCTTCAGTGTCACTCTCCCCAGATTGACTGGCGCACCCCTCAAGTTACGTCTTGGGGGTCTGAATGTCACCATCGTTGTCTCTCTCAAGTTATTCCTCTTAAAGTACAGCGATCTTCCATCTCATCTTCCTCCCCGGGACTCCCTCCTCAGTATGCTTCATTTGCCGATGTGTTTGATAAAGCTCAGTCTGAACGTCTTCCTCCTCATCGTTCTTGGGATTGTCCGATCGACCTTCTACCTGGCAAGACTCCTCCCAGGGGTCGGGTCTATCCTCTCTCGTTACCTGAAACTCAAGCCACATCTGAGTACATACAGGAGAATCTCCAGCGTGGGTTCATTCGACCTTCCACCTCTCCCGCTGGAGCTGGGTTCTTCTTCGTCAAAAAGAAGGATGGATCATTACGCCCTTGTATAGATTTTCGTGGACTCAACGCCATTACTATCAAGAATCGGTATCCCATTCCGCTGATCACTGAGCTATTTGATCGCATCAAGGGAGCTCGGATATTTACTAAGTTGGATCTTCGTGGTGCTTACAATTTAATTAGAATCCGTTCCGGTGACGAATGGAAGACCGCGTTTAACACCAGAGATGGGCATTACGAATATTTAGTAATGCCCTTCGGGCTGTGTAATGCCCCCGCTGTTTTCCAGGGTTTCATCAATGAGATCTTTCGGGACTTATTATATGTATGTGTCGTTGTCTACCTAGACGACATATTGATCTTCTCACAGGACCTGCCTTCTCATCACCAACATGTGGCAGAGGTCCTCTCCAGACTACGGAAAAACTCGTTGTTCTGTAAATTGGAAAAATGTTCATTCGAGTTACCCCAGATTCCATTCTTGGGGTATATAGTTTCCGGAGTTGGCCTGAAGATGGATCCAGACAAAGTAAATGCTGTACTACATTGGCCTCAGCCAACTACTCTTCGTGCCATCCAGCGTTTCTTAGGTTTTGCCAATTACTATAGACGCTTCATTCAAGACTTTTCATCCATTGCATCTCCCATTGTGGCCCTAACTCGGAAAGGGGCTAATACTAAGCAATGGTCATCTGAGGCTCTCCAAGCCTTTCAAATCCTCAAAGAGGCCTTCTCGTCTGCTCCCATTCTGCGACAGCCTGATGTGACACTCCCCTTCTTCCTAGAAGTAGATGCCTCTAATGTGGGCTTAGGAGCTATTCTCTCCCAACGCTCGGAGCAACAAAAATTACATCCTTGTGCCTTCTACTCTCGGGGTCTTCTGCCCGCAGAGAAAAACTATACTATCGGGGACAAGGAGTTGCTGGCCATCAAAGCTGCATTAGAGGAATGGAGATACTTGTTGGAAGGAGCTCGCCATCCGGTGACGATCTTCACGGATCATAAGAACTTGTCATATTTGCAATCTGCTCAATGCTTGAACCCTCGTCAAGCAAGATGGTCTCTTTTCTTTTCCCGTTTTGAATTAATTATAACCTTCAAACCAGCCGCTAAGAACAAGAAAGCTGACGCTCTATCTCGAGCTTTTGTGACGTCCTCTGATGTAGAAGAGGTTCCCAACCATGCTATTCTAGACCCCAAATGTATTTCTCTGGCTGCTTCATCCACCAAAATGCTACCATTTGGGAAGACCCTTGTGCCTCCTACTCTGAGGAGGAAAATCCTTTCGTGGTTCCATGCCTCTCGTTTTTCTGGACACGCCGGTGAACACAAGACCTTTGAGATTCTCTCTCGTAGTTACTGGTGGCCTTCAATGAGGAGAGACGTCAAAGAGTTTATTGCTTCCTGTGATTTATGTTCTCAGTTCAAATCCTCCCGCAGAACTCCAGCAGGGTTGCTGCGACCACTACCCATTCCGTCCAAGCCTTGGACCCATATTAGTATGGATTTCGTTACTGATTTGCCACCAAGTAAGAATCACAATACTATTTGGGTAGTGGTAGACAGATTTTCGAAGATGGCCCATTTCGTCCCTCTGTCCGGTTTACCTTCCTCGTCTACTCTGGCTGAACATTTCATTAAAGAAATCTTCCGCATCCATGGATGTCCGTCTGAGATTGTGTCGGATAGAGGAGTACAATTCGTTTCCAGATTCTGGCGGGCCCTTTGTAAAACCTTGGGCATACGATTAGCACTCTCATCGTCTTACCATCCGCAATCTAACGGACAAACGGAACGAGTCAATCAAGATCTTGAGACTTTTATTAGGATGTTCTCTTCAGCCAACCAAGACAACTGGGTAGAATTGCTCCCTTGGGCTGAATTCGCCCATAACAACATGTACCATGAGTCATCATCCAAAACTCCATTCTTTGTGGTCTACGGTCACCATCCGTCTTTTCCGGAATTTCCTGCCCTCCCGCCCACCCAAGTTCCTGCTGTGGAGACTGCTTGTCAAACCTTCAAAAATATCTGGTCTCAGGTCAAAACCTGTTTAAAGAAGACATCTAACAAATATAAGTCTTTCGCAGATAAGAAGAGGCGGGCTATTCCACCACTAAAAATTGGAGATCGGGTTTGGTTATCTACCAAAAATATTCGTTTGAAGGTTCCATCTATGAAATTCGCCCCTCGTTTTATTGGTCCATATAGGATCATTCAAGTTATCAATCCAGTATGTGTTAAACTTCTTCTTCCTAAGAATCTTCGGATTTCCAATGCCTTCCATGTGTCCTTGCTCAAACCTCTCATCATCAACCGTTTCTCGACTCCTCCCTCAGCACCGCAGCCAGTTCAAGTTCATCAGGAGGAGGATTTCGAGATTACTGAGGTATTGGATGCAAAAATTTCGCGAGGAGTCCTCCGTTTCCTCGTTCATTGGAAGGGCTTTGGTCCTGAAGAGCGTTCATGGATCAAAGCTGAAGATCTTAATGCTCCTGCCCTTCTGAAGAAGTTTTATTCCAAAAATCCGGACAAGCCCGGTTCCAGGCGTTCTGTGCCCACCTTTAAAAGGGGGGGTACTGTCACTCACCGGACTGTGAGTGCTTCTTCCCGGACATTTAGGAACCGTGGCCGTCCTCCATCCTGAGGGACTGCGCATGCGCAGCCCTTTCTATACCTCCAGTGTATGTTCCTTTAACTTAATTGGCAGATCAGGCAACCTCCCTATATTAAGCACCTGTGGTCATCACCACATTGCCTGATCTTGGAGTCTCATTCCCCATGAGTCTCTGAAGGTGTTCCTGTGTTTCCTCGTTTATTCAGCCCAGCTGATTCCTGTGGTTTCCAAACCACTTCTACCTCTGTGGTTTCCAAACCACTTCTACTACTGTGGTTCCCATACCACTTCTACCATCTACTGTATCATCGTGACTGTGAGCTGATTCCTATCCGCTGCCTCCGTGCACTACAGTCTTCTAACCACTTCAACTCTACCTTGTATCATTGGGACTGTTAGCTGATGCCTATCCGCTGCCTCCGTGCACTACAGTCTTTCATTCACATCCACTCACCTGTTCATGATTGTGACTGCCAGCTGATTCCTATCCGCTGCCTCCGTGCACTACAGGCTTCAACCTGCAACTCGTCTGTGTTTCATCATCGTGACTGTTTGGCTGATTCCTATCCGCTGCCTCCGTGCACTACAGTCTTCAACCTGCAACTCGTCTGTGTTTCATCATCGTGACTGCTAGCTGATTCCTATCCGCTGCCTCCGTGCACTACAGTCTTCAACCTGCAACCCGTCTGTGTTTCATCGTGACTGTTTAGCTGATTCCTATCCGCTGCCTCTGTGCGCTTCAGTCTTCAGTCCTTGTCAACTCTCCCGTGTTTCCTTGAGTCTGCTGCCACTATTGCTACCCGCTACTCTCCGTGATCAACTGTTCCAGTTCAACTCTGCTCTGGTGTCCCATCGTTACTGCACCTGCTGGTTGCTATTGGCTACCTCCGTGTTCCCGCAGAGACCCGCTGCTGTTACTTCTCAGCGCTACGCATCCATCTACTGCTGATCCGCTCTCCACGCCTTCCTGGGTTCCCTGCTGGTCTACCTACCTGTGCGCTGCACCTGCTAGACCACCGCTTCACCCATCCAGGGACTTTGCATCCTGCCGGCCTCCTGCCGTTCAGGTATCTCTGCACTTCTGTCTGACTGCCTTCTCCTGAACCACGGTATGCATACTTCCCATTGACTGTGCTGTGTATTGCATACCTTGCTGGACTGTGTTGGTTCTCCTCTGGAGTGTACTATCCGCTGAGTCTATTGCCATCATTGACTGTGTTATCTCATGCTGGATTACTTCAAGAGACTTTCTATATTGGCAGTGTTGTTCAGTCATTTATACATTTATATTGTGCATATTACTGTGGATCAAAGTCAAGGTGCCCGTGTATATATTGTGTTGCAGTCTCTCCCCGTGCACCTCCTCACATATATATTCAGTGGTACAACTTGCTAGTGGCAGACCACTGACCCCTGTTTCCAGTTTCACCTGCTCCAGTATCCTCTCACATAGCAGTGGTACAACTTGCTAACGCAGACCACTGACTCCCCGGATACCTCCATTTGGATTCCATTCCTTCACTCAGACAGCGGTACAACTTGCTATCCGCAGACCGCTGACTCTCATCACCTCCTCGTTTCTGTTGGACATTCCTCCTCACTATAGCAGTGGTACAACTTGCTACCGCAGACCACTGACTACCTTCACGTGTCCTTTGTCCATACAGTTCCTCGTGTATTACTACCTCCATATTGCCAGTGCTGCTAGTCATAGACTTTCCTGAGCATCTCATCATCTGCTATTTCCTGTTCCGTGATCACCCTGCTACCAGAGTACCATATTACCACCTATACTGCTCTGGTAAGCCTATCACCTGGTGATCCCTGGGTAAAGACTCCTAGTGCCCGTGACAGGTCCCTACCAGTGATCACTTTAAAAACACCCATTACTGTGACGGCTATAGATGGATCACGTCTCATCAATGGTCTCATCACCCAGAGTACGTCTCCAGTAACCCTTCAGATTGGTGTACTACACCATGAAGAAATTTCGTTTTTAATTCTTCCAGTTACGACAAGTCCGATTGTCTTAGGCCTTCCATGGCTTCAATGTCACTCTCCCCAGATTGACTGGCGCACCCCTCAAGTTACGTCTTGGGGGTCTGAATGTCACCATCGTTGTCTCTCTCAAGTTATTCCTCTTAAAGTACAGCAATCTTCCATCTCATCTTCCTCCCCGGGACTCCCTCCTCAGTATGCTTCATTTGCCGATGTGTTTGATAAAGCTCAGTCTGAACGTCTTCCTCCTCATCGTTCTTGGGATTGTCCGATCGACCTTCTACCTGGCAAGACTCCTCCCAGGGGTCGGGTCTATCCTCTCTCGTTACCTGAAACTCAAGCCACATCTGAGTACATACAGGAGAATCTCCAGCGTGGGTTCATTCGACCTTCCACCTCTCCCGCTGGAGCTGGGTTCTTCTTCGTCAAAAAGAAGGATGGATCATTACGCCCTTGTATAGATTTTCGTGGACTCAACGCCATTACTATCAAGAATCGGTATCCCATTCCGCTGATCACTGAGCTATTTGATCGCATCAAGGGAGCTCGGATATTTACTAAGTTGGATCTTCGTGGTGCCTACAATTTAATTAGAATCCGTTCCGGTGACGAATGGAAGACCGCGTTTAACACCAGAGATGGGCATTACGAATATTTAGTAATGCCCTTCGGGCTGTGTAATGCCCCCGCGGTTTTCCAGGGTTTCATCAATGAGATCTTTCGGGACTTATTATATGTATGTGTCGTTGTCTACCTGGACGACATATTGATCTTCTCACAGGACCTGCCTTCTCATCACCAACATGTGGCAGAGGTCCTCTCCAGACTACGGAAAAACTCGTTGTTCTGTAAATTGGAAAAATGTTCATTCGAGTTACCCCAGATTCCATTCTTGGGGTATATAGTTTCCGGAGTTGGCCTGAAGATGGATCCAGACAAAGTAAATGCTGTACTACATTGGCCTCAGCCAACTACTCTTCGTGCCATCCAGCGTTTTTTAGGTTTTGCCAATTACTATAGACGCTTCATTCAAGACTTTTCATCCATTGCATCTCCCATTGTGGCCTTAACTCGGAAAGGGGCTAATACTAAGCAATGGTCATCTGAGGCTCTCCAAGCCTTTCAAATCCTCAAAGAGTCCTTCTCGTCTGCTCCCATTCTGCGACAACCTGATGTGACACTCCCCTTCTTCCTAGAAGTAGATGCCTCTAATGTGGGCTTAGGAGCTATTCTCTCCCAACGCTCGGAGCAACAAAAATTACATCCTTGTGCCTTCTACTCTCGGGGTCTTCTGCCCGCAGAGAAAAACTATACTATCGGGGACAAGGAGTTGCTGGCCATCAAAGCTGCATTAGAGGAATGGAGATACTTGTTGGAAGGAGCTCGCCATCTTCACGGATCATAAGAACTTGTCATATTTGCAATCTGCTCAATGCTTGAACCCTCGTCAAGCAAGATGGTCTCTTTTCTTTTCCCGTTTTGAATTAATTATAACCTTCAAACCAGCTGCTAAGAACAAGAAAGCTGACGCTCTATCTCGAGCTTTTGTGACGTCCTCTGATGTAGAAGAGGTTCCCAACCATGCTATACTAGACCCCAAATGTATTTCTCTGGCTGCTTCATCCACCAAAATGCTACCATTTGGGAAAACCCTTGTGCCTCCTACTCTGAGGAGGAAAATCCTTTCGTGGTTCCATGCCTCTCGTTTTTCTGGACACGCCGGTGAACACAAGACCTTTGAGATTCTTTCTCGTAGTTACTGGTGGCCTTCAATGAGGAGAGACGTCAAAGAGTTTGTTGCTTCCTGTGATTTATGTTCTCAGTTCAAATCCTCCCGCAGAACTCCAGCAGGGTTGCTGCGACCACTACCCATTCCGTCCAAGCCTTGGACCCATATTAGTATGGATTTCGTTACTGATTTGCCACCAAGTAAGAATCACAATACTATTTGGGTAGTGGTAGACAGATTTTCGAAGATGGCCCATTTCGTCCCTCTGTCCGGTTTACCTTCCTCGTCTACTCTGGCTGAACATTTCATTAAAGAAATCTTCCGTATCCATGGATGTCCGTCTGAGATTGTGTCGGATAGAGGAGTACAATTCGTTTCCAGATTCTGGCGGGCCCTTTGTAAAACCTTGGGCATACGATTAGCACTCTCATCTTCTTACCATCCGCAATCTAACGGACAAACGGAACGAGTCAATCAAGATCTTGAGACCTTTATTAGGATGTTCTCTTCAGCCAACCAAGACAACTGGGTAGAATTGCTTCCTTGGGCTGAATTCGCCCATAACAACATGTACCATGAGTCATCATCCAAAACTCCATTCTTTGTGGTCTACGGTCACCATCCGTCTTTTCCGGAATTTCCTGCCCTCCCGCCCACCCAAGTTCCTGCTGTGGAGACTGCTTGTCAGACCTTCAAAAATATCTGGTCTCAGGTCAAAACCTGTTTAAAGAAGACATCTAACAAATATAAGTCTTTCGCAGATAAGAAGAGGCGGGCTATTCCACCACTAAAAATTGGAGATCGTGTCTGGTTATCCACCAAAAATATTCGTTTGAAGGTTCCATCTATGAAATTCGCCCTTCGTTTTATTGGTCCATATAGGATCATTCAAGTTATCAATCCAGTATGTGTTAAACTTCTTCTTCCTAAGAATCTTCGGATTTCCAATGCCTTCCATGTGTCCTTGCTCAAACCTCTCATCATCAACCGTTTCTCGACTCCTTCCTCAGCACCGCAGCCAGTTCAAGTTCATCAGGAGGAGGATTTCGAGATTACTGAGGTATTGGATGCAAAAATTTCGCGAGGAGTCCTCCGTTTCCTCGTTCATTGGAAGGGCTTTGGTCCTGAAGAGCGTTCATGGATCAAAGCTGAAGATCTTAATGCTCCTGCCCTTCTGAAGAAGTTTTATTCCAAAAATCCGGACAAGCCCGGTTCCAGGCGTTCTGTGCCCACCTTTAAAAGGGGGGGTACTGTCACTCACCGGACTGTGAGTGCTTCTTCCCGGACATTTAGGAACCGTGGCCGTCCTCCATTCTGAGGGACTGCGCATGCGCAGCCCTTTCCATACCTCCAGTGTATGTTCCTTTAACTAAATTGGCAGATCAGGCAACCTCCCTATATTAAGCACCTGTGGTCAACACCACGTTGCCTGATCTTGGAGTCTCATTTCCCATGAGTCTCTGAAGGTGTTCCTGTGTTTCCTTGTTTATTCAGCCCAGCTGATTCCTGTGGTTTCCAAACCACTTCTACCTCTGTGGTTTCCAAACCACTTCTACTACTGTGGTTCCCATACCACTTCTACCATCTACTGTATCATCGTGACTGTGAGCTGATTCCTATCCGCTGCCTCCGTGCACTACAGTCTTCTAATCACTTCAACTCTACCATGTATCATTGGGACTGTTAGCTGATGCCTATCCGCTGCCTCCGTGCACTACAGGCTTCAACCACATCCACTCACCTGTTCATGATTGTGACTGCCAGCTGATTCCTATCCGCTGCCTCCGTGCACTACAGTCTTCAACCTGCAACTCGTCTGTGTTTCATCATCGTGACTGCTAGCTGATTCCTATCCGCTGCCTCCGTGCACTACAGTCTTCAACCTGCAACCCGTCTGTGTTTCATCGTGACTGTTTAGCTGATTCCTATCCGCTGCCTCTGTGCGCTTCAGTCTTCAGTCCTTGTCAACTCTACCGTGTTTCCTTGAGTCTGCTGCCACTATTGCTACCCGCTACTCTCCGTGATCATCTGTTCCAGTTCAACTCTGCTCCGGTGTCCCATCGTTACTGCACCTGCTGGTTGCTATTGGTTACCTCCGTGTTCCCGCAGAGACCCGCTGCTGTTACTTCTCAGCGCTACTCATCCATCTACTGCTGATCCGCTCTCCACGCCTTCCTGTGTTCCCTGCTGGTCTACCTACCTGTGCGCTGCACCTGCTAGACCCCCGCTTCACCCATCCAGGGACTTGTATCCTGCTGGCCTCCTGCCCTTCAGGTATCTCTGCACTCCTGTCTGACTGCCTTCTCCTGAACCACGGTATGCATACTTCCCATTGACTGTGCTGTGTATTGCATACCTTGCTGGACTGTGTTGGTTCTCCTCTGGAGTGTACTATCCGCTGAGTCTATTGCCATCATTGACTGTGTTGGTTCTCCTCTGGAGTGTACTATCTGCTGACTCTACTGCCATCATTGACTGTGTTATCTCATGCCGGATTACTTCAAGAGACTTTCTATATTGGCAGTGTTGTTCAGTCATTTATACATTTATATTGTGCATATTACTGTGGATCAAAGTCAAGGTGCCCGTGTATATATTGTGTTGCAGTCTCTTCCCGTGCACCTCCTCACATATATATTCAGTGGTACAACTTGCTAGTGGCAGACCACTGACTCCTGTTTACAGTTTCACCTGTTCCAGTATCCTCTCACATAGCAGTGGTACAACTTGCTATCGCAGACCACTGACTACCTTCACGTGTCCTTTGTCCATACAGTTCCTCGTGTATTATTACCTCCATATTGCCAGTGCTGCTAGTCATAGACTGTCCTGAGCATCTCATCATCTGCTATTTCCTGTTCCGTGATCACCCTGCTACCAGAGTACCATATTACCACCTATACTGCTCTGGTAAGCCTATCACCTGGTGATCCCTGGGTAAAGACTCCTAGTGCCCGTGACAACCTCCCTGTTTTGTCATCTGTACAATTCATATTTGGCGATGTCAGCTGATGACCCAACAATGGGGCAGGCATGTCTTGTGTCTGCAATATAACAAAGTAGGTAATTTTGTATTAAGTTACATTTAATACTAATTGTATGTTATACAAACCAGCAACCAGCAGGTAGGGACCTGTCATCTGGTTCCTGAACAATTGAAAACGCATATATAAAATATTATGGCTAGTATTATATAGGCATATATTATATATGTAAGCATATTATGCTTGCCATGTGCACAGGGAAGGCTTTCTGGGCCTGATTCATTTAGGAAAGCAAAGCATAAAAAATGAGTAACTTTGCACCTGGGCAAAACCATATTGCATTGGAGGGGGCAGGTAAATTTAAAATGTGGGGACAGATTTATAGTTGGTCTAATATGCACTTCCCACACTAGTGCTAGCTGCAATAGCACAAAACAGCGCCCTGGTCCTAACAACCAAACTATGTGATCAAATGCTGCACAACTATAAACTCCTAACACTAGGTGTTGTGTACGACCATAACTCAAACCCCACAGTTCACAGACACAAATCACAACATGCAAACACAGCGAATATGGATACCAAAAGCCCACCTTTAATGGGGACCTGAATTCTGGATCCTGGAAGGAAAAATACTAAAACAAATACACACAATACAATATACTAAAGTGACCACCAAACAATGACCACCTAAATACAATACAGTGGGGACAGACTGGGCACAGTCTCACAATGGCAGGGCACCTCCTAACTGTGACCACAGGCTAATCCTGTTCTTAAATGTGCTCCCAGGCTCATCCTGTCTTTACTAGGGCCACAAGCTAATCCTGCAAATTAATGCTGCTACAGGCAAGTCTGGCAAATAACTGGTGCCACAGGCTAAGCCTGAAGTGGAGGAAGAGGAAGATTATTAAATAAACCTAAGCACACCTAATTGCACAGGGCCTTATGCCCACTGCTGCCACATGGACCTAGTGCCCAGAAGATGCCCAAGGCCTTGTGCCAAAGTGTAAGAAAGCAGGCGTAGGCCTAGAAGAGGTTTGCCCAAAGAGCCTTACCTGGCTCCAGCAGATTTCGTTGGTAGCAGGGGGAACTGTACTAGCTCTTTTGCTTCCCCCTGCTGCTTCTTCTGGACGGTGTCTTCAGCAGTCTTCTGGCATGATCCGCCAGCTCTCTGACTTTACGTTGTCTGACGCCACCTTCTTTCTTTTCTTCTTTCTGGCATCTTCATGGTTGATCCTGGTGTCTTCTGTTTTGACCACAACATCTTCTTCCTGAAGATTTTCTCTGCTCGACTATAGCCGTTACACTGAAACTGCACCACTTGGGACAGCTATATAATAGCCATCGTGTGGACCCAGACTGGTGAAGGCACCAAAAATGCCAGAGGTGAGCCCTGATTAGCTCACCCTTGGGGCCACCAATTGGCTGGCACTGAACAGTTTCTGATTCGCTGTTGTAACAATTATGTAACATGTACAACGATGCAGAAACGTAGGTATAAATATGGAGTACTTGCCTTACTCTAGATCAGCGCTGGCCGGCCGGTGGTGTGGTGTCTAACGAACCCCCTGGTGTTTACCAAGAACCGCCGCAAGGCGGGATGGGCTTTGCTGCGGAGGATCGCAGGTCGCGGTCCACTGGTCTGCCTCTAGAGGTAAGGATGTAGGAGGTAGCTCATGATCACACTGGAAACTGGAAGGTAGTATTAACCACTCCATGGTCAGGATAGTCGAGGTCTGGTATACTGGATACAGATAATGCGTGGTACAACAAGCCTGTGTCTGGTTCACTGGAGTGGATATATATACGTAGTCAGGAGGCCGGGTCTGGTACACGTGGAGCAGAGATAATACGTGGTCAGCAAGCCGGGGTCTGGTACACGTGGAGCAGAGATTAATACGTGGTCAGCAAGCCGGGGTCTGGTACACTGGAGTGGAGATATATATACACGTAGTCAGCAAGCCAGGGTCTGGTACACTTGGAGAGGAGATAATACGTGGTCAGCAAGCCTGGGTCTGGTACACTTGGAGCAGAGATACCTGGGAAGTCAGCAAGGCAGAACTGGTACACGGAGAATACCAATTGAAATCAACAAGTCAGGAAACAGGAGAAGTTGCTCTGACGCTGTCCAGGCATCAGAGCGGGTCTTTCATAGTGTGCAGCTTTGAATTCCCCGCCCTGTGCTGTCATGTGACAGCGCCGCCACGACCCGGAAGAGAGAGAGGATCGCTGGAGCGAGGACAGGTGAGTTGTAACGGTACCCCCCTCCAAAAAAGGTGGACTCCGGACACCTATACCGGCTTGGTGGGGAATTTCTTATGAAAGGCTTGCAGAAGTCGTGGAGCATGTAAATCAGCAGCAGGGACCCATGAACGTTCTTTGTGACCGTACCCTTTCCAGTCCACTAGAAATTGCAGAACTCCTCTTGACCGACGGGAATCCAGAATTTGTTTAACTTCAAACTCAGACTGTTCTTGAATTACCACAGGAGGTGGAGGATTCTCTGTCTTAGAGAATTGATTGTTAATTACAGGTTTAAGGAGAGAAACATGGAAGACACTAGAAATACGTAATGAAGAAGGAAGCTTTAATCTAAAAGTCACCGGATTGATAGCCTCGGATATTTCAAAAGGACCGATGAATCTAGGAGGCAATTTCTTGCTAGGAACTTTCAAATGGATGTTACGGGTGGATAACCACACCTTGTCCCCTGGGATGAATTGTGGAGCTACCCTCTTCTTCTTGTCATACGCCTTCTTAGCGCGGATAGCGGATCTCCTCAGGCTGATTTTCACTAGATCCCAGATGGTAGAAAACCTGCGAAAGAGAGAATCCACTGCTGGTACCTCTGAATGAGGAAGAGAAGAGAAGGCTGGCAGCCTGGGATAACAACCATGCAAGATAAAGAAGGGGGAATTGGAGGCTGCTTCATGGTAATGGTAGTTGTGAGCGAACTCTGCCCAGGGCAGAAGGTCAACCCAATTATCTTGATTGGCAGAGATGTAAAACCTTAGAAACTTCTCCAATTCTTGATTAATCCTCTCAGTCAACCCATTAGTCTGGGGATGATATGCAGATGAAAGATCCAGTTTGGTTCCTAATTTTTGGCAAAAAGCTCTCCAGAATCTAGATACAAATTGTGATCCACGATCAGATACTATGTGTGCAGGACACCCATGAAGTCGGAATATCTCTTTAATAAAAAGATCCGCTAAGACAGGAGACGAGGGAAGTTTCTTCAAGGGAACAAAATGTGCTACTTTAGAAAACCGGTCAGTGACGACCCAGATGACGGTGCATCCTTTAGAACCTGGAAGGTCCGTGATAAAATCCATTGAGATGTGAGACCATGGAATATCGGGAATAGGTAAAGGCATAAGTGGGCCGGTCGGTCTTTGTCTGGGAATTTTATGCTGGGCACATTTTGAACAGGCAGAGACAAAAGACTTAACATCCCTACGTATGGGGCCACCAGTATTTTCGGGAGATTAATTCCCAAGTCTTCCGCATCCCCGCATGTCCAGAAAAAAGGGAAAAATGAGCCCAATGCAATAATTTGACATGGAGGGGTGGAGTTACAAAGGTTCTACCCGGAGGACAACTTCTCTCGGTCAATGGGACAAAGCCAAAATACAGTTGGTATCCAAGATTGGTTTGTTTCTCTCTGAGGCTTTGGTATCGGTAGCATCGGATAAGCGAGAAAGGGCATCCGCGTTGACATTTTTTGAACCTGGACGGAAGGTAATATTGATATTGAAGCGTGAAAAGAAGATGGCCCGTCTGGCTTGACAAGGGTTTAGTCAATGTGCAGACCGTAGATAAAGTAAATTCTTGTGATCGGTGTATACCGTTACTGGAAACTGAGCACCCTCATGTAAATGTCTCAACTCAGTGAGAGACAATTTGATCGCCAAGAGCTCCTTATCACCGATTCCATAATTTTTCTCTGCAGGGAGAAACCGACGAGAAAAGAACCCACAAGGATGATATTTGCCACCTGAGTCTCTCTGAGAAAGTACCGCTCCGACCCCTACGGAGGATGCGTCCACGTCTACGAAAAAGGGCCGCTGACAGTCTGGTTGAAGAAGAATTGGAGCTGTAGAGAATAAGGTCTTGAGATCCTTGAAAGCTTGAACTGCTTCAGGAGTCCAGATTTTAGGATTGGCAGATTTACAAGTGAAGGCTGTAATGGGAGCTACTAATGAAGAATAACCCTTAATAAACTGTCGATAATAATTAGAGAACCCTAAAAATCGCTGAGTAGCCTTAAGGCCTGATGGTTATGGCCAATCCAGGATGGCTTTAAGCTTGGATGGGTCCATTTGAAGGCCAGTTTCAGATTTAATATATCCTAGGAAGGGAAGGCTCTTTTGTTCAAACACACATTTTTCGAGTTTGCAAAATAGTTGATATCTCCGAAGCCTACTCAGTACTTCTCTTACATGTCTGCGATGAGATGAGAGGTCTGGGGAAAATATAAGGATGTCATCTCGGTAGATAACTACAAATTGATAGAGTAAATCTTGGAAGATCTCATTCATAAAGTTTTGGAAAACAGCAGGAGCATTACATAGCCCAAAGGGCATTACCAAGTACTCAAAGTGTCCATCCCATGTATTAAAAGCTGTTTTCCACTCATACCCTTCTTTTATTCTAATTAGGTTGTATGCACCTCTTAGATCCAACTTGGAAAAAATGGAGGCCCCCTTAATTTGATCAAAGAGATCAGAGGTAGGGGATATCTGTTCTTCACCGTGATAGAATTAATAGCACGGTAATCAATACAAGGGCGAAGGCCCCCGTCCTTTTTCTTTTCAAAGAAGAGGCCTGCCCCTGCTGGAGATGATGATTTTCGTATGAATCCTCTCTTCAGATTTTCTTGAACATATTCAGATACTGTGTTGGTCTCAGGAACAGACAAGGGCAGACCCAGGATCAAGGAGTTAATGGCCTTAGGAATCACTAAAAAAGAGATGGTCTCAACATGTAACGCTCCAACTCTGAAGGTTAAAGGGATGGTTCTAAACAGAATGTGTCCTCCAGAAATAATACCTCCGTCAATGACAGTCAGGGAGATGGGCCTCTCTAAGGACTGGGTAGGAATACCTAGTTAAGAGATGCTAGCCGAAGAAATGAAATTACTTGTTGCCCCGGAATCCAATACATGCAGAAACAGAGTGGACCTTGGAACCTACCACTACTTCACTGGGAATAATAAGACAATCTTTGCTGTTGAAAGAAGAGAGGATGTGAACAGAAGGACCTAATGAAACCTCCCTACTAAACGTTAGGTTCTGTCATTTCCCGGTCGCTTAGGACAGATACCCAAAATATGACCCCCTTCGCCACAGTACAAGCACAATCGGTTCCTGAACCTTCTTTCTCTCTCCTCAGCCGAAAGGCGGGTTCTTCCAAGCTGCATGGGTTCCTCTGGAGGCTGAATAGGGGTCTGGAAACTAGGAGCAAGACGAAAGGGACCACGCCTGGATTGTTCCTTTTCTAAAGATCGCTCCTTGAAGCGAAGGTCAATTTTAATGCACAAAAAAATTAAATGATCCAAAGAAGTTGGGAGTTCTTGGGAAATTAATTTGTCTTTAATTCGGTCTGTAAGACCTTGCCAAAAAGCAGCTGTTAAGGCTTCGTTATTCCACCGGAGCTCTGAGGCCATTGTCCTAAACTGCACAGCATATTGGCCTACAGAAATGCTTCCTTGCCGGAGACGAAGAATACTGGTAGCTGCGTTAGTGACCCGACCAGGCTCATCAAAACCTTCTTGAAGGTAGAAAGGAAATTGGAGTAATTATGTAGTAAGGGGTCATCTCTGTCCCAGAGCGGGGATGCCCAGGCTAAGGCCTGACCAGACAAGAGGGATATTATATATGCTACTTTAGCCTTTTCAGAAGGAAAATTTCCAGGAAGAAGCTCAAATTGTATAGCACATTGATTTAAAAATCCCCTACATAATTTAGGTTCCCCATCAAACTTAGGTGGGTTAGGAATACGCAAAGATGAGGCTGCACCTGCTGGTAAGGGGTTGGCAGGAGGAGCCTGATGCCATTCCAGACGCTGCTAAAGTTGTCTGCAAGGTATCCATTTGGGCTGATAGTCCTTGTAAAAATTTTAGCAACTGATCCTGATTAGCTTCCTGCTTTTCTACTCTTCCTAATAAGTGTTGGAGCAAATCCCTAGGGGAAGGGTCTCCTGAAGTATCCTTATTTTTGGTCAGAGCAAACTGTAAAAATGATGTAACGTGTACAACGATGCAGAAACGTAAGTATAAATATGGAGTGCCCAGTTGTTTGACTCAACTGCTTATGAAGTTCTATTCCAAAATAACATAGCAAATAAAGTGGAGAGTATAGGAGAAGGTAATGGAATCAAAGAAATAGATAACAGGTGTGAGATATGGGAATCTCTATTAATAGCTCCAATAGAGCTAATAACATACATAAATGTCCACTAGTTCTCACATATGCACCCACATTGATATAAACGAGTGCACTAAAGGCCTAACTGGCACAGCTTGTCAAGAGAGCTAATAATAGGATTAATCTAACTTAAGATCGTCAAGTGGAGTAGATTGACCTTTATATGTCGACCCTTTCTCCTGCCCTTGTAGTATGAGCAAGCTAATATATAGAGCTGTTTCTCCTTGTTTAAGGAGAAATATGTAACAATTATGTAGCAATGTAAGTAATAAATATGGAGTACTTGCCTTACTCTAGATCAGCGCTGGCCGGCCGGTGGTGCGGAGTCTAACGAACCCCCTGGTGTTCACCAAGAACCGCCGCAAGGCGGGATGGGCTTTGCTGTGGAGGATCGCAGTTCGCGGTCCACTGGTCTGCCTCTAGAGGTAAGGATGTAGGAGGTAGCTCACGATCACACTGGAAACTGAAAGGTAGTATTAACCACTCCGTTGTCAGGATAGCCGAGGTCTGGTACACTGGATACAGATAATGCGTGGTACAACAAGCCTGTGTCTGGTTCATTGGAGTGGAGATATATACGTAGTCAGCAGGGTGGGTCTGGTACACATGGAGCGGAGATAATACGTGGTCAGCAAGCCAGGGTCTGGTACACGTGGAGCAGAGATTAATACGTGGTCAGCAAGCCGGGGTCTGGTACACTGGAGTGGAGATATATACCTAGTCAGCAAGCCGGGGTCTGGTACACTTGGAGCGGAGATTAATACGTTGTCAGCAAGCCGGGGCCTGGTACACGTGGAGCGGAGATAATGCTTGGTCAGCAAGCCTGGGTCTGGTACACTTGTAGAGGAGATAATATGTGGTCAGCAAGCCTGGGTCTGGTACACTTGAAGCAGAGATACCTGGGAAGTCAGCAAGGCAGAACTGGTACACAAAGAATCCAAAGAGAAATCACCAAGTCACACTGGAAACTGGAAGGTAGTATTAACCACTCCGTGGTAAGGATAGCCGAGGTCTGGTACACTGGATACAGATAATGCGTGGAACAAGCCTGTGTCTGGTTCATTGGAGTGGAGATATATACGTAGTCAGCAGGCCGGGTCTGGTACACGTGGAGCGGAGATTAATACGTGGTCAGCAAGCCGGGGTCTGGTACACTGGAGTGGAGATATATACCTAGTCAGCAAGCCGGGGTCTGGTACACTTGGAGCGGAGATTAATACGTGGTCAGCAAACCTGGGTCTGGTACACGTGGAGCGGAGATAATACGTGGTCAGCAAGCCTGGGTCTGGTACACTTGAAGTAGAGATACCTGGGAAGTCAGCAAGGCAGAACTGGTACACGAAGAATCCAAAGAGAAATCACCAAGTCACACTGGAAACTGGAAGGTAGTATTAACCACTCCGTGGTAAGGATAGGCGAGGTCTGGTACACTGGATACAGATAATGCATGGAACAACAAGCCTGTGTCTGGTTCATTGGAGTGGAGATATATACGTAGTCAGCAGGCCGGGTCTGGTACACGTGGAGCGGAGATTAATACGTGGTCAGCAAGCCGGGGTCTGGTACACTGGAGTGGAGATATATACCTAGTCAGCAAGCCGGGGTCTGGTACACTTGGAGCGGAGATTAATACGTGGTCAGCAAGCCGGGGTCTGGTACACGTGGAGTGGAAATAATACGTGGTCAGTAAGCCTGGGTCTGGTACACTTGAAGCAGAGATACCTGGGAAGTCAGCAAGGCAGAACTGGTACACAGAGAATACAAAGAGAAATCACCAAGTCAGGGAACAGGAGAAGTTGCTCTGACGCTGCCCAGGCGTCAGAGCGGGTCTTTCATAGTTTGCAGCTTTGAATTCCCCGTCCTGTGCTGTCCTGTGCTGTCCTGTGACAGCGCCGCCGTGACCCGGAAGAGAGAGAGGATCGCGGCGCTGGAGCGAGGACAGGTGAGTTGTAACAGCTGTCACCAGTGCTGGGACCTCAAGCTGAAAAGAAGGACTTACCTGTTCTGGATCGCTGGCTGGGTGAGTCTTTTCTTTGCCCTCCTCACAGGCTCTGGGGAGCACCCTCTCACAGATGTATAATTGGTGAGGTGAATTAGCCTGGCAGCAGCATTCCTAGTGGATTGAAAGCAGGATATCTGTCAAAATGAAGATTGATTACCATAACACTGCAATAAACAAGAAGTAACATAATTAGAGATGTTAGCCAACATCTTGGTAGGACCATATGGAAGCTTAAGAACAGCTGTCTTGCCTGGGCATTTGAAACCCAGTGATGTCAGGTGAATCACAAAGCAGTGCAATCAGTAAATCAGACATTGTCAGATACTCATTATTATGTAAAGTAATAGCTAGTAAGGTAATTAGCAGAAATGATCCCAATGCTGGCCACATACTGTCATGTTATTACTGTAGGTGAGGTCCGAAAACTACCTTGAAGCCAATTAACAATTCAATGACAATCAATAGAATCATTGCCGGGGGATGTTGGTAAATGCCCAAACGACTCATGTGACTAAATGGGACTCTGATCTGGTTGCTCAGTGCTTGTACCTAGCAGCAGGATCTACCTGTGTGTGGTTATATTATATATATATTAGCTATCTTCAGTACTGTACAATAAAGGTGGAGATGGCCATTAAATTAGAAATAAATAGGAATCAACAAGTTTTTGTGGATTAGGTTTTTTAAGAGATAAAAAAAAGACCAAAACACAACAACCTCAAGAACAATTAAAGTGTTGCATACTTACATTTTAAGCCTTTGTAAGTATGTTCTTGATCTGTATCATTAAACAACTATAATCCAATTTACAAACAAGGACATGTAACTTACATTTGATCAAAACTGAATACCAAGGGTGCATACAATAGTGAATGACATGACTTGTAAATATACCTCGCAGAATTTCAGTTGTTTAGTGATTTGTGGTTTCCAGGTCCTCTCTTTATAAATCTTGCCTGACCAGTGTGATGAATCATTACAGATGTTGACTTTAAAATGTCACAGTTTCAACACAGTATTTTGGAAAAAAGATTTCAGATTTGGGAAGGAAGGAGACAAAGAAAATAATATTTACTCTAAGACTACGATCTGAACCTTCAAATGTGACCAAGACACAGGGTTAAAGACACTTAAATTAATAAATATTGCACATATATAAATTAATTTTAGATTCTGGAGAGTTGCTTATACCTTTTTATGTTGATGTTATTTATTTATGCAGTATTACATATTTTATATTTATAAACCACGTAACTTTGATGCTTCTTTCCACTGCATAATAAACCTCTTTAAACACTCTAAACTAATTAGTCTAATAATGAAATAAACACACAGACTTCAATGTAAATTTGGCAAATTAGATCACAGTTTTAATTATAATTGAAATGGTGCCAGAAAGTAAAATGTGAGTTCCACTAAATAGACTAATATGAAACCCAATGACTGGATGGCCAACTGACCCAGAAACCACTAAACTAAGGATATCATTCCTTACTGGTGTCAGAGAAACAACACCCCCTCTGGACTCACAATGACGTGTCCACACATTACAGGTCAAGGAGTCCCCTACACAAAAGGACCAAGAGCCATATGTACATCAAACGAGGAAGTAATCAGCGGCCAATCAGCAAAAGAGACTTGTAATACTCGCTAACCGCAATACTTTCCTGCCAAAGCTGTATTCCTTTATAGACACACAGCCCCCGACCAAGTGACCTAGCCAAAAAACAACATTCCAATAAATATGAGGCAACCCATATGAAGTCAATAAAACCCATGAAAAACTTTGGAGGCATATACCTAATCAGGCCTTTGTCGAAGGAAAAAATATGAAATTCCGTTCATGCCCTCACTAAAAGTGACAAGCAGGAAAGCCTTGGTTTACCGAGGGTAGGAGTCGAGCAAAGTAGGGTATGGGCGCACCCCCCACAAATGTCTGAGCCCCTAAAAGCATACAGTGCTGGTTGGGGGGGAGGGGGGTAGGTGTTAAAATGGGGGGAAGGGGGGCACAGTATAAAAAAATAAAAAATACATAAGTAGATAACAAAATAAAAAATTTATACAAATATTAAATAAATGAAATGTGAGACTGTAAGAAAAACCTGTAAACAAACAGGGAGACACCAGAAGAGGCCCAGGTGCTCCAGCGGGAGAGGAGACAGGGTGAGCGGTGAGAGGGGATGGGGATCCTCTTCTACCAATCATGATGAATACAGACCTGTTTCCGCGAGAAAGACGGCTGGGCGTGGCTGAGAAAGCCTTGATAGGGAGAGAGTTGGGGGCAGGAATGGGATCTGAAAAGGGGGCCCTGCTGTAACTGCTGTGCAGGGTACCAGCCCGGGTAATCCGAGATGACTGGAGGAGGGGAGTGGTGGTAGGGGTCAAAAGTATGCCCAGTGGCAATGGAGTGGGAGAATAACAATATGAAAGGGGGGAGGGGGGGAAGCACAAAGCGCCCAGCGACCATGAGGCGTGCAGGACCGGTGGTGGGAGAATGCTAACATGAAAGTGGGTGGGGGCAGAATTGAAAGAGGTGCAGGTGAGAACAGAAGAAGCCAAGAGAAAAAGAAAGAATAAAGAATTGAAACGAGAGAACAGGAGAAGAGAAAATAGACAGGTAAGAACATAATAGGTGTAGATAGGAGAATACACCATACTTGTCGACTTTTTTTTTTTTGGTATTTCAAATATACCAACATACAAAGAAAACAAAAGAAAAAAGAGAAAAAAAACTACATGAAGAAAAACAATCATAAATATAACTTAATCAGAGTCAGGAGAGTCATCCATGTAAGTACATCGCAAAATTACATCATATGTGCTAACCTCGTTAAAGAGCAAGAACCAAATATGCCCACAAATAGGTATCTTATTCCAATACAAAAACAGGGCCTGCATAGTTTACCCATAGTGGCGCAACTAGACAATGCATGCATGTTAAAGAGCGAGTGACGTTTGACATTTAACATTTGATATTTAACATATGACACGGGGGGGAGGGTGGGATCTGCAGACTTAAGTATTCTAGACTCACCATCTCGGGGGGATAAGTGCGCATGGAGACTCAAGCCACCTAAACCATATAGCCTAAAATTTCTTTAGAGCCTTTCTGCTGATATACGCAAACCTCTCATGCCCAATGCTTATCAATTTTTTATTGTGGGGCTTACTGGAGCCAAACATAGCTTGCTATGTTGACTTTAGCTATCATATACAATTGAGAAATATACAGTTGTGTCAACTTGTTGACCTTGCCCTTCAGGCGCAGCCTAAATAAACAAGTGGTTGATGACCAAAGAGGAACCTCAATTCCAGTTTTATGAATACAATGAGTGACCCTGCACCAGAAAGCTTGAATGTGGGGGCACTCCCAAAGAATGTGCCAAAAGCTACCAGTTTCTGAGTTGCATTTCAGACAATTGGGAGTATTATCAGGGTGGAATTTTGCCAATCTAATACGGGTCAGGTAAGCCCTATGTAAAACAAAGACTTGTATTTGTTGAAACTTTAAGGACGCTGTGTAACCACTAGAGCTGTCCAGGACAGTCCCCCAATCCTTATCAGTAAGAGAACCTATATCTACTTCCCACTGATTTCTCAGGTCATCCAGATCACTTTTTGTAGGTTCATATAGGAGATGCGAGTACATAGGTGAGATCAAACCCTAATGGCCAAGGGCCTGTAGTTGCTTCTCAGTGAGGCTTTAACAATTACCGGTAGTTTCCCCTTAAATTGTGTTGTTATAGCATGTCATAGTTGAAGGCAAGAGAACAACATATTTCTGGGTATAGAGAACTCCCTAGACAACTGATCAAAGGATTTGAGAATATCCATGTCATATAATTGATCTAGAACCTGCACACCACATCTGGACCACTGCGTATACCCCTCCACTGTATCCAATTCCTTTTATTTCTTTGTCCCCCAGATAGGTGTGCAATGGTCAGTGTCAGTATATCCCACCATTTTATTACTAATTGTCCAAATCTCAATTGCTTGTGTTAGAAGCGGGAAAGCTTGAAAGCCAAGCCGCCTGGACAATGACTGTAAAGGCGTATGGATAGCATTAAATTGGCGCACTAATTCCCAATACAGGCTGTGATATTCAGGATTAGATACCCATGCTTTAAGATGGGCCAATTGGGAAGCAATATAATATAATTTCAGGTTAGGAAGCGTAAGGCCACCAGAAGGTCTGGGCCTGGACAGCGAGCTAAGCTTAACGTTGGCCCTCCCCCTCCCCAAACCAAAGAAACCAAATACTGATCAATTCTACAACAGTTGGAAGGTGGGATATATTTGGGTGCTTGCTGAAGTATGTATAAAAATGTTGCCTGTACCACCATCTTAATCAAATTTATCCTGCCAGAGACAGAAAGCGGGAGCTTCCTCCAAACATGAATTTTTGATTTAAGATATTCGACCTGAGGCTGCAAGTTCAGCTCTACATATTCTGAAGGGGCATTAGTAATCGAAATTCCCAGATATTTAAATTTGGGTGCCCATTTTAAGTGGAGATCTTTCAATTGTGTTACGGGACATTCCCAACCCAATGGAAATACGCTGGATCTGTCCCAATTGATGTTTAATCCAGAGAAACCTCCAAACCTGTTAACTACCCGCAGAAGAGTTCTTAGGGAGGCATTATGATCCGAAAGAAACAGCAACATATCGTCGATGTATAACACCACCTTGTCCTTTCTCTGTGCTGATTTAAGTCTTTTAATTTGATTATCATGGTGGATCAAACAAGCAAGAGGCTCTATTGCAGTGTTGGCTAACCTGTGACACTCCAGGTGTTGTGAAACTAGAAGTCCCAGCATGCTTTGCCAATATATAACAGCTTATTGCTGGAAGTGTATGCTGGGACTTGTAGTTTCACAACATCTGGAGTGTCACAGGTTAGCCAACACTGCTCTATTGCAAGAGCAAACAGCGTCGGGGACAATGGGCACCCCTGTCTAGTCCCCTCTCCAATTGGAATATCTGAGAGAGATAACCATTAACACACATGTGCTACTTGGTGAGAGTACAGGAGTTTAACCCAATTTATACATTTCGGACCCAACCGATATCGAGACAGCACCTCCCACAGGTACAGCCACTCCACCGAGTCGAATGCTCTGGCCGCGTCCAAGGACACCACAACCTCGGACTCTGAGGGAGGTGACCGCACCTGCAGGAGAGTAAACTGACTTCTAAGATTAATAGATGTGAACTTGCCTGGCATGAATCCTGTTTGATGGGATGTATCATACTTGCCTACTTTTAGCTGGGACCCTCCGGGTGATGCCAAATAAGGGATGTGGTGGCAGGGCAGGAGGGTCAATCACGTAATTTTGTCCCGCCCACCATGAGGAAATAAACATTTTGTCTCAGGCCAAAATGACGCGATTCACCGACAATCGCGTCATTTACTAGGAAGCAGGCAGGATGCGGGAGAATTGTCTGATCTCCCGGGAGTCCAGGAGACCTAACCGGAATTTGGGAGCCTCCTGGGCATTCCAGGAGAGTTGGTGAGTATGGAATACACACTAAGATACGATTAAACTGTTAATACTGATCCTTCTCTTCACAGGTTCAAGGATTTTGTGCAGCTAAAGAGGAAAAGAGGTACAATATCCAAGTGTGGAAATCTATATAGAAAAATCCACAGACCTACCCTATGAATTCTATTGGCTGATGCGGATAGAGTAACAAAACTTTAACCCTTAATAAGTAAGTACATCGTGCACACACACAAACATATTGGGCCTGATTCATCAAGGCACGCATACAGAGCGCAACGTCTTTTTTTTAAGCGCACATAAATCGGCTCTGCGTACTCCTGAATTCATCAAGGAACGGATCTCAAGATATGTGCTCTGTTGAATGTGGATGTAGGTCTACTGTGCTCTACTAGTCAAGACACTGCAGGATACATCAGGACACGTGTTTTATAAATTCTATCAAAGAAACACACAGAAAAAAAATATAGAATTAATGTCACCAGTCATAAAGGCATTAATTTTACATCAGTAAACTCAAGAATAAGTAACTTTGCAATGCCCAGAACTTGATTCGGACGTGGCTGTGTGCGCTTGAGTTTGGCACACCTTTACTGTAAATTAACGCCCCTTCCCTGCCCTGTTCACTCCGCGAAATTGAAGGCTGTGGAAAATTTCTTTTGCTCTCGAAGATGGAGCGGACATGGCTGCATTTCGTTGCATATAGTCCGTTTCTGTGCATGCTCATAGTAATTATGCGTACGATTAACCATGCCTTGATGAATCAGGCCCATTGTGTTTCAGTGCTTTCGGCTATAGGGCTTATCTTGTCATTAGCTTATTTGTATTGATCATATAAACTATATGTATGTATTTCTGTTGGACTTATGGTTTACACTCAATAAGCTCATTCTATCATTTGAGGATGACATATAGTCATCTCCATTTTGAGGGGCTTGCAGGCTGTGTGGACCATCCACCTTAAGGGACCAAACTTAATAAGTTAGTTAATATAACAGAGAATCAAATAACAATGACAAGTTTATATGTAAAAACATATACTATACATACATATATATATATATATATATATATGTATATATATATATATATATATATATATATACATATATATATATATATATATATATATATATATATATATATATACATATATATATATATATATATATATATATATATATATATATATATATCTATATATATATATATATATATATATATATATTTATTACAGGCAATTTTACAGGCGATGACCTTGATTTTTATTGCTGTTTATATAGTGCTAAAACAATCTGTTATTGAATCTGCTCATTGGTGACACAGCTAGGCACTTCACACATGCTCAGTGGAACTTTGGAAGAAAAATATAAAATACAATAAAAATAGTAAAAATAGAATTAAAATATATATAAAAAAATTCAACCATATTCACTATTGAATAAAATGTTTAATTTAACTAATAAGACATTTGTTCATTCATTTTCATTTGTTATCACCATCCTGAGATGGGAATAGCAGATGGGAATAATATCACTCTGTCATTAATGTTAACCCAAAACCTTGAACACCAACAACAATCCTAAATTGTTAGCAAATCTTTCATATGAAGAGTTACAGCTGATTTCATCATTTCTATTTGGTATTTCTATTTGGCTCATAAATCAGCTAGTAACCACAGGCACATGCATTTTAGATCATTTGCAAAATAACATATTTATGCAAAGTGACTTATTGTATGTCAGACGTTTTCAGTTGTGCTAATTTCTTTGTGTATTCTCTTTAATACAATTTTCATAGTTTACTGAACCAAAAGAAAAAAAAAGAAGAGAAAAAGGGAAAACAATAGGTCCTAACATTTAAGAACTAGAGGATGAATAGGGAATAGGAACTTTAATTGTGACTCGAAAAATTGCCCCCCCCCCCCCCCCTGATATCTGATGTGAGCTGTATTTAGCAATATAATGGGCACTGGATAATATACAGTAATGGTCAGCCAGTGCATTGTGTCTGTAAGGACAAGGAATTCACCTGAATACACCGGCATTGTCAGCGAAGAAACCAAAGCTAAGGGTCATTGACTGCAATGCAATCCTTGAAGCTTTGTGGGAATGGAATAATAGAAACATAGAATTTGACAGCAGAAAATAACTGCTTGACCCATCTAGTCTGCCTATTTTTAACCTATGGTAACTTCCAACCCTATTTGATTCTTTATTCTTTGTACGAATATCATCATCATCATTTATTTATTTATTTAGCGTCACTAATTCCACAGCACTGTACAGAGAACTCATTCACATCAGTCCCTGCCCCATTGGAGCTTACAGTCTAAATTTCCTAACATAGACACTCAGACACAGAGAGAGAGAGAGACTAGGCTCAATTTGGTAGCAGCCAATTATTCTACTGGTATGTTTTTGGAGTGTGGGAGGAAACCAGAGCTCCCGGAGGAAACCCACGCAAAAACACCGGGAGAACATACAAACTCCTCACAGATAAGGACATGGTTGGGAATTGAACTCTTGAACCCAGTGCTGTAAGTGCAGAAGTGCTAAAACAAAAACAAAAAACATACTCATGTGATCGCGGCGCTGGCGTCCCTCTTCCCTCCTCTTTGCTCCGTTCACACTGAATGTCAGGCGTGACGTCATCAAGTCACGCCTGACTTTTAGTGAGTAGCGGCGCATAGAGGAGCCTGCAAGCAAGTCAGAAGAAAGAAGTCAGAAGAGAAGAAGAGAAGTAAAGAGATGATAGAAGCCAATAGAAGGGTAAGTAAAGGAACGGAGGGGAGGAAAGCAGAGAGCACAGTGTGAATGAAAAAAGGGGGAGAGAAAGGTACAGTATGAATGAAAAAGGGGGGAGAGAAAGGCACAGTGTGAATGAAAAAAAGGGGGGGAGGCACAGTGTGAATGAAAAAAGGGGGGAGAAAGGCACAATGTGAATGAAAAATGGGGGAGGCACAGTGTGAATGAAAAATGGGGGAGGCACAGTGTGAATGAAAAAAGGGGGAGGCACAATGTGAATGAAAAAAGGGGGGAGAAAGGCACAGTGTAATGAAGGGGGGCCAGATGAAGGGGGGAAAAAGCAGCATTGAGGGCGCAGTGTGATCATAAGGGGGCACAGCGTGGTGATGATGAAGAGGCACGGTAATGTGTGTGTGATGGCACAGGGGCCTTGTGGCAATGTAGTGTGTGTGAGGTAGGTGGTGGCTAATTAATGGGTGCTATTTTGTTTTTGGGGTGATGTTGGGGCAATTTAGTAGTGGGGACTATTAATTTAAGATGGGGTGCTTTGGGGGCTATTGAATGTGGGGGTGAGCTTGGGAAGAATGAGTTCTCTTTATTAAATGTGAATATGAATTATTTAATGGCAGTGATGGTTGTGGGAAATAGGTATATTTATTAAATGTAAATACTATTAATTTATTGCCGGGGCTGTTTGCAGGGAGGGAAATAGGTTAATTTATTAAATGGGAATACTATTATGTTAATGTTGGGGCTGGAGGAAGGCCTAATTATTACTCGTGGGTGCTATTGCTTTAATGCAGGGGCTGGTTTTTCCAAAAAGGGCCCCCAACATTCCAGGATCCAGGCAAGCCGCAACTAAAGAAACCAGCAGCCACAGGTGGTGAAAGTGACAAGAACAGGTAGGAGAGAGCAGGAGAGTCTGTGAAATGTTGTGATTCTAGTGGGACAATCCCAAATTTTGGTGAGTGTTCTGTCCAATGTAAAGGGCAGGCCAAAATTATTAACTCTTTATATGCACACTGCATTGTTTATATACTACACTATGGTGCTAGATGTAATGAAAGTCAGGAGTGCAGAACAATGCAGGTTTTTTTTCTGTAGAAGGGTGGCCTAGCGTTTTTCACCTGCTAGCCACCCCCAAATGATGCATAGTTACGCCCCCAATAGTCTGAATACACCCATAGTTACTTTTGCAACGCCGCACAATTTTTTTTTACCATGCTCAACTATAAGGAGGGCCCTATGAAGTTGTTGTACCGGGGCCCTGAATTCCTCTTGCCAGTCCTGAATAGAGCTGATATACAAAATCTAAATCTAAATACCATTTTTGGTCTGAACCAATATTTATGAGAATGTAGCCTAATTTAATTCACTTTAATTCTGGCTGGACAATTCCAATTTTGGGGGACCTAGACAGGGAGAACTAGGTCCTGACTGAAAGGACAGTTGAGTGGTATATCAAGCTACAGGCTGCTCTGCTCGTGAAGGGGAAACCACATGCAGGGCCGTAACTAGGGCTGTGCGACCGCCCAGGGCACCACGCTGAAGGGTGGCGCAATTTCGGAACATTTTAGGTTAATTTGGTTAAAATTGAGGGCTGGGGGCGGCATTTCTCTTTCTCGCCCCAGGCGCTAGAATTCTAAGTTATGGCTCTGACCACATGTATCTATCAGAGATGCTCAACCTTCTGCTCCATGATGATGGCAGCTTGTGGTAACTCCTACTGATGATATTTCACATGCAGCAATGAAGAAGACCACAGTCCTCCTCTCCTGGACAGTGCAGCAGGTAGAAATCCAGGGTGGGAGTTGGGAGAATAGGGTTCAGGGGGAATAGAGGGGATTCATGTGTGACAAGGATATAGTCACATAAGCATCCCTCACCATTTTCCCCTTGTCACATGTGACCCCAAACCTCCCACTTTATCTCCTGGTGCTTCTCTTACTTTCTTTAGTACAGTAGAAGCTGCAGCTAGAAGAGCCCCTGCACTTGCAGGGCATGGCATACTGATGTATGATTGTCATGTAGTCATGAGGGTGGGGGTCCATGGTCTATGAAGCCCCTTGATCATCTTAATTCACCACTGGAATTTTTGCAACATATATCAGTCACGTCTCATTATTTTACTGTTCTATGTAGAGTTAATTTCATGATATTTACTGCAAAGAGACTAATTTAGAAACATTCACCTAGAGATTTCAGAATAGATGCTAATTCTATAAATAAGTGTTCTAGATCTCACTTCAATTTACTGTGAAGTAAAAAAAAAAAAGTAAAGAGGTCAGTTATATAAAGTACAGTCTATTTTTAAGAGTTGCTCACAATGCAATGTGCTTCTTGAAGTGTACCTGTAGTCTACATACAAGAACGGTATATAAATAGAAGGAAATAGAACAATCTATATGATACATTTGCTTCATATGAGAATACCATTCCCATTTAAAATATAGTGTCAAGTGGAATTAAAAAAGAAAGCCAACAAAAACCCACTTGGCTGAATGAGAAGCTCAAAAGGGAGGAACACCACCACACAGCTTAAAAACAGCCAGCCCATGGCAAGATAGAGGACCTCCTTTTTGCATTTCTACTAGCATCATGGGACGGGCTAGATTAGGGGAGAGCAGGTACTTTTTATTTAATGCTTTAAACATATACGTGTGGTTTTATATGACTGAGATGGCAAAAAAACAGTTTTACACCCAATTAGCATTAAACATTTTATTAATAAAGCACTTTTATGAATTACGTCTACTATTAATGTGCCTACTTTTTACGTTTGAAATACGACTTCTCTATATTTAGTTGTAGTGTGCTTTGTTAGCAATAGGTATAATTAGTAGAATGCCACAAATTTGACATTCATGAAACAGCTCCCGTTTCCCTCTGAGATTCTGTTGAATAAACACAGTCCAGGTGACAACAAATTGATGTAGCTTTCTGCTGAATATGTATTTACATAATAAATAATGCTATTCCTTCCACAACAAGGAATGAAATTCTTAAACTGTTTGTACATACCATGCTATACCATGATCATAGCTACTCTAACAACTGTCAATATGCCATTGTTCTGGGAACTTGTGGTGCCTGTGTGCCATTGTTCTGGGACCCTGTGGGGCCTGTGTGCCATTGTTCTGGGACCCTGTGGGGCCTGTGTGTCATTGTTCTGGATACCTGTGGGGCCTGTGTGCTCTATAGGGACTGTTTACGATTGTTGTGGGGCCTGTGTGCCATTGTTCTGGGACCCTGTGGGGCCTGTGTGTCATTTTTCTGGATACCTGTGGGGCCTGTGTGCTCTATGGGGACTGTTTACGATTGTTGTGGGGCCTGTGTGCCATTGTTCTGGGACCCTGTAGGGCCTGTGTGCCATTGTTCTGGGGCTTTGTGGGACATTTGTACCATTGTTCTGGGACCCTGTGGGGCCTGTGTGCCATTGTTCTGGGACCCCGTGGGGCCTGTGTGCTCTATGGGGACTGTTTACGATTGTTGTGGGGCCTGTGTGCCATTGTTCTGGAACCCTGTGTGCCATTGTTCTGGGACCACGTGGGGCCTGTGTGCCATTGTTCTGGGACCCTGTGTGCCATTGTTCTGGGACCCTGTGGGGCCTGTGTGACATTGTTCTGGAACCCTGTGTGCCATTGTTCTGGGACCCTGTGGGGCCTGTGTGCCATTGTTCTGGGACCCTGTGTGCCATTGTTCTGGGACCCTGTGGGGCCTGTGTACCATTGTTCTGGGACCCTGTGGGGCCTGTGTACCATTGTTCTGGGACCCTGTGTGCCATTGTTCTGGGACCCTGTGGGGTCTGTGTGCCATTGTTCTGGGACCCTGTGTGCCATTGTTCTGGGACCCTGTGGGGCCTGTGTGCTCTATGGGGCCTGTTTAGGATTGCTGTGGGGCCTGAGTGCCATTCTTCTGGGATCCTGTGGGGTCTGTGTGTCATTGTTCTGGGACCTTGTGTGCCATTGTTCTGGGACCATGTTGTGCCTGTGTGCCATTGTTCTGGGACCCTGTGGGGCCTGTGTGACATTGTTCTGGAACCCTGTGTGCCATTGTTCTGGGACCCTGTGGGGCCTGTGTGCCATTGTTCTGGGACCCTGTGTGCCATTGTTCTGGGACCCTGTGGGGTCTGTGTGCCATTGTTCTGGGACCCTGTGTGCCATTGTTCTGGGACCCTGTGGGGCCTGTGTGCTCTATGGGGCCTGTTTACGATTGCTGTGGGGCCTGAGTGCCATTCTTCTGGGATCCTGTGGGGTCTGTGTGTCATTGTTTTGGGACCTTGTGTGCCATTGTTCTGGGACCATGTTGTGCCTGTGTGCCATTGCTCTGGAACCATGTGTGCCATTGTTCTGGGACCAGTGGCACACGCAGGGGGGGTTCTGGGTCTCCAGAAACCCCTCCCCTCCACTAACGCAGTGCCCCTCTTAGTGGCACTGTACTATACAGCTTCTTTGACAGCGCCGCGGCTGCTGTATAGTACAGAGCTGCCGAAACGGAGCTGCTGCGCGGGCGCATGCGCAGCAGCTCTCAGGGTTTTTGTTTTTTTCTTTTTCGGTTGGGGGAAACCCTCCCCTGACAATCCTGCGTGTGCCCCTGGGGACCCTGTGGGGCCTATGTGCCATTGTGCTTGGTCCTTGTGGGGCCTGTGTGCCATTGTTCTGGGACCCTGTGAGGTATGTGTGCCATTGTTCTGGGACCCTGTGGGGCCTGTGTGTTCTGGGACCTGTTAGGAACTTACCTTGTTCCCGTTCTCCTGCGCTGTCAGCGTGATCTGACAGCGGTGTCCGATCTGTTCAGCGCTTCTTCTGTTAGCGCTGCCGCACTTCCGGGTTCTCCCTGCTGCCGATCATGTGACTCCTGGGCGGGGAATTCAAACTCCTATATCTCCCCTGCTCTGACACGCTGCCTGTGTCAGAGCAATGTGTTTCCTGTTCCTGGCTGCAGTTCCTGTGTCCTGACTCCTGTGAACCTGCTCCCTGTGTATCCCTCTATTCCTCCTACTCCTGTGTACCTACCTGGCTGTGACCTGACTATTCTTTGGCTTATCCCTGGCACTACGCAACTGGACTATCTCCTGTGTACCGACTCGGCTGTGTTACCAACTATTCTCTGGATCTCCCTCTGGCACCGTATACCTGATCTTCTGTGTACCGACTCGGCTGTGTTACCAACTATTCTCTGGATTTCCCTCTGGTACCGTATATCTGATATCACCAGTGTACTGACCCGGTCGTCTCTCTCGACCCAAATCCTGCCACGCACCCATTGGCTCCGTGCATCTACCGGTTACTGTTCCAGACCTACAATGCCTGGAATTAACGGTTAGTGCCTGTACTTGCACCGCATTGTCTATTTTCTTGTCTGCCTGCCATCACTTAGAACTTTCTCCCTTACGTCAGTAGGCTAATCTGGGGGCCGCGACCTGCGGTTCTTCGGCAGCAAAGTCCACACTACCTTGCGGTGGTTCTTGGTGAAGACCGGAAGGCCGTTAGACTCCACGCCCTAGGTAAGCCTGTGCTAATACTGACTAAGGCATCATAATCGTAACAGTTTGCTCTGAACCACTTATCTAACTGATGGAAGCGACAGGGAATCCCACTGCGAGAGTACTACTGGATAACTTAGAGGCTCAGATTGAAGAACAGGGGAAAAATCAAGAACAGTTATTACAGATTCTGCAGACTCTGTCTAACAGGTTGGATACGCTCCAAGCAGCTCAGGTGGCAGCTCCTAATCCTCCACCTGCTCCGGCCCCACAACCTGCCCCCGCTCCAAGCAGTTCGGCTGTATCTGCTCCCACAACCTCTCAACTCCGCATACCTAACCCACCCAAGTTCAATGGGGATCCCAAGGAATGCCGAGGCTTCTTGAACCAGTGTGCTATTCAATTTGAACTTTTGCCTGGAAACTTTTCTACACAGAAAACTAAAGTCGCTTATATTATTTCCTTATTGTCTGGTCAAGCGCTTGCCTGGGCTTCTCCACTCTGGGAACATGATGACCCCATCCTCCATAATTGTGCCACTTTCCTGGAAACCTTCAGACGCATCTTTGATGAACCCGGACGAGTGTCCAGTGCAGCTTCTGGACTCCTCCGTCTGCACCAGGGTACCCTTACTCTGGGCCAGTACGCCCTTCAATTTCGCACTATGGCGGCCGAACTTCGTTGGAACAATGAAGCTTTAGTGGCCACATTTTGGCAAGGCTTGTCCGATCGTATTAAGGACGAGTTAGCGGCCCGAGAGTTACCCACTACCCTGGATGGTTTGATCTCTCTCTGTAACCAGATTGATATACGTTTCCGTGAACGCACTCAGGAGAGAGAGAGTTCCCGTCGATCTACTTTCCGTTTGGCTCCTCGCTTCCAAAGTCCTATTACACCGGAGGAAGAGCCTATGCAGTTGGGAAGAGCACGTTTATCCCAGGAGGAAAGAGAGAGGCGGTTCAAGAATCGTTTATGCCTTTATTGCGGGGAACCCGGTCATGTCCTGAGTCAATGTGGGAAGCGGCCGGGAAACGATCGGACCTAACTGATGACGGAGAGACTAAGTTAGGTATGAACATTCTCTCCCCTATGGATTCTAGTTTTTCTATCCAAGTTCTTCTGCAATATACTGATAAACAATTGTCTCTTCCAGCGCTTATTGACTCCGGTGCAGCGGGGAACTTTTTACGAGCTGACATTGTAGAGCGGTTGTCATTGCCTAGGCAACCCTTAGATCCACCTATTGCCATTACAGCTATAGATGGCAGTCGTATCATTGGAGGATCCATTAAGAACAGAACTGTCAACATTTCTCTACGCATTGGAGCCCTACACACTGAGGAAATCTCCTTCCTAGTCATTCCAGAGGCTATCAACCCGTTGATCTTAGGCTTACCTTGGCTCAGACTTCACTCCCCCTCTTTAGATTGGCAGAAACCGGAAGTCCTTGCATGGGGTTCAGAGTGTCATTCCCGATGTCTTCCCAGGATTCATAGACCCGCTATGGGCTGTCTTACAACATCCTCCGGTATTCCTCCTCAATATCATTCGTTTTCTGACGTCTTTTGTGAAAAGGAGGCTTCCAAGTTACCCCCTCATAGACCTTGGGATTGCTCCATTGAATTGTTGCCGGATAAGATACCACCCAGAGGACGGGTATTTCCATTATCTCTACCCGAATCAGATGCCATGTCCCTATATATTAAGGAGAATTTAAACAGGGGTTTTATCCGGAAATCCTCCTCACCAGCAGGAGCAGGTTTCTTTTTCGTAAAAAAGAAGGACGGCGGATTGCGTCCTTGCATAGACTACCGTGGCCTCAACGCCATAATGAAAAAGAATAGGTACCCCTTACCATTGATCTCTGAACTCTTTGATAGGATCAAGGGAGCTTCAATTTTTTCTAAACTGGATTTGAAAGGGGCCTACAACCTTATCCGTATTAAACAAGGGGACGAATGGAAGACGGCGTTCAATACGCACGATGGGCATTTTGAGTATCTTGTCATGCCATTTGGACTTTGTAACGCTCCTGCGGTTTTTCGAAATTTCATTAACGAAGTTTTTCAGGATTTCCTGTATCAATTTGTTGTCATCTACCTAGACGATATTCTTATTTTTTCACCTGATATTATTACTCATCGCCATCATGTCTCCTTGATTCTTCAACGCCTTCGGTCACATCATCTGTACTGTAATGTGGACAAGTGCGTCTTTGAAAAAACGCATCTTCCTTTTCTTGGTCACGTGGTTTCTGGCTCCGGATTACGTATGGACCCTGAGAAATTAAAGGCGATTTCTGATTGGCCCCAACCGGTTGGACTTAAGGCCATCCAGCGTTTTATTGGGTTTTCTAATTATTACCGCCCCTTTTTAAAGGGTTTTCGTCTGTTATTGCACCCATCACTTCCTTGACCAAGAAATCTGCCAACGCTAAGACCTGGCCACCAGAGGCGGTAGAGGCCTTCAAGTATCTTAAAGAAGCCTTCATATCGGCACCTATTCTTCAACAGCCAGATTCTTCCTTCCCCTTTTTTCTCGAAGTTGACGCATCCTCCGCTGGAGTGGGAGCTATTTTGTCTCAGAAGAATTCTACTGGAAAATTTTCTCCCTGTGGCTTCTTTTCTCGTAAATTCTCACCCACCGAAAAAAACTACGGCATTGGAGACAGAGAACTACTTGCTATCAAATTGGCCTTGGAAGCTTGGAGACATCATTTGGAGGGAGCCAGATTTCCTGTTACTATTTTTACGGATCACAAGAACCTGCTTTATTTACAAACTGCATCCTGCCTCAATCCCCGTCAGGCCAGATGGTCTTTATTTTTTTCACGATTCAATATGATCATTACCTTCAGACCAGGGTCCAAGAACAAGAAGGCTGATGCTCTCTCTCGTTCCTTTGATTCTATAGATACCGAAGAAGAGAGTGTTAGGTCTATTCTAGATCCAGAATGTATTTTGGCTACTACTCCTACTCGTTTGATCATTCCTCACGGGAAGACTTTGGTTCCTCCACATCTCCAAACTAAACTCCTTAAATGGGCTCATGCCTCCCGTTTTTCTGGTCATGCCGGTATAAAGAAGACCTTGGAATTTATCTCCCGTAGTTATTGGTGGCCGGCTATCCGTTCGGACGTTCGACAGTTTGTGACGGCGTGTTCCACTTGTGCTCAAAATAAAGTTCCTCGTCAAGCTCCATACGGTCTGCTGCAGCCTCTGCCAATTCCGGATCGACCTTGGAGTCATCTTTCCATGGATTTTATCACAGATTTACCCTCCTCCAGAGGGTTCTCAGTAGTGTGGTTGGTCACTGATCGCCTTTCCCGAGCCACTCATTTTGTGGCATTAAAAGGTCTCCCTTCTGCTCCAATTCTGGCTCAACTCTTCATTAAAGAAATTTTCCGCCTACATGGCTGTCCAGATATTATCGTTTCTGATCGAGTAACTCAGTTCGTGGCAAGATTTTGGAGGGCCTTTTCTCGTCTTTGTGGAATTAAGTTAAATTTCTCTTCTGCATATCATCCTCAAAGTAATGGTCTCACTGAAAGGACGAATCAAGAATTGGAGAAATTCCTCAGATGTTTCATTTCAGCTAAACATGATGATTGGGTTGATTTATTACCTTGGGCAGAATTCGCCCACAATAATAATTCACACGACTCTACCTCCACTTCTCACTTTTTTGCTCTTCAGGGATTTCATCCTAAAGTTCCACCCTTCAAAGAGTTAACCGCTTCTGGGGTTCCTGCAGTTGATTCCCTTCTATCGGACTTCTCGTCTAGGTGGGATCTTATCAAACGCAAATTACTTCACATCTCTGCCATCAGTAAAAGAGCATTTGACAAAAGAAGAAGACCGTCTCCACTACTTACTCCTGGTGACAAAGTATGGTTGTCTACGAAGAATCTTCGCTTGTTGGTCCCTTCTAGGAAATTCGCTCCCCGATTTATCGGTCCCTTCAAGATCATTGAGGTCATTAATCCGGTGGCCTTTAGATTAAAATTACCCCCTACCTTGAGGATTCCCAATGTCTTCCACATTTCCCTTCTCAAACCACTTGTTATTAACAAATTCTTCTCTTCAAGAAGACCTCCTGCTGCTATTTCTGCGCCAGATCAGGAATTTGAGGTGAAGGAGATTCTAGATTCTCGGATTTCCAGAGGTTCCTTGCAGTTCCTGGTTGACTGGAAAGGTTACGGTCCTGAAGAGCGTTCTTGGATTCCTGCACGAGACCTTCATGCTCCGAGTTTGTTGAAGAAATTCCATACCAAGTTCCCTCAAAAGCCTTATAGGTTGTCCGGAGGCCACCCCTGAAGGGGGGGTACTGTTAGAAACTTACCTTGTTCCCGTTCCACTGCGCTGTCAGCGTGATCTGACAGCGGTGTCCGATCTGTTCAGCGCTTCTTCTGTTAGCGCTGCCGCACTTCCGGGTTCTCCCTGCTGCCGATCATGTGACTCCTGGGCGGGGAATTCAAACTCCTATATCTCCCCTGCTCTGACACGCTGCCTGTGTCAGAGCAATGTGTTTCCTGTTCCTGGCTGCAGTTCCTGTGTCCTGACTCCTGTGAACCTGCTCCCTGTGTATCCCTCTATTCCTCCTACTCCTGTGTACCTACCTGGCTGTGACCTGACTATTCTTTGGCTTATCCCTGGCACTACGCAACTGGACTATCTCCTGTGTACCGACTCGGCTGTGTTACCAACTATTCTCTGGATCTCCCTCTGGCACCGTATACCTGATCTTCTGTGTACCGACTCGGCTGTGTTACCAACTATTCTCTGAATTTCCCTCTGGTACCGTATATCTGATATCACCAGTGTACTGACCCGGTCGTCTCTCTGGACCCAAATCCTGCCACGCACCCATTGGCTCCGTGCATCTACCGGTTACTGTTCCAGACCTACAACGCCTGGAATTAACAGTTAGTGCCTGTACTTGCACCGCATTGTCTATTTTCTTGTCTGCCTGCCATCACTTAGAACTTTCTCCCTTACGTCAGTAGGCTAATCTGGGGGCCGCGACCTGCGGTTCTTCGGCAGCAAAGTCCACACTACCTTGCGGTGGTTCTTGGTGAAGACCGGAAGGCCGTTAGACTCCGCGCCCTAGGTAAGCCTGTGCTAATACTGACTAAGGCATCATAATCGTAACAGGACCCTGTGGGGCCTGTGTGCCAATGTTCAGGGACCCTGTGGGGCCTATGTGTTCTGGGACTCTATGAAGCCTGTTTACCATTGTTCTGGGGCACTGTGGGGCCTGTGTGCCATTGTTCTGGGGCCATGTGGGGCCTGTGTGTCATTGTTCTGGGACCCTGTGGGGCCTGTGTGCCATTGTTCTGGTGCCCCAAAAGAGACAGTTCCCTTTACAATGTTCCTACCCCAAAAAAATAAAACCTGTGACCACCTAACCCTCAACTATTCTACAGTATGAAAGTAACTGTTATAGTTTAGAGTGAAGTCCATGCACTTGGATATTCTGATTTTCTGGTTCAGTAATGCAACCCCATTGCAAGGAGATACATACTGTATTTGTGAAACTGCTGTTTGCTACGGTTATTACAGTTTTTTAACTACCCAAATCCAACAAGTGGATCAGGACACATTAGAGTGTGAAAATACCAGGCTACCACAAGTATCAAGATTTAACAGGAAAAAACTTGAAAAGAATAAAGTAATATAATTTTAAGATCGATTAGTTTGATTTTAAGTGATTTTTTTTCTCTTTATACTACAATAGGTCTGTCCAACAGACTTTTCTTATGGTTCCAAGACTATATAGACCATATTTTATGACATACATTTATGATCCGTAGGCATGCTAACCAAAACATATACCCAGCCCTCTTTGTAAAATCCAAGCACATAACTGACAAACAATATTAAAACCGATCTGCCTGTTAATTAGTGGGCTGAACCAATCTTCGTGAGAATGCAGCCTATCCATTCACCAGCAACCAGTTCTGAGTCAATGGACAGGCTGGGTATCTGTTGAGCCCCCACTTTCTATAGGTGAGAGGTTCACTTTAAATCACTGCATTTTCTTGGCATACTAGAAAACTGTGTTTTAGATTTAGGTTGATTTCAGTATAGAATTGCACTGTGGTAATTGACAACATGGGAATGGGCACTGTTTAACTATGCTTCATACTAGAAAAATGTTAAATATAATGTATATATTTCAAATCAATCTAATTTACATGAAAAAATAAACACTTGAAGATGTATTTATTCAGTATCATATTTGAACCACATTACTAATAAACATGAGATTTAAAGCAGTGAAAGTAAAGTGTTTATTAGACAGCTACATATGAGCTTATGTTATAAAAGCCTCTTGAGAAAAACTGTTCTTAGTTATCTAAACTGAATCTCGTACCCAAGAGGATCGTATGGCTGCTAGTTGTTTCAGTTAAATCCGGAAAAGAAAATCTAATTTGCAATAAACTGTGCACGTCAGTCATATGTTATCCAATACTGTAAAGCTGTTTAGAACATACGCTAAATGTATAATGCTGATTTTGCGTCCTCACACCAGTCAATTTGCTACTCTGACCCATAGCAAATCATGTCTCTCGTTCTCTTCTCCTAAGGGTCAGATTAATACATTAGTGGTTCCAGGACAAAGATCTGATATTCAGACCCCCACATTCCTTATGTATCCCAAAATAAGTGTATCAAGTATTTTTAAATGACTGTAGAAGAAATATTTAGGTTTTCATTGAAAATTATGCTGTATCAGGGTTTCTTACATAGAATTTGATAGCAGAAAAGAACCCACAGATCCACCTAGTCTGCTCTTGTCTGTGCATGTATTTTTACAGTTTTACTCTAACAATAGACATATGCTTACCCCATGCATTCATGAGTTATATTATTGTATTGGCCCCTACCATAATTGCTAGGAGACTATTCCTTGGATCTATCACGTTTTATGTAAAGAGTTCATCCTTATGCTACCTTTCAGACTTCCTCCCTCCAATTTCAATGTGTTTTTTTAAAATTCCTTCCTGATTTCCAAAGTGGTACATGTTCAGCATTTTCAACTCTTTCCTGGCTTTGCTGTTTTGCTATACCGCCTATGCATCATTTTAGTAACCCCTTTCTGATTATCGTTCTATTGTATACATTTTTCTTTCCAACAACCTATAATGATGCAGTATAACCTCCCTGTCCCTGCTTCTCCTTCCTGTACTGGCCTTCTTCTGGGATGATGATTCACCCCCAGCAGCAGCAACAGCAGCAGCAGTGGGAGTAACGCTTTCTTCAGAGGAATCAATTATAGTGCAGGAGTCATCCAGCCTTACTTAGTGGGATGCAGGGCTAACTCCGAGCGCTACTGAGGATATTGACGAGGATGGTGTGGTGGGTGTATTTTGTAGCCGTTGGGATGTCGGTGACTGGAGGGTCCTAGCTGATGATGGAGTGCTTGTAATTTTTTGGAAGAACTTTCAGCTTTTCCCAACACTTTGCCATGAACTGTCGTCAAATGGTGTAACATAGATGAGGTTCCAAGATGGTTAAGGTCCTTCCCTCGACTGACTGTGGCTTGACATACACTACAAATGGCTATACAACTGTTGTCTGGATTTGGGCAGAAATAATTCCACACATAAGAAGTTGATTTTTTATGCCCAGGCATGACAATGGCCTTTTTCTTGTCACGTGCCAGAACTGTTGCCACTGGTGCAGGACTTACACAAACAACCTCATCCTCATCAACATCCTCATTAGCGCCCTCCTCGTCTACACAAATCTCCCCCTCATCCTCTTCTAATTCCAAAGTGGCATCCTCAATTGGTGTATCACCGGCTACACTCGGGCTGTTCAGGCACACATCAGCAGAAATGCTACCAAGTATGCCACTGGATTTCCCACTGCTTGACTACACTGCTTCACACCATCTGAAAATATAACTCCAAGACCCCTTTCCTCTCTTGTTGGTGACATTACTGCATTATTCTTTCAGTATTCTGCTTTCAGGTTTTAATATCAAAATGCATTATTTTACATTTGTATTTATTAAAAAAGAGTTCACACATTAGTCCATTCTTATATTTTATCTAAATCTCAACACATTGGGTTTACCCTTTCTGAGTTATCAACCCAGTTACAAATCTCTGTATCATCTGCAAAAAAAACATCCCTCAGCCTTCAAATCTTTAATCACTCTTTGAAAAATCCATATCTTTATTAGAGCTTACCCTACTCCCTCCTATACCAGTCACACTGGTATAACTGCCCTACTGTCCCAATCTCCACAGGGCCATCTTTTCCATTTGGCACGATGGGCAGGTGCCCGGGGGCCCCACGGGCAAGGGGGCCCCATATGCAGGGCTCTTAATTTGAATAATGTATCTCTCTCTCTCTCTCTCTCTCTCTCTATATATATATATATATATAGGGACCCCGGTGCACTGCTTTGCCCGGGGGCCCATAATGTTGTTAAGATGGCCCTGAATCTCCACTCTGAGTCACTCTCTCCTTTTGTCTCCACTGTGCCCTTTCTTTTCCCACTGGATTATAAGCTGTGTCATGAGCAGAGACCTCCCTACCCTAAATTTTCTCACACACACACGCACACACGCACACACACACACACACACACACATATATACACTATATATATATATATATATATATATATATATATATTAATATATATTTATATATTTACCTTGTATGTCCCTGTTTTATGTATGCCCTGCTTTCCCCAGTGTCACCAGTGGTTGGAGTGGGGATGCATACAGTACAGGGGTACGCTATATCGCCACTTCTCCTACTACCTCTATTTACTTACATTCCCATTACATTTTTCATACCGCCACTTCTAAATTTACATTTGGACCACTGACTGTCACCTCACAGGAAAGGGTTATTGCTGTAATATGCTGTGGGACTCATTACCACACAAGTTTAAAAATTTATTGGATGCCTTTCTTATAAGAAACGGTATCTGTAGACATTATTGGAAGAGGACATTATGGAGGTGATGGATCCACGGAATTTAAGCAATTGCCAATTTTGCGGTTAGAAAATTATTTCTTTTGATCTGTGAGGCTAACTTGGCAATTGTCACACACACTGTCGAAGTAATTAGCACAACACCATTGTCTCACTACTTGATTAATTTGCATCCTCTCTGTATGCTCGGACTGTGGGTTTAAGAAAAATAAGGCAGGTTTACAATGAATTGAAGAAAGAAAATCTCACCTCCCAACTATTTTTAAATAAAATATAAACCCTATGTTTTATACATTTATTTAGATATCCTAAACATGATTAAATAAAAAAAAAAAAACAGTCTTTAAATATAACGAAACCCCAACACTATATTATTCTGTTAGTAATTAAATTATTTTCACAACTCAAGCTATCAGCAGTAAAGAAATGTTCTCATCCTTGCAAAAGAAGCCTTACAAAACAGGGAGCAATCTACCAAGGATTAGATGATGTAAAGCAGAATACTAATAGCACATAGTGTCACAATTTATAGTGAGCTGGGTTTGAAGTTCCTGGGGACCCACTGATCTCTGTCTTATTGAGTTGCAGCGTTCAGCTCATCTCTTATATAATTCTCTGACTCATCTCTCAGCCAGAATAAACATTTCATTGACCATTCATCTGATCTGTCATCCAAGCATGGTTTTGATATCAGTGGGGTATTTATTTCCATTTGAAATGAAAAATGATCATAGGCAAATTGTATTTTTTTAATTTAATGTATTCTAAAAAGCAATAGTAGATAGATTACGCCATATCTCATAGTTTTGTTTGTTTGCTTCATTCCAAAGACTGTAGTGAGACATTAGCATAGTGAAAAAAAGTTATAGTTGTATTATTACAGTTGTAATAATGTATAGTGTTGAATAATATAGTATTTAGTCAAATTTAATTAATTACCTTAAATTTATTTTTCGAGACACACTTTGAAGAGATATTTTCCCTTCTTCATGTCTTAGCTGTATTGAAGTGCAATTTTAACTCTAAGGGGCATATTTAATTAGCTTTCGGATTCGCGGTAACGCGCGTTACTGCGAAAAGTGCGCATTCTTGCGGGTATTACGGTACTGCATTAACGCGGATTTTCGTTCGCAACCCTATGGGCTGCGAACGAAAATCCACGTTATTGCGGTAACGTGTATTACGTTTCGCGGCTGTTCCGGCGCATTACCGCGAATCCGAAAGCTAATTGAATATGCCCCTAAAACTGCCAGAGTTTAAACCTGCCTGTTTAACACTCGCCCTGTGAGACTATGGGGTATATTTTCTAAACTGCAGGTTTGAAAAAGTGAATGTGTTGCTTATAGCAACCAATCATACTCTAGCTGTCAAATTGTAGAATGTACTAAACAAATAAATAACTAGAATCTGATTGGTTGCTATAGGCAACATCTCCACTTTTTCAAACCTGCAGTTTAGTAAATATACCCCCATGTTTCATATAGCCTTAGAACATTGGTATTTAAATCAAAAGTCCATTACAGCTGAGACCCGAGGAAAAATTAACATGTTTTAAAAGGTTGAGTAGTAAACAATTTGTCTAAATAAATCATCAAATATTTAAGTACTCAATTTTCTATGTGATTATTAGCAGGGCATTTTAGCTCATTCTAGTGTATTATTTTATTTATTAGTATTTTCAGACTTTAGTTAATAGACACATTCTAAATTTATGATATCAGCATGGTCATTTGTTATATTACAAAACATTATATTATGTATAGGGATCTAGATTTGTATACAGATTTCTTATTCTGCTCTATTTTACAACCTTTATTTTTCAATTGATGTGACAGTGTTTCATGTCTCTGTGTTTCAGATTTTTTATTTTATTTACAAATACTCAGAACTGCATTGCTGATAACCAGGGGAGGTAAAACAAAAAAAACAAAACAGCAAAATAGCTTTCAGCACCGTAACAGCTTCAGAAAAGGGCAAGTAGCAAAACTGTTCCTATTATGAAAAACTTGTATATACAATCATGGCCAAAAGTTTTGAGCGAATATTATTTGTCACAAAGTCTGCTGCCTCAGTTTTTATGATGGCAATTTGCATATACTCCAGAATGTCATGAAGAGTGAGTAAATGAATTGCAATTAAATTCAAAGTCCCTCTTTGCCATAACAATGAACTTTATCCCAAAAACAACATTTCCACTACATTTCAGCTCTACCACACAATGACCAGCTGACATCAGGCTGACAAGTGATTCTCTTGTTAACACAGGTGAGTGTTGATGAGGACAAGGCTGGAGATCACTCTGTCATGCTGATTGAGTTAGAATAACAGACTGGAAGCTTTAAAAGGAGTATGGTGCATGAAATCATTGTTCTTCCTCTGTTAACTATGGTTAGCTGCAAGGAATCATTGCTTTGCACAAAAAGGACTTCACAGGCAAGCATATTGCTGCTATTAAGATTGCACCTAAATCAACCATTTATCGGAGCATCAAGAACTTCAAGGAGAGAGGTTCAATAGTTGAGAAGAAGGCTTCAGTGCACCCAAGATTGTCCAGCAAGTGTCAGAACTGTCTCTTAAAGTTTATTCAGCTGTGGGATCGGGGCACCACCAGTGCAGAGCTTGCTCAGGAATGGCAGCAGGCAGGTGTGAATGCATCTGCACACACAGTGTGGTAAAGAATTTTGGAAGATAGCCTGGTATCAAGAAGGCCAGCAGAGAAGCCACTTCTCTCCAGGAAAAACATCAGGGACAGACTCATATTCTGCAAAAGGTACAGGGATTGGACTGCTGAGAACTGGCTTAAAGTCATTTTTTCTGATGAATCCCCTTTCAGATTGTTTGGGGCATCTGGAAAAACGCTTGTCCGGAGAAGGAAAGGTGAGCGCTACCATCAGTCCTGTGCATGCCAACAGTAAAGCATCCTGAGACCATTCACGTGTGGGGTTTCTTCTCTGCCAAGGGAGCGGGCTCACTCACAATGTTGCCTAAGAACACAGCCATGAATAAAGAATGGTACCAAAACATCCTCCAAGAGCAACTTCTCCAAACCATCCAAGAACAGTTTGGTGATGAACAATGCCTTTTCCAGCATGAAGGAGCACCTTGCCATAAGGCAAAAGTGATAACTAAGTGGCTCAGTGATCAAAACATCGAAATTTAGGGTCCATGGCCAGGAAACTCCCCAGACCTTAAACCCAGGCGGGTGGATAAACAAAAATCCACAAATTCTGACTAACATCAAGCATTGATTAGTCATTAGTCAAAAACGGGAGTACATCAGTAAGTATGTGGCCCAAAAGTTGATTGACAGTATGTGGCCAGGGCGAATTGCAGAGGTCTTCAAAAAGAAGGGTCAACACTGCAAATATTTACTCTTTGCATAAACGTAATGCAATTGTCAATAAAAGCCTTTGACACTTATGAAATGCTTGTAATTTTACCTCTAATGATATTGTAAAGCAGCAACATTATCAGCTGACAATAATAAAGCAGTCATTGGCGACTGACAATTTTGTACAGCTTCTGGTAGTGCAGCACATTAGGAACAAGGAGAGACGGCAGAAGGCAGAAGCATGAAACATGAACCAGTCACTGCAGAAGTCTTAAAACAGATGCTGCTAACCATAACATTTATTCAACATTTATTTTACATCAGCACGGTGGCTTAGTGGTTAGCACTTCTGCCTCACAGCACTGGGGTTATGAGTTCAATTCCCGACCATGGCCTTATCTTATCTGTGAGTTTGTATGCTCTCCCCGTGTTTGCCAATTAACCTACATACTAATAGGTTAATTGGTTGCTATCAAATTGACCCTAGTCTGAGTGTGTATGTTAGGGAATTTAGACTGTAAGCTCCAAAGGGGCAGGGACTGATATGAGTGAGTTCTCTGTACAGCGCTTCGGGAATTAGTGGTGTTATATAAAATAGCTGATGATGATGATCAATCTCCTTTCTCTTCTGGTTCTGGTTTTTCTTTTGTGTTGCATGGATACTCTTGTGCTGATCCACTAGTTTGAAGTAGCTTTGTACCTAGTTATTTTCTTTAGTAAAATGCTTGCTGTTTGAAGCAGAGCCTGGGCAGTTGTTCCCCATGTTCATCGGAAGCTGCTGCCACCATGCAGACAGTGGAGAGCACCGAAGTACATAGTAAACTGTACTGCAGGGAGAGCTTGTGATACATTAATGAACCCTGATTCGTACGCTCTGATCTAAGTGAGGACAATATACAGGTTTTTGTAAATGCTTTAACTAGCATTTTGTGTACAAGCATTAAGAGAGTCAGATACAATGCATTACAAGAGATGTAAAGTGGGAGTTCTACTCTACCTCTTGAAGGGAAGTTCATCTACCAGTATGTGTTACAGCAGTGTACAGTCATGGCCAAAAGTTTTGAGAATGACACAAATATTGGTTTTCACAAAGTTTGTTGCGTCAATGCTTTTAGACCTTTTTGTCAGATGTTGTTATATTGTAAACACTTCCCCCTTCAGCAGCTGCAATTGTAATTCCACCTTATGTATCACTTGTTCTCCAGACCTCTTAACTTGGAAATTCTTTGGGCAGGGCCAACTTCACTTTCTGTTTCATGTCATTATGTGGAATTTGTTTGTGCCATGATCACCATGCTGTACAGCACTGCGTAATATGTTGCCGCTTTAGGAATAACTGATAATAATAATAATAATAATAATTATAATAAGGAATGTGCCCATAGAAATCCACTGCACTACCAAGCGCTAACGTATGAATGAATGCTGCAAGCAATGGTAAAATTGATGCAGGAGTAAAGCACAGTGTGTGATGTCAGAAAGTGTCTGTACAGGTCCATTTGCTTAGAGTATTTTTGGAAGTATCAGCATGAAAGCACATTTAATAGGCTGTGAGAACACGTGTTATGCTATAAAATATGCCTGTGTGTATAAAGTTTACACCCAATGTTTTATTCTATATACATACCTACCAACCTTCAGACCCTTCCGCGTAGGAGCAGGGGATATGATGCATTTCCTATGAGACGAAGGCATGGTTGAGAAGGGGTCACAACACATAAGGGGTGCGGGGACAGTTGCCATGTGTCCCCAGGGGCATAACCAGCTCTTCCAAAACACTAGGCTGAACCCAACCGCATTTTCCTCCCCTAAAAAGACCCTTTCAATACTGCAGGTGCACGTGGCACCCATTAGCAGGACACATCTCCCAACAGTCCTGGAATCAGCAGCACTGTCATCTCAAATCAGGGCTGTCCAGTCTAAATGGTAACAGTTGGGATGTATGTAGACATTCAGTAAATATTTGTGTATTATGGAATGCATTTTAGGTTTATAGCATAATCTTGGAATAAGCTTCTTCTCTGCTCAGAAATCTTTATTATACATCATATACTACATATTACAGACATCATTTCCTCTTTAACTTTGAATTATTATAAATCCATATTTAAATCAAGACTCAATCCTTTGTAGTCATATGTTTACAGTTGTGATAATTATAGCATGCAACTTACTAAGTCAATTAGTTTAAAGGGCAGTCATTGATCTATGCAAGCTGGAAATGGAGACATTTATAGCCAAATATGTTTTTGGGTGTGTTACTTTTTCGTAAATTAAATTTTAAGCTAGGTTTTTGCAGGATCTGATGTCCCTGAAAGAAATTCTCTGGGGTCCATTTATCAACATTTTATAAGCTTTAAGGCAAACATGAGTATCAGTACCATTTATCAAATTTATAACGAGGGAAATATTGTAGATATCTCCTGCCTCAAGTAAACTAATTGCTGAATAGTGCCCGTAATTCTATATGGAAACTACAAACTGGAGTTATATGTCAAGCTCTGAAAAGTTTTACTTTTTGGAGCTTGTACTCTATAGCTAAAGCCATCTGAGGAAATCATAACAGCTGAAATCAACGGCCTCTGTACCGAAAGAAAGGTGAGGGCATTGGGAAGAGGGATCCCCTGTAGTTCATCCTCTCCTTCCTGCTCAAATGCAAAAAACATGCTGACACCATGGTGTGATCAGCAAGGGTCACTTATCATTCTGAGCAGTAACAGAATACATATGGTGCACCCTGATCAGTGATGAGTTTGTATTTGTGAATCCTCGGCTTTCTGTATCCAACTACCTCCTGCTTCCAAAGTCCTCATCCCTCAATGAGGACACTGATTGGTGAACCCCATCAGATGACAGAAACAGTCACTTCTCTCAGTGTTGGGATGATGGGGAGAGCAGGCTTATTGTTTGGCATCTTCAAAACAGACAGGTGACCTGTCTTTTCAGGATCAGTGCAGGTGAACTGGCTAATAGTGACTAAAGTGAATGGCTTTAACATACATCTGAACCGATTCAGATCTACAGAGGTGTAGCTACAGGTGTGTGCCAAATACCAATTTATGGCACTGGTCATAAAAGATAAAGCCTCTCAGAACCTCTTTTTAAGGTTATATGAATATAATTATTAATAACCAAAAACAGACCCGTTGTATTCAATGCGGCTCTGTGACATCACAGGGTGATAGGAGGTTGAGCAGCTGGGATAAGTTTGAATACAGGGAAATAAGGACAAAGGAAAATGGCATATTTTCTCAGATATGCTTATAGGAGTCATGTCTGCTATGTAAATGAAGGGAAACATATGACCTGTTGCCTGGAGGTAATATCATCTTTGTAGGACATTTTGGTGAGAAGCTAGGCCACTGTAAAGAAACCCTGACTTGAATGGTATACAGATGAATAGACGGTTGTAAAACTAATCTGCATAAACACAGACTTTCTAGTTCTGACATCACAGGAAGGAGGGCTGTGAGCACCAATAGCACGTTTAAAATGTCCTGTCAATCTAACAGTTTTTGTTCATTTTTGGGAGTCAATTTCTTATTGAGTGTTTCTTTGTATTCATTCTCTCCAGGCAAGCAAAAATCTGATTATTCATGAGTGTACCATTTTTCTGTTTTTAATCATTTTTATTTTACAAGAAACTATTGTATTATATCTTTATATGTGATTTTATTAATTGTTTTTCATCTTAAGCATTGTGGATTTATTTTCTAGATTAAATTACACTTAATAAGTTCTGGTCTTTGTGTTTTTAAGAATTCACTTGTCAGACTTAGCTTCATATTAGAAAACAACATAGTTGAAACAGAATAGATCATTTAGTTTATGATAACTTTGGTCTGTTAAGATTATTTGGTTAATAAAAACACTGAATAAAATAAGTTATGGGAGATTAGTTTAGGTAAAGGGAGAACCAAAATCTTCCTGAATAAGAGTGTTATCTCTTCACAAAAAATCTTGGTGGTGGCATAATTGGTTAGACAAATTTAGTGTGTGGGATAAAAAGAGAAGGTTTTAGTCATATTTAAACAGACCAGGTGGTTATTTTTGATTAGCCCATTGTCACATACTCACACATCTTGCAGGCTCAGGAAAATTCTGGATCGTGACAGTGCTATATAGATATAGAAAAATAAGTATATTTTTAGATAATGAAGTTTACATGATGAGATGCATTAATATTTCAAACTAGTTGAATAACACCAATTCGAGGGACTTGAAGATGCTCACTATGCCAATTAGATTTTGTGGTTTGAAATTTGTGAATTGAGTTCATTGTTCACAATCGCGGTTCACAGTTTGCGTTCAAAATTTCAGATCTGCATTTAATATTTGAATAATAATATTTATATTAATAACATAAAATGATGATTTTTGCTCGGGGACGAGAAGAAAAATCCAGGTCACAATTACCGTATTAATGGTAATAGAATTTAAGCCACATTATTCCTACACTAACGTGGCCAAACATCTCCACTTTTTGAAACTAGCAGTTTAGTAAATATACCCCCTGCAATATAAAACAATTCCTTTTAAAGTAATGACCAACTTGTTTTACACTTGGGGCTAGACTTACCAATCGAGTTTGGTGGCGGTTGGAAACCGGAGCCCATCGCTGGAGGTTTAGTGGTCCAAACCATCACATTTACTACACAGCGGCCTGAGGCTTCAATTTAAAATGACTGGTGTTTTGTTCAAACCGCCGGTGGTTTGGATGAAACCGCCATTAAACCCGCCATCCAAAAGACAGGACAGGACATTTTTAATACCTGCTTCAGAATGGCTTGATAGCTCAATCATGCTGTTTGAACTATTTTGTCATTCTGAACATAAGAGGAAGCACCATGAACATTTAAATTATGTTGGCAATCATTATTTATTGATTAAGGGGTAAAATTAATTAAATATTCACTTCTGAGGGGAAAAAGAAATTTCATTAAATTAAGGGGATAAAATTATTTAATTATTATATTATTCGGACAATATGTAATGTCAAATTGTGCAACATAAATAATTATATCCACCATTAACAGTTAGTTAATAATATTAAATATTCAAATTTCCCACTTAATATAATGCTATAATAGTGTCCCTTTAAAAAAATATTAAATAAAAAATTCTCTCAACAGTTAATATTAAATTTATTTTGTTCCCTTATCAATAAATAATGATTTTTCAAATAATTAAAATGTCAATGATGCTTTCTCTTATGTTCTGAATGGCAAAATAGCTCAAACAGCAGCTGTTTGACCAATTTCGCCATTCACAACCACCTGTTTCATTTTGGCTATTTGGATGGTTGCTTTGCGGCGGTTTTGAAAACCCCAGCTTAGTAAATCCGGCTGTTTGTATGTTCATCAGTGTTAAAATCGAGATGCCGGTTTGTAAAGTGGTGGTTTTGAAAAATGTCAATTCTGGCCGTTTTAATGGTGGTTTGGGCTTTAGTAAATCCGGCGGTTTTGAAACCGCCGGAAAAATAGCCGAAAAGCGCTCAAAACGCCCTTTAGTAAATCTAGCCCTTGAAGTACAACGTATCTGATTCAGAGGTAATGGCTGTGACATTTTAAGGGCTTTTTCAAACACAATTTTGTGTATGTTTATTCTTCCAATGCCAGTTACACGATGGCATGCATCTCAAGTCTTCTATAAAGTTAAATGAAAGAGATGTAATAGAGGAAGCCGAAGAACAGGGAAAAACAATAACTGTATTTTAATGATGGTACAGTAAAGGTCCTGATGTACCTATAAGCCGTTACAGAAAAGAATAGCTAATTATTAATTATTATTAATTATAGGAGGGAAAACTATCATCAGCATAATTTAAAACAAATTAATGGAATCTATATACATACTATGTAGTCAGTGGTGACAGAGGAATTAGATGTAGGGTGGGCGAGGGAGAACAGCATAACATGCTATATGGTAATGATTGATCTCATTACCATACATGCATGCTCTAGTTCTACAGTGACTCCTCCCCCATTGTCTCTGATTGTAATGATTGCCTCATTGTCTGTAATGAAGAGAAGCCTAGGGTGATGGATACACATGTTAGCCTAGGCGCTGGCCAAACAGAGGCGTAGAGTCTAACGGGTTCCCCAGTGTGACGAAACGAGTTTGATAATACCTTAACCTGTTTAACGAGTTTGATAATACCTTACCTGTCCCTCATTTCTCACAATATGTGGATTATAACATGTACTTTTTATAGCCTTTTTTTGCCCAGCTCACCAGAGTACAACTGCAGTTTAATTACATGTGGATAAAGAGACATTGTAGCTCATTGTAAATATGTATATTGTTTATTGTATATTGTTGATATTGCAGTGAAGCTGTTATTCATTGTCCTTAAAGTGAAGCCAGGGGGTTATGTGTAAGGATCAGGTTGCAGGATACAGGTGAGGGCGAAGACCAATTAATATCAATTGTTCCTCCACAGGACTAGTCCAGACATTTTGTCTGCAACCTAGCAGGGAGCATCTGTACAAGCACAGCTCATCTCCACTCCCACTCCAACCCACTCATCCAGCACCCACCAATGTTTAAAGTGGAGAAGTGAAGAGGAAGGAAAATTGGAAAGCAGGTCAGCTAGCTGAGGACTGGTACACTGGCGGTGGCGAGGTACAAAATCAGTATGCAGAAGGGAAGTCCAATAACAGGCCGGGATCTGGTAGGCAATAGTGCAGTACAAAATCAGGATCCGAGAGAGAGTGGTCAAAACAAGCAAGGACTGGTAAACTAGGGGTTAACAGACAGAAGCACTATCCAAGAAGTAACCACAACAAAATCACAAGGCCAGCAGCAATAGAGCATAACAGTGAGTCAGTCTGGGTATGAATACCTGTTGCTCTGACACAGCTGCAAAGAGTGAGCTTTATATACTCTTCAGGTTTGAATATGCCACCTCCCAGCCACGATCATGTGACCGCCCAAACCAGGAAGTGCTGACTTTTACACAGAGGCAGAGGAAATCAGCAGCACAGGAGTGTGGAGCAGGTAAGTGTTGTGACACTGACTTGTCTACTTCACAGAATTAATGAACTGAATTCAGCTCTGTACATGACAAACTATAGTCTGATTTTCCTACATCTTTATGATGCAGAAGTATCAATCTGAGTGTAGCTTGAGGCAGGAGGGGGCCTGCGGTAAAGTTGAGCCTACACCAGTTTGCGTAGCATACATTGCACATATTTGCACTGCACATGCCCAAAAAGCAAATGGACATATACGTGCCATCACTGAATTGCTCTTCTTATGACTGGAGAGTCAGAACCTGGGAAGAAAGGGGCTTGCAAATGCAGGCCGAGTACAGTATGGGCGTGTTTACGAAAATGCGGCTCTTGCAGACCTGAAAAAACATGTATATAGTTAAGAGTCGTATCCAATGACAGGTGCAAACACGTGCTGATCTCAATGACCTGGCGCATATGCTGCCAATTCGGAACCTGGCGATTCTCTCTATTGTTGCATGCGCTTATTTTTTGCAACCAACTCTGCATCAGCCTCAGGATGTCAGAGTACTGACTGGATTAGAACCCGATGGTACCATTCTTATTTAAGAGAAGGGTGTTTAAGGTAAAATAATTAGTTTGCCCTTTGTTTTCCTTTAAAGTATATTACTGTATGAAGATCTTACCGTATACTTTATATACATATTTATGTGTGCGTGTCGGACTTGGCATTTTCTTACATCAATAAGTGTTGTAAACGTGTCAAAACTGTCAATGCATTTTTAATCAGTTAAGGTGAAAATTACTTCACAGAATACTTGAACATTTTTTATGTTTAAAATTCCCTGTAATCTCAATACAATTACCGTTTGAAGTGAAATAGTTATGTAGCCATTCAGCTGAAAAAAATGAAGTCCAACCATTTATTGACTGATAATTCTTTGTTAATTTAGTCTTTTATTTTCTCAATAAATTCCAGATGGTCCTATTCTCAGAATCTCAGCTAGACGTAGATGTTTTTCTTAAATTTTGACTGATTATATATTATATTTAAAAATAAACGATGGACTCTCTATTTGTATTTTCTCACCTACATGTTGATTTGTCCTTTTCAATAAAGAATGAGAACTCTTTTGCACTTTTTATTAATAACATTTTTATTAAATCCATCTGATACAATATTATATTTTGAAACATTTGTTCCTGACAAAAGTGATGATCCTGGTTCGTTTGAGTCCCACGTAATATCTTAACAGATGAAAAATAGCTGCAAGGATTATTCTATACACTTTTTCTGGGGAATTTTGGGGAAATTAATAATATGCTGTTTGCCTGTCGCATAAATTCTTGACTATTATCTGGCTGCATAAACTGGACCTGTGAGGGGTCTCTACGGACTTGTATGTGTTGGGGGGCTTATTAAAAATTTTGTTTTTAGAACTTAACAGTTAAATGCATTCATTAGAATTGCAGACAATTTAAAGCATATATATTAAATTGCTTTAGATGTTGTTTTAATATTTGTTTTATTTACTTTTAGACTTTTTGATCCATATTTTGGCCCACATTAGCCGCACTCAATGTATTAAGGGTGCGGTGCGCTGGTCTGGTTTGTGTGCTATTTTAGAGCAGATCCCATTCTGCCATCTCCATTCCTGGGCCCCCCAATGGAGGCCCAGGCTTGGGTAACCAACGCACCCCTTTCAAATTGAGACCTCTTTCCTTGTCAGCAAGGTTTCCTTTTACCCACAAAAAATTGGAACTGTCACAAAATAAAATGAAACTGTAGGAGGTATATTTTAGACATGTGAACTGCTCATGCCACCAGTTCACGTGCTGATTAGAGAGTAAGTCTGGCTCGTAAGCACAGTAATCGCCTTTTCAAACTGCACATGTACAGTAGGCCAAGATACGTCTCAGACTGCTCTCTGATTCTGATGTATCTGCCCCTTGTGCCTCTCTACACTTACAGAATGGGGGAGGTAGGGGACAGGCTGGAGTTAGCATCAGTAAAGTAAGGGCGCGGTAACGCTTTTACATCCTATGCTGAGGGGGGGTAGTCGCAGATACGCCTCTAGGAGGCATATCTGTTGTGGCTGCTTTTCCGCTGGTGCAAGATCTGTGCTGACAATGATCACCGTGCTGCGATTAAAAAACAAAAGGAAATAAATAAAAAATTGTAAAAAAAAATAGTTTTCAGGCTTCAGTTCAGGACGTGGAATTCCCTTAGTATATATATAATTGTACTGCCGCTAAAAATTCAGTTGTGGCGGGAGCTATTGGCAAGCTAGTACCTCGTTGTATATTTTTGTTGCCAAGGTCGGGATCCCTGGTTGTATAACAGATGGAGAGAATGCCGGGCTGGACCAAGGTGAGCAATAAAAAGGGTGAATGAGGTATATGTAGGGATGTTTTTTGTTCAGCTAAATGTATTTAACAAACAGTGTGTGTGTTTGATTGACATTTTCTCTGATGCACTGTATGCACCAGGGCATACTGGCATTTATGGTTCCCCAATTGTTGGCCTGCCCTGGCAGCCATGGTTATACTGGCATTTATGGTTTCCCAATTACCAGCATGCCCTGGCAGCCTTGGGTATGCTGGTGGTTGCAGTACTACAAGCACCAGCAGGCCCAAACACTTAATGGCAGCCTGGTTATGCTGGGACCTGTAGTGCACCACTGATAAAATGTTTTTTTAATCTATTATTTAAAAATTGACTGCATACCCACTGCACCTGGGGTGAGGGAAGAGACATGGGGGTAGATTTACTAAACTGCAGGTTTGAAAAAGTGGAGATATTGCCTATAGCAACCAATCATATTCTAGTTGTCATTTATTTAGTACATTCTACAAAATGACAGCTAGAATCTGATTGGTTGCTATAGGCAACATCTCCACTTTTTCAAACCCGCAGTTTAGTAAATATACCCCATAGTGCTTTTCAGCATGGGGCTGGTTATACCTAGGGGGAGCAAAATATTTTTTTGTGGGCATGATCTCCTTGGGAAATCCAGCCCCTTGCTGACCAGAGGAGGCTTAGTTTGATCCCTGCCTTTGATGAAACAGCCGTTCCGGCTGAGAAATGCGTCACGTGACGTTGTGTTTGGCTGCCTATTCTTTGATTGCTTTGGAAATCTGAAACCCCGGGGTTTGTTGCACTGTATTGAGAATGAATACAAGACATCACTGAAGTTTGGTTCTTTTAACTTCCCCATTGTCAATGACAATTGACACCACAGAAGGATAAGTACTGAGCTGATTATTACACACTTGCATTCTTTGCTGTGGATTGTTCCCACAACTCGGAGGGCTCAGGTATACCCAGCTTACTTACTCAGCCATTACATCCTCTATATTTCAGAAAAAAGGGCGTTCTATTGCTCTGGGGCCTGATTTATGAAGGATCTTAACTTGAGAAACTTCTTATTTCAATCTCCTGGACAAAATTAGTATTCTGTTTTGCACATAAGTTAAATACTGACTGTTTTTTCATGTAGCACACAAATACTTGATAGCTTATTTGTACACTGAAATTCAAAGTTGATATTTGTGTGCTACATGAAAAAACAGTCAGTATTTAACTTATGTGCAAAACAGAATACTAATTTGCACCCCTTGCATTGTAACATGGTTATGTCCAGGAGAATGAAATAAGAAGTTTCTCAAGTTAAGATCCTTAATGAATCAGGCCCCTGGTGTCTTTAATTTGTTTGGATAACTTTGTCCTAAGGATATTGAAGCTTTTTCTCTTTTCCCCTGTGAGAGAACAATTACAACAGGACTGCGATATATTTACTTCATAGTTGACATAAGATAAAAGTCATTATTGTGGATTCATTATTGGTGTTAACTAAATGGTTTATTACATACCAATGTCACTACCAAGGTCCTGTGAATTATCAAGCAATCATTTGTATGAGTCTGCACAGCCAAATAGTTTTATATTGTTTTTTAGGTTGTATACCTTTTTTAATTTTATTTAAATTGATTAATTAATTCAAATTTGTATAATTCTATCTGTGTTCAGCGCTCTTTTTGTTTCTTATTCTATTGTCTGTTGATACATGTTTAGACCCTGTGTTGGAAGAGCTGCAGTCCAGATATATACTGTTTATTTAAATGGTCCCCTAGCGCCAATGTGTTTGTGTATTATTCTAGGCTTAGTTTGACATTATGGCAGGAGGAATCCACACTGCGATTTTCCTTGATATCAGCCCTGGCTCACAAAGCCTAGTGCTGGTACAAGAATTCCACTTTTTTCCCACCCGAAAAAAAAGCCTAGGTTAGCAGTAATAGGGCTGGATACGCTATTTGGGGAAGGGTGTTTTTTTGTAATTATTTATTGGCCTTACAGGGGCATAGGCAAACCGAGGGGGGGGGGGGTTATTAGTGCCTGGAAACCCCCATCCAAGCCAGGGACACGGTATAATTGAGGTGGCTGGACCCTGCTCCCGCTTCATACAGCTCTGCTTGAAAAGGGAGAGCATTGCCCATGTATATTATGGGGCTAGGAAGAGTTGGAGAGCAGCCAAGCACTGTTTAAAATTATAGCTACGCCCCCATGCATGCTGGTCATGCCCACTGGCAGCATGGTGTGGAAACCCCCCTCTACGAATCCTGCGTTTGCCCCTGGGGGGCTGTGGCCAATGATATGCTTAATTCGCATTAGGTGCTTGTAACGTAGGAGACACTTTAGGTGTATCTTACGAAAATGTATGCGTTATGCATACTATTCCATGTCTAAATATACATGCGGCTAGAAATACTAAGTAGATTACGGGATGCAGTTCCTGCTTACCCTATAAGCGTGAATTTTGTCCATCTCTACATGAGGCCCCTCAGTATCTAGCTTTCATACAAGGTTGCTGATTGTTAACATTGTGACACTCAATGTGTATGATAAACTGAACATTGTGCTAGTAAACAAATCCTAAATGATGGTGTTTTTCCTCATCATGTTACTGAATCATATACAGATTCATTTAGTTCTTGGTTCTTAAATGTTCCAACATAATAAGCCGGCGTTACGTCATTAATGCAACTTTCTGAAATACGGGTAAATCTTCTGCAGGGTGGTTCATTTGGAAGATGACATTAAACAGATCTCTGCTTTTCAACACTGATTTCTTCCTAGAGTAAATTGCACATTTTTGAGTAAAATTATTTAGTATGTTAAATGACCTGTCACAAGGAAACAACATATATTGTATAATTAACTTTAATTAGAAGACATGTACACTTGCTTATTTATATACATGCATTCTCTTTAATTAATCAATAGTTGTGGAGACAGTGTCCATTATCAGCAGTGTGTCAAAGAGAGCAAATTATGTGTCGTCCATGATGCACTCTGATTGGTCCCCTCTCTTGGTAACAGTATTGCAGTTTAATCAATGCAGCCATTGGCCCAGTTCCTGGTGTCGGATTGACCAGATCTGATGCCCCTGGGAAGTTGAACCACAGGCCACAACCTTATGTAAACACCTTCTAACCTTCTACAGTAAGTTTTGAACAAGACTAAATTATTTTTAATAACTAGAATAGATTTGATGGGCCCATCCCCTCCAACTTCTTGATTTATGTATTTAATGTAAAAAAAATGATAAAATAATATTTATTTTATCATCCATATTTTTATTAATGGTAATACAGTTTAGAATTGTTCATTTATTTTATAATATACATTTTTTGTATCTGTTCTGATCTGACCTTATATTGCACATATGCTTGTGCGTATACTGCACTTTGTTCTATCTGTTAACATACGGCACGTAACATTTGGGCAGAGCATACTTACGCCCAGACGCAAATCTGGAGATCCGCTTGAATCTGAATGAAGGCAGAATTATGCTTAAGTTCAGTGCTCTTTTCTAAACCATACTTGCCGACTATTTGAAGTTGGGAGCTGCCGGGGGGAGAGTTGGGCGTGCAGGGGGCGGGGCTCAGCAAATCGTGTCATTTCACCTGCCCCCGCGACGTAATGAAGCATACGCACCATTTTACAGAGGGGGTGGGGTCAAATGCTGCGCTTCCCTGAGAATCGCGGCATTTTGGATCTAATTCTGCCCACTTCTGCGGGAGGCTGCCATACACTTCCGGGAGACCTACCTGGAATCTGTGAGTCTCCTGGACATTCCAGAAGAGTTGGCAAGTATGCTCTAAACTGCAACTTGCAAGCGATTGGGTCCGAACATGAATCAGGTCCAAAGTATCTAACATACTGTGTACATGTTATAACATTGTCCGTTTGAATTCCTTGTTGCTAGTCAAAATGGTTACTCACTCATTGGGAATTTAGGTAATATTTCATCTTCTGCACATGTGTTGCTCATGTGGATAATATCACACGTTATTTAGCTGGCTTTAACATGACTCTAAATGCAGTGCTGAAACATCTCAGATTAGCAGTCACCAAGGGCGAGCCTCATGACCTTTTGATAAGACATTCCCCCACAACTTCAATAAAAACATTGCTCTCATTTGCTCTGCCTGTCATAAACACACATATTAAACTGTCACTTGCTGTTGATATTTTATAAGAAATGTTCTTCAGAAATATTACAGCACGTGTGCCTGGATTTTACTAGGACGGGCTTGTATGCTTGATATAAGCCAGATTGCAGCATAGACATAATATCTGTGTAATGACAGGCATTTTTTCTGCTTATTAAAATAATGTGCTAAAAAAAGACATATGAAGTTAACAATTATTTTCCACTTATGCACATTGTGGGCCTGATTCATCAAGGCAGCATACTGAGCACAACGTGCGTTTGTATAAAATAATCCGGTGGTGTCTGTGGTCCCCAATGCTCCCAGTAGAGGAGCATGTGACAAGATTTGGGTGAAGGCACTGTTCTGAGCAAGAGAGGTGAGAGGAAACATACACAATGTTACACACCAGGGTCTCAGGTTCTCTGCTGGTTTCAGACCTCTCTGTAATATGCTGTCCAGTCTATCTCCACTCCAGAGATCCCTCTAGAATCAGAGTATGGGTGCGGCCATCTTGGATTCGGTCACATGATTCCTCTCAGCCAATCAGGTAATAACAGCCTCCATTTCAGATTCCCACCAAAACCAATTCATGGGAGCTTCCATCTTGGATATAGTTACCTGATCCATCTCAGCAACTCAGAGTGCTGCTTCTGCCCAGCTGACTGCAGTCTCCAATCAGGAATCAAAAACAACTATAAAAGGACTTCCTGGAGCCCTTACCTGTTGCCAGTTCAACATTGTATTTCAGATGCCATCTTGGTTCCCAGCAGTTTGCAGTTTTGCTATTAATCCAGCTCTGACAGTGCAGTCTGCATTCTGGCTCTATTCTGATTCCAGCACTGATTCCATCCATTCTGGTTCCAGTCTGGTTACAGTGATCCACTTTCAGCATTCGGATTACAGTGATCCACTTCCAGCACTTTGGTTACAACATTCCGGTTCCAGTTAAGTTACAGTGATCCGCTCCCAGGATTCTAGTTGCAATTCGGTTACAGTGATCCACTTCCTGCATCTGGTTACAGTAATCCACTTCCAGCATTCCGATTACAGCATTCTGGTTCCAGTCTGGTTACAGTAATCCACTTCCAGCATTCCAGTTGCAGCATACTGTTTACAGTCTGGTCCAACAATACGATTCCTGTTTGCTCTCCTCTGCTAGTGTAATCACCATCGGCACCAGTTCTTTCACTACATGTAGAGGAACATTATCAGGCCACCCAGCTTTGTCCACGTAGTCACCAGCTCAAGAGACACAATCCAATCAGGATACAGACAAATACTCAGGTGTGACACACCAATTACCAGAGGATCCTCAAAAAAGGGTGTTACATGTATATTCATTGATGCTTTGTATGTGGTAACAAAGAGAAAGGTTATGGGTTCTTAGACAGAGAAGATCCAGTCATCCTCTTTATGGTGGAAATAGGATGACTGTATCTCCTCCCAAAATAGGAGATAATGGGGCAAGTCTACCATATATGTGTAACACCCCCCATTGACATTGTAGTAAACCATGCAACCCATTGACTAAAACAGGGGTCATCTGGGTGTCAAGTTAGGTATTTATGAAGAGTGACACATGCTGGTTGCTATGGTGACAGCCCAGCCTGTGAGACTGAGTGAGAAGGAGGAGTTCTCAGCAAGCGGGGATTGGGGAAGATTAAGAAGAGAGAGAGTGTGGGAGATCACTACTGTCCCCTAAGCATATAAAGAGGGGTGGAGTTTCTAATTCCAGAGAGGGGGAGAACCTCATATCACTAAAGAGAACTCCAAGAGAGTGGGACATTTTGCATGGAAAAGACCCTGGAGAGTGGGTAGCTGCAAGGGGCAGAATAGCTGATGTGTCAGAGCTCGAGGGCCTGAGAGTACACAGAGGAAATTGTCAGAGTCCAAGGGAGAAATCATCCCCTGCAGAGGAGGGGTGAACTGCAGTGAAGTAGGGAGTACTGGAGTGTAAGAGACATGTGAACTATGTTATATTACATCTAGATAACACTAAGAACTGTGTAGGAGGAGTGAAGAGATATACTTGCAACCAAACTCATATTGCTCATTAAGAACTGTGCTGGAGAGAGTAAGGAGCTGTATATATTTCTGTATCACTGCAACAATTATGATTATCGTGCTGGAGGAAGATATAAATATAGAGTTCAGTTTGTGATTGAGATGGTCTGGCGCCCAAATTATTGTGACTTTTCTATTGAACTGCACCACAAAGTGACATCACCTGTGTTCTACTAATTACAAAGAGACTTTGTAGTATAACACCTGCATGTGCAGGGATCCCCTGGTCATTTACACCCATGCCCCTCAGCTAGCCAGGGCTTGAGAAGGAGGTGCACTGTGTAACCTTTGCACCCCGCACTATACACAGTGTCAGGGTGCTCACGAAGAATGAGTGAGATCCTGCTGCCTCAGCTGGTATTGGCTAGACTTCACCCAGAGGCACGGAGTCTAACAGAGCGGAAGGTATTCACCAGGGATCCCTGCAAGGCGATTTGGGCTTAGCGGCTTCCATCCTGCAGATCGTGGCCATCTATGGAAGTTCCCAGTGAGAAAGAACAGAGATGTAACTTGAGAGGTAAACTGAGACAGAGGAATGAGGCCCAATGAAGAGTAGGGCACATGAGTCTCTAGTAGAACATTGGAGAGTAGGAGGCGGTGACCCAGGACATGGTTATCCACGGAGGGGTAGATATGCAGAGGTCAGCGGTACTCCGGATATGCAGCAGACAATGAACCACAGCTATTACCACTTGGGAGTGGAACAAATCAGCGGAAGTCAGTGGTGCATGCGAGATAGGTAGCGGGCGTTGATTACAGCAATTACCACTGACGAGGGGAACAGGTAGGCAGAGATCAGCTGTATACAGGATATGCAGCAGACAATGAACCACAGCTATTACCACTTGGAGGTGCAGAATAGGTAGCGGGAGTTGATCACAACGAGGAGAAAGGAGCTGCTTCCAGGCCAGGTAAGACTCAAAGAACCAGCACTGAAAGGTGAGGGGAGAAGCATTATAAAGCAGTACTGACCAATGACCAGATAAGCCAGGTAACACAGGTGAGCATTGCACAGGCGCAGACTGCTGCTGTCAGGACAGCATGCACAAAGGGAAGAATTAGGATGAGGGCAGGCGTGCCGATCCTCGAATGGAGATACCAGGAGACCGGTGTGACACACAGTGACTGGGGGTTACATATGGAGGAGGGTGACATCAGTTCCTCCAGCAGTGGAGTGGGGCCTGAAAATTTCATGAAGCCTGTCCAGAGTCATATACCACTTATAAAATTCTTTAGGCATTGTTTTTGAGCAAGGAGGCTACAGTCCACAAATTCCCTCACATATTGTCAGTAGTCTTTGTAATATCTTAAGCGGGCTGAAGGGTGCGAGGGTACCAGGGAAATGGTGTTAGTAAATAAATAAACAATGGTAATCTTGGACAACAGGATTCAGGTCAAGAACCACCTAGAACAGTTGAAGGGGACAACTCCTGTGGGTAAACTTATCAAGCTGCAAGTTTCCGGCGGGTTTGAAAAGTGGAGATGTTGTCTATAGGTTCCTGTATTTACTGTTATACCCTGGCCTAGTGAGAAAAGATATTGTGGACCCATCCAGGCTTTGATCCCTACTTCAAGATCCCATCAGGTCTCCAGAACTGGTCAGTGTCCATGACAAGTGTGAGTAATCTGCTAAGTACTGTACCACACCATACTCAAGGCTGAGCGCCATTACTACTGCCCATCTGAGCTAGAGGTCTGTTCTTGAGCTGCTTACACTGTTGGTGTTTTTCAATTTCTTCTTGTGTTCTTACTTAAATTTTAGCTACAACAACCCCAAAGAAGATTCCAGAGCCAGTTATTTGCAATATGTGCCTATACTGAGGAGTCTGGAGGAGGTACAGGTTGTGAAATTCATCCTGCACTGCAACAAATTGTATTTCTTGTATGCATTGAAGTATTTTCCACAGCTTTTTTTCCTAATTCAGAATTATTTTACAAAACTTTTTTGGAAAGTTACATGACCACAATCAGTAATATAGATTTGCAGCAGAAACCTGCCATTTGGGATATTTATTTTCTGTTTTTGACAATTGCTGACAGTTCATATTGATAGATATATGAGCCCAGCGCAGTATTGTAAAGTAATGTTCTCTCCAAATTTTAGATGTAATAATTTTTCTAAATATGATCCAACTCTCTAATAAACCTTGATGTGTGACACAAAGTTCCGTCTCAATGCCAATTTATTTGCTGTATCTGTAATCCATGTGCTATAGTTTGAGGGTAAATGTGTTTGGAATGCAAACAATACTCGTTTTAATATTCTTCTTATTGAGGATAAGTATAATAGGATATAAATGAGGTTCTTGAAAACACAAGTATCTTTAAATCTTTAATAAATATAACATAGTGCAGGAGTTGCACATGTTTTAGGAAATCTATGTCAGGTAAAGATGATAATGGGGAATGGAGGTCAAATTCTATGCAATCCAAAATATTCAATGATCCCCCAGATTTCCACACTGCAAAGGAGCCCAGTGTCCATCCTGAGAGAGAGTCTGTGTTTAATTGGATTGGGGTGTGTTGAATTTAAATAATTGGATGGAGGTGGCAATCAACAATTTCTGTACACCAATCCCTGTTGCGATGCAATTAATACACAACTGAATCATTATCTTAGCAACAGGAAAATAAATGTAATCTATTTCCTTCAGTTAATTTAAAACATAATGTGGCGAAAAAGGTAATGTATCCAACATGTTAATCACATGAGGTCTCATTCTGATCACAATTGCATGAGAATGTTTATGGTGGTATTTATGTAGGTAGAACTAATATTACTTTTCAAATACCAAATAGTAACTCCATAGATGCCATAAAAAAAACAGTTCATACAGGTCCGGGGTGTGAGCCCGAGGAAAGGACACTTTGCCACACATGGAAAGATGACCCCAACCGCAAGGAACAATGACCAGAGGAATCAGTCATGAACCATTGACCTATGAATATGGACCTGTATTTGTGTATCTTTGTGATGTCACATTTTTATGACTGTACATTGTATAAATTGTTCATCTCTGGCTTTAGAAACCAGAGCATTCTTATAAAAGTTTGTTGCTAGTGCTGACTACACAGGCGTATGCATGTGATACTTTGACCTGTAATATATTTTGTGAATAAAACTCTTGTGCTTTGGAACCACAGCAAAATCGTATCTGAAAATCTTTTATTCCATACGATACAACAGATATATTAGGTGCGGATGGGTTATGGTATAGTTTGGTATATTTTGTCTATGTATTGAGTTCCAAGGTGTCCTATGTCACAAAGAGTGGATGTGGTTAGAATAAATGTCTAGATCTCTCCATTTTTTTTGTGTAAGCAAAATATTGATAAATAAAAACAAATGGGGTGATCAATAACGCATTGCACACTCAAAGGTGAAGGTGTCAGAAGCTACCAATTTTTTTGCTTGAGGTAAATTGTATATAGATTGAATTAGGTACAGAAAATTACCCTGATTGGCAAATTTAGTCAGCAAAATTTGAGCTGATGCTAACACATTATTAAAGGCTTCTTCAGTGTCAATAGAGAGTAATGCACTGTTGGTGCTCATACTCTGGGATTGGGATATCATCGCTATTTATCTTCACATTTTTTGTACCTGATCTTTGCGTTACAAATCTGAATTAGTACTGATGAAGTAAATGAAATAAAGAATATTGAGAGCCTGTCTGCTGTTAGGTTTGTTAATATTTAATGTTTTGGTTGAAGAGATATATTAGGCGGTAGGAGGAAGGATCATCATCATTATTTATTTATAAGGTGCCATAGGTACCGGATGTTGGTATAACAAATTATACAAGGTAAAGCTAATCATGACAAATTAGGGGCTCATGTAGAGGTGGAAGCTTTTTGAAAGTAGGTTGTTTCTCTATGTAGGGGACTGATGTGGCTATCAATGTTATGTATGTGGCTGTTAATGTAATGTAATAAGGACCATAAATATGTTTTAAGGGCTATTAAAGAAATGAAGGGTTCTGCATTACATGTGTACGCGATTACTTTGATACTGGGATTGTTCGGCTGGTCTACAGGCAAACACAGATCATTTTTTCAGGTGTGGGAGGAGGGAATGGTGGGCGGTCTAGAGCCCAGTGCTCCATAGTTTTATCATCCGTAATCTGGTGGTGGCACACTCTAGGCAACTTGATTGGACAGCTCCTGGTTGTCTTGTCCAACAGTAGGTCTTTAGCAAAGAGGTGTGCCTCTTTGGCAGGATGTAATATATGTCATGGTTTTAGCTATAAATATATTTAGTACTGATCAGTAGGCTACAGTACAACGTTTCTTTCCTTCTCTGCTAGATGGTATCAGAATAATCAGTTAAAAGACTAATGACCTCCATCCGTAGTGGGCCTGCTTTTTAAAAAATATATATTTGCAGAGCTATATTTTATTTTGATAGATCAATTTTGCTATTACCAGCCTGGCCTCTGGCTTTTGTATGTGGTGGACCAGGCTGTGTGCTCTCTCCACCTATAAGTCCTCTCCCAGCCTGTGTGCCTTCTCCACGCTATAACCCAGCTGTTGCTATGGCCTGGTAGATATTACTCAAAATATTTTCTGCCCCCACAGAGTCTGGAATACCTAGAATCCTTAGGTCATGCACCTTGTCCAATTTTCCAGGTTATCAATGTTTTACATGGCTTTATTAAGATCATCCATGACAACTTTTTCAGGAGTAATTCGTGTCCTCCCTAAGTATTTGGGCAGCACAGTGGCCTAGTGGTTAGCACTTCTGCCTCACAGCACTGGGGTCATGAGTTCAATTCCCGACCATAGCCTTATCTGTGTGGAGTTTGTATGTTCTCCCTTTATTTGCGTGGGTTTCCTCCGGGTGCTTCAGTTTCCTCCCACACTCCAAAAACATACTAGTACGTTAATTGGCTGCAATCAAAATTGACCTTAGTCTCTCTCTCTGTCTGTCTCCCTCCCTCCCTGTCTGTGTGTGAGTCTATATTAGGGAATTTAGACTGTGAGCTCCCATGGGGCAGGGACTGATATGAATGAGTTCTCTGTACAGCGCTGCGGAATTAGTGGCGCTATATAAATAAATGATGATGATGATGATGAAGTATTTCAAAAGCCTTGCCTATACAGGTCACAGAGATCTGAGGTGACTTTAAATATCCCAAGGAATCCACAGTAGGGGTGTACTATTCCTTAGAATACATATGTTTTCCTAATGAACACAGTGATCAGAATTCACAGATTGTAAGGAATGACATCATAACTTACTGTATATGTATATATTATTTATAGGAGTTTATGAGTACATTAATATCACTTGTGTATTATATTGATAGAATACAGGTATGTCTTCAAAACAGGTACACAGGTATGTCTTCAAAATGTGATATACAGAAATAATGTGGCTCAAAAAAGTGAAGAGAAATATATTCTGGCTAAGTATCTCCAATATTTTGGAGTCCTTTGCAGCTACCTCATGCTTTTCATCAAGCCCTCAATAAAGTTTTGATTTATAACTGTAAAATAAATCAGGGGGTAAATGTATCAAGCTGAGAGTTTTTCGGCGGGTTTGAAAAACCAATCAGATTCTAGCTATCATTTATTTAGTACATTCTACAAAATGACAGCTAGAATCTGATTGGTTGCTATAGGCAACATCTCCACTTTTCAAACCCGCCGGAAAACTCTCAGCTTGATTCATTTACCCCCAGGTGTAAGATGTGTCGCAAAATGTTTACACAGCTGCTAACAATCACTATTTATTAATAGTTACAAATAGTACTTGCACTGCTGCCTTCAACAAATTAAGTTAATACATTGTACAATTGATTCACTAAAATATAGATTTAATTATTTGGGAGTCACAGCACAATTAACATATTATAGCCTCTCAAGTATTGATATTTAATTACAATGAAATGTAATTACCAGGCCATACTCTAACATGTTTGTGACAAGATTTTCCTTAGGCAGTATGGGAAAGTAGTGAATGGCAAGTATATAAGTCCTGAAATCCTGTTTTTGTGTTTTAAAACAACAGGGAGATTGACTTCAAGAATTTCCTGAGGATGAATGACCCCACATTCCAGGAGCTGCTCCAGTTTGTCACCCCTCTCATCCCTAAGGAGGGCACCCATTTAAGGAGACCCATATCTGCAGAGCAGAGACTGGTTGCTACCCTACGTTTTTTGGGCCACGTCGAAAAACACTGGCTGATCTGAAATATAACACAGCATTTCACCCCAAGCTCTGGGTCTGATTATACCGGAGACCTGTGACGCCGTTGTACAAGTTCTGCGTAGGCAATATATGAAGGATGGTAAAATAAATACTTTTTTGAAATAGAAAGTTAGCATTTCATATAAATACATATACATTTTTATATAAATATCATATAAATTCGTATAGTGCATATAAAACATAAAATAAATGTAACTATAAAAAACAAAATACATACAGCTGTTCATAATGTAAATGTTCGCTGTTTTCCAATGGTGACGGACTCCCTGTATATGTAGCATACTTGTGCTACCCATTGGTGAAGAAATTATGTAGGCAGGCGGGGTAACAGATTGGCCTCCGATGACGGGATGTTGCATGTGGAGTAGTAGTGGCCGAAATATATATGAATGGCCCGACCTAAAATGTCCTTGCTCCTGTTTGTGGGGGGATTGTGTTAATACAGTGTCTGGTTAGAGATTCCCCTTGTTGACCTACAAATGATGTCATATTTAAAACGTTTCATCTCTTTTCGCATTTCTCTATTTGCATTTCTCATTTTCTTTGCATGAGTTGCTCCTAGCAGATCAAATAAGTGGGTTGCAGTTTCTGTCTTCTTTCGTGTGAGTGAATCACTTTGCTCTGGTTGACGGACCCTTTTTTTTCTCCTCCTTTCACTGTGTGGGTTGATCTGTGATCTCCTGGCTGTCTACAGTCAGCTGGCTGGCATGCAGTGTTGTGCCATGTTGCTCTGCCACATCACAGAATCTGACTTCAGGTAAGACAGCAGGCTGTGTAATGAAAACAGAATGTAAACTAGTTAGTATAACATTACATGCATGTACCGATTTAACATTTCAACAATCTTTCCCTTTCAGTTTCCTGCAACGGTTGAGCAATGGCAAGTTCTTGCTGAAGATTTTGAAACTCCTTGGAATTTTCCAAACTGTGGCGGTAACACTTCTGTCAGATGCCATGGCAAATTATTTCCTAAAAAAAAAAACCCCACATATATTGTCATATTTTCATACCCAACCCCCCCCCCCCCCCCCCCACACACACACATAAGAAAAAGGAAAAATTCTAGTGGTATAAACAAAAACAAAAACACATATTAACAGATTTACAAACACACCCCAAAGCAAAACATTCTAGTGCTATAAAAAAGAGAAAAGAAAATAAATATATTTACACACATACCCCTAAACGAAAACTACAGAAAGTCTTGTGCTATAAAGTGTGTATCTTGCAATAATAGCAATGAAACAAAAAAATAATAAAATGTTCCTTATCAATAGATTTTTTCAATTAAAAACATAAGGGAGTCTCTAGTGTATCTTTTTTCTGACCAAACTTCTTGCTTTTTTCTTTTATAATAGCGATGAAGTGAGGTAAACCGATTGTGGTATCCATTCGTATGCTACTGAAAATCCAGGGCAAATTATTCTGACACAGCTGCAAACACGTGCTTATTATACACGAATGAACGTTCACCCACAATGCTCCACTCTGCAGCTGTAGCTGCCATGATTGTTCCATACCAACTACGAGCGCCCATGACTGCATCTATAAGATTATAGTGAAGCCAGTCTGACGCCAGCGGTACGTTAGAAGATGGCGGATGAGGAACAGGTGCAGGAGAAAAGTGACAGAAGTGATGGTGGAGGAAGGGGGATGAAGAAGAAGGAATGCAATTGGAGGACATTGAAAGAGCCAAGACAATGAGTCCAAGGGAAATGGAGATGATGGTGAGAGTGCTGGACCATCACAACTACGACTGACAAAATACAGAAAAGTAAATCACTGAAAGGAAGTCATTATGCAGAAACTCATAAATCTGCTTATAAATAAACTCAGTAAAAATAAAAGACAATTTTAAATTAAAAATCAGTGATCCAACTTAAAAAATAAAGAGCAAAGAAGGCTATTGAGAATCCAAAAGAACACTTAAAAAAATTAGTATTAAAAGTGCTTATTAAAAATGTTTAAAACTAGTTAATAAATGGTGTCAGTAATTAATGGTAACAATGACAATTAGTATAAATAATAAAAGTTTGATATCTATTTATAGAAAGAGGAATGTACGATAAAGTGTGCTGAATAGCTACTCAAAAAGTTAAAACGGAAGATGCTGTCGCGCCTATAAACCGGGAAATAACAGAGATAGGAATTGGAGAAACAAAAGAGGAATCTAAAGAAGGTAATAAAAAATTATTAAAAATTTAAGAAAACTTAAGGTTTTCGTTATATTAAAAAAAAATTGTCTATATTTCAGGTAGTATAGTCCAGCACAGCAGCATGCCTCACCAGACCCAGGAGGGACATCAGCATAAAGTGTCCAATGTCCAAGGTGACACCCAAAATAAAAAATAAAAAAGCGAGAGAGCTGCTGCGCATGCGCAGCAGCTCCGTTTCGGCAGCACTATAGTATACAGCAGCCGCTGCTAAATAGTACAGTGTCGCTATGTGGGGCACTTCGTTAGCGGAGGGGAGGGGCTTCTGGAGACCCAGAAACCCCCACCTGCGTGCTCCCCTGCATCATCATATCAGACGAAAATTCGAAGGAGAGAAGTATGGTACTCGCACTAATGTTTACAGTACTTCCGGTGATGGAAAAGGTGTGGTCCAGAATATGGAAAAGCAGAATGAATATTTTAAAGAATTGAGGTATAACATCAATGAAGCTAAGAAAAAATTCCACAAACTGGAGAAAAATTACTCTGAATTGTTTCAAATATATGAGAAATTAATGTTAGAATGCAGTAGCCAGATTAAATGTTAAACATAGTGAATTAAGAAGTTCTGCTATATATTTTTTTTTGTACATCCATTTTTAATGGGTAATGTTTAAATATAAATGCTGTTCAAAACAACATTCTGGTTTATTGGATGCATTTGAAAGAAAGATATGTTTCAAATAAAGGCAAACCCAAATAACATGTTCAATACACATCTTGTATGTTCTTTTGGTACAGACTGGGTGGACGCAGGTGTACAATTATGCAAGGTGACATATGCAATACGCATCTATGTTCTTTTGGTACTGACTGGATAGACGCAGGTGGACAGTTATGCAAGGTGACATATCAATAAACATCCATATAAATTGATTCCTACTCAGCCATTATTTTAAGAATGTTCAATACATATTTAGGAGGTATTAATGGCCATAATATGCACATAAATATATGACTACTAGCTGAAGTACCCGGCTTTGCTCAGGTTTAAATCTTGAAGTTATTAAATGTCATCCAAATCCATCCAGGCTTTCCTGGTCAAAATTCTGCCCCGCATACACTTTCGGGAGGTCCGACCGGGACCTCAACCCCCTAGTATGTCTTCTGGGATCCAATGTTACCAGTCTGTGAAGTGCATTGGTTTCATCCCAAACGGTGCAGGGGTGTCAAAAGGCTCAGAACAGGCTTCCAGGGTCTAAGTTGTGCCCAATGTACACCAACGGGAGGTCCGACCAGGACCCTGATCCCCCTAAAACCTGGCCAGGATCTAACTGGACCAGCTCGAGTTGGTTTAATCCCTATCGCTGCAGGGTGTCTGAATGCATAACCGGACAGACAAGCAGATCAATGATTTTTATATATAAGATTGTGCCATTATTTTTTTAAAATAATTAAATATAATAATACGAAATCAAATAAAAGGGCCACGTGTCACATCAGGAAATAAATGATACTTTAATGAGAATATGTATTTTCACAAGTGATAAGAGTACATGTTGTATACACTTGCATACAGGAACACATAAATGTCATTTGGAGAATGTAAAACAGATTTATTATTACTTCACCATTAAAGCACAATATTCCCATTTTACTGATGTTTTGGCACGTCACCACGTGGGAGATGTAGAGACAACATTGTAAATTTAAACATACACGCCAAGAAAGGAGTCGCTGTTTGAGGAACTATCGGCAGTGGGTCGAAAAATTGGTCGTGATTTTGTACACACTGCGGGATTGGCAGGAGGTTTTGAACGACTGTTGTTCATCGTTTAAGTACACCCACTTATGCGATATTAGCCCGAATGGTCATTTATTGCTCGATGAACCCAATAGTCGGCTGTAGTGTGCACCCAACCACAGTTAGAAGCCAGACAGCAAGGATTTTATTCTTGTCTTGTTTTGTTTTCATGCTAGTGAATAAAAGTAGCTGAGGTTATTGAACCTGAAGCACTGGACTTGTGTGATTTATCTGGCTGAAGTGAGAAAAGTGCACAGCCGTCTACCCCAAAAGGATAGTAAACCCAATACAATCTTGTGACTATATATATATATATATATATATATATATATATACATACACACACACGTATGTTCTGTACTGGTGTTAGTAATATTCTTATAATTAGATTATTTATGCCAAAATGTTTCTTGTTTCACCTTAGCCAAAGAGGAAAAGGATGCAGGAAATTGCATTTTTAATACAAAATACCTATCCTCCAATGTTGACTTGGAAAAATGCATGTTTCTTTATGGAAAAAAACTAACATTAAAAGTCTATCTATCATCATCATCAACAATATTTATTTATACAGCACCAGCAAATTCCGTAGTGTTTTACAATTGGGGACAAACACAATAATAAACAAACTGGGTGAAACCGACAAAGAGGTGAGAAGGCCCTGCTAATCTATGTACCTGTCCATATATTTATATTGTAACTGTGTTAGGTGAACAGGGTCATCTCCTGGGGTAAATGGTAGTGTTAGCAAGCAGAAAAATAAAGACATTTTCAAAACAGATACCTTACCTGTCCAGGAATTACTAAACACACAGGAACACCTTCTACCCTTGTGTCCCACACACATACAAAATATACAACTTACTGGTGGCAATTTGCAGTGTCTCTCAGGAGGCATCTAACCTCCTCCCCAGGTCTGAGAGACTGAGGCTGATCTGACATCCTTTTTAAACACACTTTTCAGGTGCAACCAGTAATCAGTCTGCTGTTAGACTGGGAGATCAGACAAACAGGATTGGGCCTGTCGAAGTCGTATAATTGGATGAACGAAAGTATATTGGTTGATATTGTTTTATTGGTCGATTGCACTCAGTATGCCACGCTACACGTGGCATATTGCGATCGCACTGTAAAATACGCACGTACACACTCGCATTACAACATTTAGTTATTTATGTAATTCATATTCATATTGGTTCCGTTACACAGTCATTTATGAGCAGATAGTACTTAGTTTATTATTAGTTTATATAATAATGATTATATGTACATTTCAGAGTTATTTAAGGTTCAGGTGATAAGAAAGGTATCATGTCTAGTATCATATTAAACCCCTTTTCACCAGCAGCTGTCCGGTGCATTCGGCGAAGAGATCGCACATTGCATACTCTAGTTAGTGATGTTAGGGAATAAACCTTTAATATGATACTGGTCATAAAATGCTAATAGATTAATTGTAATTGGAGAGTCAGGCGGGAAGAACAGAGCTCATCCCCTGGAGAGATGACCCCCACCTTTGGATTCCTTAGATTGAACCAGCCTATGACCTGTTTACCCTGGACCCATATGATGTCTGGACCTATAGAAGCAAGCCACGTCATCTCTATTGTTCACTCTGTAACACTGACTGTATATATAATCATAGCTGCACCCCCACTAGCCTCAGTCTACTCTGAACACAGTATTCAAGGGTGAATTACTGTCCACTGGTGCCCGTGGTTAGCGCAGCATAGCACAGCGGTATATATGTATCTTTTGGTATTGACTGTACTGTACTGAATCATAATATAATCATGTATTGAATTGTTAACTATTTACATCTGCTAAAATAAATCACTTTTTGCGTTGGAAACACAACACAATCGCCTATGCAATGCTTATTTGAAAACGACAGAATTACTTTAATAGGCCTTGTAAATGAAGCTCACTTTTCTCTCTATTTACTCCCCAGGGGCCTTTACCAGTTTTTCCTAAAGCTGAACATGCTCTTTGGGAAGCAAATATATATATACACAAACCTATCAGCCACTGCATTACAACCACTGACAAGTGCAGTAAATTAATTTATTATCCCGTTACAATGGCACCTGTGATAGGGTGGGATACATTAGGCAGCAAGTGAACAGTCAGTTCTTCAAGTTGATGTGTTAGAAGCAGTAAAAAAGCAGAAGGATCTGAGTCACCTTAATAAGGATCTGTCACTCACCGGACTGTGAGTGCTTCTTCCCGGACTATTAGGAACCGTGGACGTCCTCTATCCTGAGGGACTGCGCATGCGCAGCCCTTTCCAAACCTTCAGTGTATGTTCCTTTAACTTAATTGGCAGATCAGGCAACCTCCCTATATTAAGCACCTGTGGTCAACACCACGTTGCCTGATCTTGGAGTCTCATTCCCCATGAGTCTCTGAAGGTGTTCCTGTGTTTCCTCGTTTATTCAGCCCAGCTGATTCCTGTGGTTTCCAAACCACTTCTACCTCTGTGGTTTCCAAACCACTTCTGCTACTGTGGTTCCCATACCACTTCTACCATCTACTGTATCATCGTGACTGTGAGCTGATTCCTATCCGCTGCCTCCGTGCACTACAGTCTTCTAATCACTTCAACTCTACCATGTATCATTGGGACTGTTAGCTGATGCCTATCCGCTGCCTCCGTGCATTACAGGCTTCAACCACATCCACTCACCTGTTCATGATTGTGACTGCCAGCTGATTCCTATCCGCTGCCTCCGTGCACTACAGGCTTCAACCTGCAACTCGTCTGTGTTTCATCATCGTGACTGCTAGCTGATTCCTATCCGCTGCCTCCGTGCACTACAGTCTTCAACCTGCAACCCGTCTGTGTTTCATCGTGACTGTTTAGCTGATTCCTATCCGCTGCCTCTGTGCGCTTCAGTCTTCAGTCCTTGTCTACTCTACCGTGTTTCCTTGAGTCTGCTGCCACTATTGCTACCCGCTACTCTCCGTGATCATCTGTTCCAGTTCAACTCTGCTCCGGTGTCCCATCGTTACTGCACCTGCTGGTTGCTATTGGTTACCTCCGTGTTCCCGCAGAGACCCGCTGCTGTTACTTCTCAGCGCTACTCATCCATCTACTGCTGATCCGCTCTCCACGCCTTCCTGTGTTCCCTGCTGGTCTACCTACCTGTGCGCTGCACCTGCTAGACCCCTGCTTCACCCATCCAGGGACTTGTATCCTGCTGGCCTCCTGCCCTTCAGGTATCTCTGCACTCCTGTCTGACTGCCTTCTCCTGAACCACGGTATGCATACTTCCCATTGACTGTGCTGTGTATTGCATACCTTGCTGGACTGTGTTGGTTCTCCTCTGGAGCGTACTATCCGCTGAGTCTATTGCCATCATTGACTGTGTTATCTCATGCCGGATTACTTCAAGAGACTTTCTATATTGGCAGTGTTGTTCAGTCATTTATACATTTATATTGTGCATATTACTGTGGATCAAAGTCAAGGTGCCCGTGTATATATTGTGTTGCAGTCTCTCCCCGTGCACCTCCTCACATATATATTCAGTAGTACAACTTGCTAGTGGCAGACCACTGACTCCTGTTTACAGTTTCACCTGTTCCAGTATCCTCTCACATAGCAGTGGTACAACTTGCTAACGCAGACCACTGACTCCCCGGATACCTCCACTTGGATTCCATTCCTTCACTCAGACAGCGGTACAACTTGCTATCCGCAGACCGCTGACTCTCATCACCTCCTCGTTTCTGTTGGACATTCCTCCTCACTATAGCAGTGGTACAACCTGCTACCGCAGACCACTGACTACCTTCACGTGTCCTTTGTCCATACAGTTCCTCGTGTATTACTACCTCCATATTGCCAGTGCTGCTAGTCATAGACTTTCCTGAGCATCTCATCATCTGCTATTTCCTGTTCCGTGATCACCCTGCTACCAGAGTACCATATTACCACCTATACTGCTCTGGTAAGCCTATCACCTGGTGATCCCTGGGTAAAGACTCCTAGTGCCCGTGACAGTAAGATCAGGCCATGACAGACCCAGATACGGAACCTACTGCTAAAGAGATGCTGCAGCATCTGGTCAGCCGTGTGGAGCAACAGGATGCTCGCCAACAGCTGTTACTTCAATGTTACCAATCGTTAACCTCCCAAGGAACATCTGGACAGACTGTTACAGCTAGTATTGAAGCTCCTGTGCTTTCCTCCGTTTCCCCAGTGCCATCCCAGGTGTCTACAGCCCCTACGCTTCACCTGCCTACTCCGTCAAAATATGACGGGGGACCCCAAAACTTGTAGAGGTTTCCTTAACCAATGTTCAGTCCATTTTGAACTCCAACCTCAAAATTTTTCTACCCATCGTTCCAGAGTGGCCTATCTTATCTCATTGTTTTCTGGACAAGCCCTGGCTTGGGCCTCCCCTCTGTGGGAAAGAAACGATCCAATTCTACAAGATAGTGCCAAATTCATTTCCACGTTCCGAAGTGTGTTCGATGAACCAGGTCGTGTGACCTCCGCTGCTTCCAGCATTCTTCGTTTGCGACAAGGCTCCCATACAGTAGGACAGTATGTCATTCAATTTAGGATCTTAGCCTCTGAACTTCAGTGGAACACTGAAGCATTAGTTGCCGCCTTCTGGCAGGGGCTCTCCGATAAAATTAAAGATGCACTGACTACCCAAGAGCTTCCTTCGTCACTAGAAGATTTGATCTCTCTTTGCCATCGTGTAGACATGAGATTTCGTGAAAGAGAATCTGAGAAAACAACTTCTGCTAAAGCACCTCTTCGTTTAAACCCTCAATTTCGTCCAGTTTCACCTTCTGTGATTCCCATGGAGATAGGACGTTCCAAATTATCTTTAGAAGAGAGGAAACGAAGAGTAAAGAATAGACTCTGTATCTATTGTGCTGATTCCACACATATGCTCAGTTCTTGCCCTAAGAAATCGGGAAATGCCAGGCCCTAACTAGTTCTGGAGAGGTGAAGTTAGGGTCCCTGGAGTCCTCTCCATTGTCTATGAAATCTAAAGTCTGCGCTTTCGATGTTACGATTTCCTTTACTACCAAATCCTTTGAGTCACAGGCATTGATTGATTCCGGAGCAGCAGGAAATTTCATTTCTAAATCACTAGTGAATCAATGGTCCCTACCAGTGATCACTTTAAAAACACCCATTACTGTGACGGCTATAGATGGATCACGTCTCATCAATGGTCTCATCACCCAGAGTACGTCTCCAGTAACCCTTCAGATTGGTGTACTACACCATGAAGAAATTTCGTTTTTAATTCTTCCTGTTACGACAAGTCCGATTGTCTTAGGCCTTCCATGGCTTCAATGTCACTCTCCCCAGATTGACTGGCGCACCCCTCAAGTTACGTCTTGGGGGCCTGAATGTCACCATCGTTGTCTCTCTCAAGTTATTCCTCTTAAAGTACAGCAATCTTCTATCTCATCTTCCTCCCCGGGACTCCCTCCTCAGTATGCTTCATTTGCCGATGTGTTTGATAAAGCTCAGTCTGAACGTCTTCCTCCTCATCGTTCTTGGGATTGTCCGATCGACCTTCTACCTGGCAAGACTCCTCCCAGGGGTCGGGTCTATCCTCTCTCGTTACCTGAAACTCAAGCCACATCTGAGTACATACAGGAGAATCTCCAGCGTGGGTTCATTCGACCTTCCACCTCTCCCGCTGGAGCTGGGTTCTTCTTCGTCAAAAAGAAGGATGGATCATTACGCCCTTGTATAGATTTTCGTGGACTCAACGCCATTACTATCAAGAATCGGTATCCCATTCCGCTGATCACTGAGCTATTTGATCGCATCAAGGGAGCTCGGATATTTACTAAGTTGGATCTTCGTGGTGCCTACAATTTAATTAGAATCCGTTCCGGTGACGAATGGAAGACCGCGTTTAACACCAGAGATGGGCATTACGAATATTTAGTAATGCCCTTCGGGCTGTGTAATGCCCCCGCGGTTTTCCAGGGTTTCATCAATGAGATCTTTCGGGACTTATTATATGTATGTGTCGTTGTCTACCTGGACGACATATTGATCTTCTCACAGGACCTGCCTTCTCATCACCAACATGTGGCAGAGGTCCTCTCCAGACTACGGAAAAACTCGTTGTTCTGTAAATTGGAAAAATGTTCATTCGAGTTACCCCAGATTCCATTCTTGGGGTATATAGTTTCCGGAGTTGGCCTGAAGATGGATCCAGACAAAGTAAATGCTGTACTACATTGGCCTCAGCCAACTACTCTTCGTGCCATCCAGCGTTTTTTAGGTTTTGCCAATTACTATAGACGCTTCATTCAAGACTTCTCATCCATTGCATCTCCCATTGTGGCCTTAACTCGGAAAGGGGCTAATACTAAGCAATGGTCATCTGAGGCTCTCCAAGCCTTTCAAATCCTCAAAGAGTCCTTCTCGTCTGCTCCCATTCTGCGACAACCTGATGTGACACTCCCCTTCTTCCTAGAAGTAGATGCCTCTAATGTGGGCTTAGGAGCTATTCTCTCCCAACGCTCGGAGCAACAAAAATTACATCCTTGTGCCTTCTACTCTCGGGGTCTTCTGCCCGCAGAGAAAAACTATACTATCGGGGACAAGGAGTTGCTGGCCATCAAAGCTGCATTAGAGGAATGGAGATACTTGTTGGAAGGAGCTCGCCATCCGGTGACGATCTTCACGGATCATAAGAACTTGTCATATTTGCAATCTGCTCAATGCTTGAACCCTCGTCAAGCAAGATGGTCTCTTTTCTTTTCCCGTTTTGAATTAATTATAACCTTCAAACCAGCTGCTAAGAACAAGAAAGCTGACGCTCTATCTCGAGCTTTTGTGACGTCCTCTGATGTAGAAGAGGTTCCCAACCATGCTATTCTAGACCCCAAATGTATTTCTCTGGCTGCTTCATCCACCAAAATGCTACCATTTGGGAAGACCCTCGTGCCTCCTACTCTGAGGAGGAAAATCCTTTCGTGGTTCCATGCCTCTCGTTTTTCTGGACACGCCGGTGAACATAAGACCTTTGAGATTCTCTCTCGTAGTTACTGGTGGCCTTCAATGAGGAGAGACGTCAAAGAGTTTATTGCTTCCTGTGATTTATGTTCTCAGTTCAAATCCTCCCGCAGAACTCCAGCAGGGTTGCTGCGACCACTACCCATTCCGTCCAAGCCTTGGACCCATATTAGTATGGATTTCGTTACTGATTTGCCACCAAGTAAGAATCACAATACTATTTGGGTAGTGGTAGACAGATTTTCGAAGATGGCTCATTTCGTCCCTCTGTCCGGTTTACCTTCCTCGTCTACTCTGGCTGAACATTTCATTAAAGAAATCTTCCGCATCCATGGATGTCCGTCTGAGATTGTGTCAGATAGAGGAGTACAATTCGTTTCCAGATTCTGGCGGGCCCTTTGTAAAACCTTGGGCATACGATTAGCACTCTCATCGTCTTACCATCCGCAATCTAACGGACAAACGGAACGAGTCAATCAAGATCTTGAGACTTTTATTAGGATGTTCTCTTCAGCCAACCAAGACAACTGGGTAGAATTGCTCCCTTGGGCTGAATTCGCCCATAACAACATGTACCATGAGTCATCATCCAAAACTCCATTCTTTGTGGTCTACGGTCACCATCCGTCTTTTCCGGAATTTCCTGCCCTCCCGCCCACCCAAGTTCCTGCTGTGGAGACTGCTTGTCAGACCTTCAAAAATATCTGGTCTCAGGTCAAAACCTGTTTAAAGAAGACATCTAACAAATATAAGTCTTTCGCAGATAAGAAGAGGCGGGCTATTCCACCACTAAAAATTGGAGATCGTGTCTGGTTATCTACCAAAAATATTCGTTTGAAGGTTCCATCTATGAAATTCGCCCCTCGTTTTATTGGTCCATATAGGATCATTCAAGTTATCAATCCAGTATGTGTTAAACTTCTTCTTCCTAAGAATCTTCGGATCTCCAATGCCTTCCATGTGTCCTTGCTCAAACCTCTCATCATCAACCGTTTCTCGACTCCTTCCTCAGCACCGCAGCCAGTTCAAGTTCATCAGGAGGAGGATTTCGAGATTACTGAGGTATTGGATGCAAAAATTTCGCGAGGAGTCCTCCGTTTCCTCGTTCATTGGAAGGGCTTTGGTCCTGAAGAGCGTTCATGGATCAAAGCTGAAGATCTTAATGCTCCTGCCCTTCTGAAGAAGTTTTATTCCAAAAATCCGGACAAGCCCGGTTCCAGGCGTTCTGTGCCCACCTTTAAAAGGGGGGGTACTGTCACTCACCGGACTGTGAGTGCTTCTTCCCGGACTATTAGGAACCGTGGACGTCCTCTATCCTGAGGGACTGCGCATGCGCAGCCCTTTCCAAACCTTCAGTGTATGTTCCTTTAACTTAATTGGCAGATCAGGCAACCTCCCTATATTAAGCACCTGTGGTCAACACCACGTTGCCTGATCTTGGAGTCTCATTCCCCATGAGTCTCTGAAGGTGTTCCTGTGTTTCCTCGTTTATTCAGCCCAGCTGATTCCTGTGGTTTCCAAACCACTTCTACCTCTGTGGTTTCCAAACCACTTCTGCTACTGTGGTTCCCATACCACTTCTACCATCTACTGTATCATCGTGACTGTGAGCTGATTCCTATCCGCTGCCTCCGTGCACTACAGTCTTCTAATCACTTCAACTCTACCATGTATCATTGGGACTGTTAGCTGATGCCTATCCGCTGCCTCCGTGCATTACAGGCTTCAACCACATCCACTCACCTGTTCATGATTGTGACTGCCAGCTGATTCCTATCCGCTGCCTCCGTGCACTACAGGCTTCAACCTGCAACTCGTCTGTGTTTCATCATCGTGACTGCTAGCTGATTCCTATCCGCTGCCTCCGTGCACTACAGTCTTCAACCTGCAACCCGTCTGTGTTTCATCGTGACTGTTTAGCTGATTCCTATCCGCTGCCTCTGTGCGCTTCAGTCTTCAGTCCTTGTCTACTCTACCGTGTTTCCTTGAGTCTGCTGCCACTATTGCTACCCGCTACTCTCCGTGATCATCTGTTCCAGTTCAACTCTGCTCCGGTGTCCCATCGTTACTGCACCTGCTGGTTGCTATTGGTTACCTCCGTGTTCCCGCAGAGACCCGCTGCTGTTACTTCTCAGCGCTACTCATCCATCTACTGCTGATCCGCTCTCCACGCCTTCCTGTGTTCCCTGCTGGTCTACCTACCTGTGCGCTGCACCTGCTAGACCCCTGCTTCACCCATCCAGGGACTTGTATCCTGCTGGCCTCCTGCCCTTCAGGTATCTCTGCACTCCTGTCTGACTGCCTTCTCCTGAACCACGGTATGCATACTTCCCATTGACTGTGCTGTGTATTGCATACCTTGCTGGACTGTGTTGGTTCTCCTCTGGAGCGTACTATCCGCTGAGTCTATTGCCATCATTGACTGTGTTATCTCATGCCGGATTACTTCAAGAGACTTTCTATATTGGCAGTGTTGTTCAGTCATTTATACATTTATATTGTGCATATTACTGTGGATCAAAGTCAAGGTGCCCGTGTATATATTGTGTTGCAGTCTCTCCCCGTGCACCTCCTCACATATATATTCAGTAGTACAACTTGCTAGTGGCAGACCACTGACTCCTGTTTACAGTTTCACCTGTTCCAGTATCCTCTCACATAGCAGTGGTACAACTTGCTAACGCAGACCACTGACTCCCCGGATACCTCCACTTGGATTCCATTCCTTCACTCAGACAGCGGTACAACTTGCTATCCGCAGACCGCTGACTCTCATCACCTCCTCGTTTCTGTTGGACATTCCTCCTCACTATAGCAGTGGTACAACCTGCTACCGCAGACCACTGACTACCTTCACGTGTCCTTTGTCCATACAGTTCCTCGTGTATTACTACCTCCATATTGCCAGTGCTGCTAGTCATAGACTTTCCTGAGCATCTCATCATCTGCTATTTCCTGTTCCGTGATCACCCTGCTACCAGAGTACCATATTACCACCTATACTGCTCTGGTAAGCCTATCACCTGGTGATCCCTGGGTAAAGACTCCTAGTGCCCGTGACAGGATCAACTTGTAAAGACTAGACAACTGGGCAGAGCATCTCCAAAACGGCAGGTGTTGTGAGGTGTTCACGGTATGCAGTGGTTAGTACTTACCAAAAGTGGTCCAAGGAAGAACAACCGGTGAACTGGTGACAGGGTCATTGATGCCCAAGGCTCATTGATTTGTGGTGGGAACGAAGGCTAGCCCATTTGGACCAATCCCACAGAAGAGCTAATGTAGAACAAAGTGTTGAAAAAGGTTAATGCTGGCTGCGATAGAAAGGTGATAGACAGTGTAGGCTGAATAGCCATAGACCGGTCAAAGTACCCATGCTGACTCCTGCCCACCACCGAAAGAGCCTGCAGTGCTTGACCATAGAGCAACTGAAGAATGTGGTCTTGCCTGGTCTGATGAATCACATTTTCTTTTACATCATGTGGATGGCTGGGTGTGTTTACCTGGGGAATAGGATGCACTATGGGATGACGACAAGTCAGGAGAGGCAGTGTGATGCTCTGGGCAATATTCTTCTGGGAAACCTTGGGTCCTGGCAATCATGTGCAGGGGCGGGCTGGACTTGGGGGTAGGGGGGCTCTGTCTAACGGCTGTTCGGGCCGGCCGCCCCCGCCCCCCCTGTGGATGCAATATTGGCCAAATACTACCGTCGGCCGCATTACTTGTCACGCGATGCGGCCGCCTGTGCGTCCCCCGGGCTGCAACCTGCCAGCCCGCGCCTGATCATGTGGATATTACTTTGACATGTACCACCTACCTAAGTACACCCCTTCATGGCAACGGTATTCCTTGATGGCAGTGACCTCTTTCAGCAGCATAATGCATCATGCTCTGTTCAGGAATGGTGTGAGGAATATGACAAAGAGTTCAAGGTGTTGACTTGGCCTCCAAATTCCCCAGATCTCAATTCAATTGAGCATCTGTGAGATGTGCTGGAAAATCAAGTCCGAGCCAAGGAGGCCTCACCTTGCAACTTACAGCACTTAAAAGATCTGCCGCAAACGTCTCGGTGCCAGATACCAGAGGACACCTTCAGAGGTCTTGTGGAGTCCATGCCACAACTGTTCAGAGCTGTTTTGGTGGCACATAAAGGACCTACACAATAGTGCACGGGTGGTTTTAATGTTTTGGGTGCTCGTGTATATGTCTCTATATAATAAATGTGAGCGCGTGAATAATGAGTTTTAAACACATTTTTACAGTGCACTTTTCATGTACCAGCTTTTAACAGTACAATCGCTTGTATTAGTAGGATGTGTTAATTAATGAAAATGAGATAATTACAATTGTAGAATGGAATGTTGGGAACAGCATCATTGACTCTTATTCAATTCTATTAACCACCTACCGTATTTCCTCATGTATATGACGCTCCACTGTATAAGACGCACCTATATAAATCATGTGAAAAACATTATCCTCAGTTTTTTCACAGAGTAATTGTGCAGCATATACAGAGGAGAGACAACGCTATAGTCAATTCTGCCTTACCCTGTCAGATGATTCCTCTGTCCGGTAAAGTCTTCTTTCTTCTGTCCGTCTGATCCTGATGCTGGAAAACCGCTTAAGGTCCTCTTTGCGATGACCGGATGTCCTTTCAGGACCTTGTCAAGGTCCTGAAAGGACGAAGAGGACCTTAAGCGGCTTTCCAGCATCAGGATCAGACAGAATAGTCTTACCTGTCTATTTGTGATTGTCACAAAATGCCAATCTTTCCTCATGTCACAGGGATATGATTTGATGAATTGATAGACTACATTTCTATGAATATTAATTTTGCTTATAAAATATAGGCAATGTGTCCATTTTAACATTTGATTTTGATGTATTAAATTCTTTATAGAACATTAAGAATATTGACGTCATACACTGATTGACAGCCACCTTACCTCACTGCTGTGAACTCCATCAAGATTGCCTGTTTATTTACACTATTTTTGAGGAGCTTGAGGTCTATTTATTACATGTGAATATGAATTATTTAATGGCAGTGACGGTTGCGGGAAATAGGTATATTTATTATACGTAAATGCTATTAATTTATTGCAGGGTCTGTCTGGAGGGAGGGAAATAGGTTTATTAAATGGGAATACTATTACTTTAATGTTGGGGCTGGAGGAATGCCTAAGTATTAATTGTGGGTCCTATTGATTTAACGCCTGGGCTAGTTGGAATTTTCTAAATGTACCCATTATTTTTTCCAAATAGGGCCCCTAACATTCCAGAAGCCGAAACTAAAGAAACCAGCAGCCACAGGTGGTAAAAGTGACAAGAACAGGTAGGACAGTCTGTCAAATGTTCTGAGTCTAGTGCAGGCTTGGTTAACCTTTGGCACTCAAGGTGTTGTGAAAATACAAGTCCCAGCATACCCTTCCAGCAATAAGCTGCTATATATTGGCAAAGCATGCTGGGGCTTGTAGTTTCACAACACCTGGAGTGCCACAGATTAGCCAAGCCTGGTCTAGTGGGACCTGGTCTTTGGTGACTGTTCTGCCCAATCTAAGGGGCAGGTCAAGACTGTGTACTCTTTATATACACACTGCATTCAGAAAATGCCAATCTTTCCTCATGTCACAGTGAAATAATTTGATGAATTGATAGACTACATTTCCATGAATATTAATTTAGGCTATAAAATATAGGCAAGGTGTCCATTTTAACATTTGATTTTGATGTATTAAATTCCTTATAGAAGAACATTAAGAATATTGACTTCATACACTGATTGACAGCCACCTTACCTCACTGCTATGAATTCCATCCAGATTGCCTGTTTATTTGTACTGTTTAAAATCAGGTTTCTTTTAGAAATAATATCACTCTATAGAATGTTCTCATACATCCACATCAAGCTCTTGCAATGGTTTCTAGTTTTAAAAAAAGCATTGAATATTTTTGACAGCTGCATTAAATACACTTAGCACATATCATAATTAAGTTAAAATCTGTACCTTTATAAATGTGAAATTGCAGAGGGTGTAACTGGATGCATGAAACCATTTGGCTTGGCGTAATGTTTTCTTTCACATATATTCCTTTGTACAGTAAATCGCTGTTGCTGTGGTAACAATATGCAAACAATACACACTATGCTGATTTCCACAATTATATTTTCTCCTTAACCTCTTTAAGTGCATTATAAAGTATTGACACGATAGTCGTTGGTGTTTCTGTGTCTTGTTTCAGTTTATAGACTAGACCATAGACTGCCCAGTTACCTTGGTAACCTTGAAAATATAACAGATGTCATTTGGAACAAGACTGAGTTTAGGACTCCCTCATACTGGCAAAGCAGTAATTGTATGAGAGCACATGGGAAGCACACAGACAGTGCACAAATTCATTTATTAGCTGGGAGTGCAATTATATGGGTGTAGTATGAGTTATCGGTGCTGTAAACACCAACACTGTTTACTCCTACATAATTATTCCGATAATGAACAGAGCGACATAGAAAAAAATAACTACTTACCAGTAAAGAGACACAGAGGAAATCTACTTACCAGTAAAGAGGTCTACAGTTTACAGCACCGATAACTCGATTACCACCGAATTATATTAGTTGGCTGATCTGCTGTGCTCGGTTGAAGAAACCAACGAGCTATTAGTTGATTATACATTCACATCCAAAATAGTAATACTTTGTGTTGACAGCTGAAAAATGTGTAGCTATGTAACACCCCCTCTGGTATTGTTGTTCACATCTCCCAGTGACTGAGTGTGTGGCCAAGCACTGGAACCCAGAGGAGACACACTGTGAATGCTGTTTAGCAACGTCAGGCTGATATAAGGGGATGAGAACCAGTGTAGAAAAGAAGAGCCAGGCACCCAAGACAGAGGGGAGGGGGTCCTGGGACCCTCCATGTAATCTGGGGGACGGGTCCATCGTCTGCTTTCACTAGAGGCCATAGTTCAAAAACACAGACAGAATACTGGATATATGGGGCAGATTTCAGGGATAATGTACCTCAGAAAGTGACAGGATGATAGAAAGGAGCAGCACACAGGGTGTGTCTGTCAGCGTCCAACTGAGAGATATTACCCCCTAGAGAAGGGGAGAGAGTTATTACCCCCTCAGAGCACGGGAGAGAGATATTACCCCCTCAGAGCATGGGAGAGAAATATCACCTCCGCAGAGCATGGGAGTGAGATATTATCCCCTCTGAGCATGGGAGTAAGATATTATCCCCTCTGAGCATGGGAGTGAGGAATTACCCCCTCAGAGCATGGGAGTGAGATATTACCCCCTCAGAGCATGGGAGTGAGATATTATCCCCTCTGAGCATGGGAGTGAGGTATTACCCCCTCAGAGCATGGGAGTGAGGTATTACCCCCTCAGAACATGGGAGTGAGATATTATCCCCTCAGAGCATGGGAAAGAGATATTATCCCCTCAGAGCATGGGAGTGAGATATTATCCCCTCAGAGCATGGGAGTGAGATATTATTCCCTCAGAGCATGGGAGTGAGATATTATCCCCTCAGAGCATGGGAGTGAGATATTACCCCCTCAGAGCATGGGAGTGAGATACTATCCCCTCAGAGCATGGGAATGAGATATTATCCCCTCAGAGCATGGGAGAGAGATATTATCCCCTTAGAGCATGGGAGTGAGATATTATCCCCTCAGAGCATGGGAGTGAGATATTATCCCCTCAGAGCATAGGAGTGAGATATTACCCCCTCAGAGCATGGGTGTGAGATATTATCCCCTCAGAGCATGGGAATGAGATATTATCCCCTCAGAGCATGGGAGAGAGATATTATCCCCTTAGAGCATGGGAGTGAGATATTATCCCCTCAGAGCATGGGAGTGAGATATTATCCCCTCAGAGCATAGGAGTGAGATATTACCCCCTCAGAGCATGGGAGTGAGATATTACCCCCTCAGAGCATGGGAGTCAGATATTATCCACTCAGAGCATGGGAGAGAGATATTATCCCCTCAGAGCATGGAAGTGAGATATTATCCCCTCAGAGCATGGGTGAAAGATATTATCCCCTCAGAGCATGGGAGTGAGATATTACCCCCTCAGAGCATGAGAGTGAGATATTACCCCCTCAGAGCATGGGAGAAAGATATTATCCCCTCAGAGCATGGGAGTGAGATATTACCCCCTCAGAGCATGGGAGTGAGATATTACCCCTTCAGAGCATGGGAGTGAGATATTATCCCCTCAGAGCATGGGAGAGACATATTATCCCCTCAGAGCATGGGAGTGAGATATTATCCCCTCAGAGCATGGGAGAGAGATCTGAGTGAGATGTTACCCCTCAGAGCATGGGAGCGAGATATTATCCCCTCAGAGTATGGGAGTGAGATATTACCCCCTAAGAGCATGGGAGTGAGATGTTATCCCCTCAGAGCATGGGAGTGAGATGTCATCCCCTCAGAGCATGGGAGTGAGATATTATCCCCTCAGAGCATGAGAGAGAGATATTATCCCCTAAGAGCATGGGAGTGAGATATTATACCCTCAGAGCATGGGAGTGAGATATTATCCCCTCAGAGCATGGGAGTGAGATATTATCCCCTCAGAGCATGGGAGAGAGATATTATCCCCTAAGAGCATGGGAGTGAGATATTACCCCCTCAGAGCATGGGAGTCAGATATTATCCCCTCAGAGCATGGGAGTGAAATATTATCCCCTCAGAGCATGGGAGAGAGATATTATCCCCTAAGAGCATGGGAGAGAGATATTATCCCCTAAGAGTATGGGAGTGAGATGTTACCCCCTCAGAGCATGGGAGTGAGATGTTATCCCCTCAGAGCATGGGAGTGAGATATTACCCCCTCAGAGCATGGGAGTGAGATATTATCCCCTCAGAGCATGGGAGAGAGATATTACCCCCTCAGAGCATGGGAGTGAGATATTACCCCCTCAGAGCATGGGCGTGAGATGTTATCCCCTCAGAGCATGGGAGTGAGATATTTTCCCGTCAGAGCATGGGAGTGAGATATTATCCCCTCAGAGCATGGGAGTGAGATATTACCCCCTCAGAGCATGGGAGTGAGATATTATCCCCTCAGATATCAGCCCCGCAGAAAACGGGAGAGAGATATTACTCCCAGCAGAGCACGGGAGAGAGATATTACCCCCGCAGAGAACGGGAGAGAGATATTACCCCCCGCAGAGAACAGGAGAGAGATATTGCCCCCCACAGAGAACAGGAGAGAGATATTGCCCCCCGCAGACAACGGGAGAGATAATACCCCTACAGTGGAAGGGTAAATTAATTCTGCTGTAAGAGATGAGGGTGAACTAGAGAGCCACCATTTTGGATGTGACTGCCACCATTAATATTCTGTCCATGTAGCCCTTAAGAACTGTGCAGGAGGAGATAGGAGATGTATATATGAACTGTACATATTTATCACTGCAACAGTGTAAGAATGTGCTGGAGTGAAGAATGAGTGTAAATAGTTTGTTTTGCAATATACAGATGGTCTGGCGCCCACATTATTGAGACATCTGGTTGCTCTGCACCACCTAGTTACATCACCTGTGTCCCAACATCTTGCATGTGCGAGGACCCGCTAGTCATCTACATCCATGCCAGGAGCTAGCCAGGGCTGAGAATAAGGTGCACTGCCTAAACTGTGCACATCAACACTACACACAGTGACAGGGGTTTACTTTTAGGACGGTCTGCTGCGTTCATCCTTTTCCAAGCTTTTTAAGGGTAATTAACAAAGTGCAGAAATGAAACCCTGCAGCTCATGTGTCATTTTATGACCTTATGCATTGATTTTTTTGTGCAAATGTGCCCATTTTTAATCCATGGGTATAGAGCTGTTAAGAAGGGGTTGATTAGGAGTGTGTGCAAAATGTTGCATCTTTGGATAAGAGGAGCTGGATGACTTGGACATGCCTGGCTGAATGTGGTCTAGGCGCACTCATGTGATTCATGTTGCTTTCAAATTCATAACAAGATTTTGTTGTGAGGCTTGAGGGTACATTTGCAGGGGTGTCCTCTGCTTAGAGGGTGGGTGTAGAGCGTTTTTTTCTCTCAGCAGAGTGTTTTTTATGGGTGCTAAAGAGGCACCTGTAATCTATATTCGTTGAATGGTCCCCTCATGATTAATTGAGCACATAAATGATGCTTGGTTGACCAGTGTTAAAAAAAAAGTCCACACTAATTGTGAGGGGTATGAAATGACGAGTTATTATGACACTAAATTTCCAATCGCTAAAATTCCGACATCCAGCAAATACAGCATTACCCAAAAAGTGAGTCAACATGTCCCACAGGTGCCGGGTCCTTGCAGAGCTGCCTTAATACCGGCTATGTGACTCTCACCATTTTAAGTGACGACTATCACACTGCCGTCATTTCCTTCTGTTGGCATTTATAGCAGGGCTGTCAGAAATGTTGACTCACTTTTTGGGTAAGTCTGTATTTGCTACATGTCGGAATTTGAGCGACGGGATTTTAGTGTCGCTATAACTTTTGGCGGAATTGTGGTCTTCGTAATGATGACTACCACCACACTAATCAACTAGAGTTGTGAGCAACGATTATACTTTTTGCTGTGTTTTTAATGTGTCAGTTGTTCTAGTAACCTTATCATCCACTACAAATATGTTGTTTTTGCCTGTATCCTTTAATATTCTTATCTCCTCCCCTTTTCCTACTCCATTATTTCATCCCTAAAAGGGACATTCTATCCTCTATAAGCCACCTATATTTGCGGTGCTCACCCCATCCCGCACAAAATAATCCTTCCACCCCTATGCAGTTAGACAGGATTTGCATGCCAAGATAGGAAAACATTCTGGATGTCAGGGAGTCTTTATGCAAGCCAAATGAAAGGTTAGGATCAAGCCATATGCACAAATATTTATAGACACTGATAACAGATTAGTGTTAGAGTTTGCTTTAATTAGTAGGTCAGGTGTAATAAACCTTGCAAGTCCTAAATAACACTTATTTATCAGTGTTCAAATGTTCCATTTCAGAGAATTCAGATTGCACTAATTTTAAGGTCAGAGTAGTTTGAGCCCTGCTTATAACATTATCTGCATACACAGGTAGAAGCTGATTTACAGACTGTGTGTAAGTAATTTTTAAAATCATTCTTACATCTCTGTCTGTATTACCCTATATTGTTTTATTACTGTTTTGTTCCCAATTGTAAAGCACTGCAGAATTTGCTGGTACTAGATAAATAAATGAATGATGATGATGATGATGATGATGAATATGTAAAACAATAGTGAATTTAGAACAGAACCTTGAGGGCCCCAACAGGTAACGTCTAAAAGACCTAGAGCCAGAGATTGATAGTACAAACCTGGATATTCCTAATAAAAGGAAGTGAAACCACTTTAGCTCATGTGATTAATTTCCCATTTGTGGCACCTTGTTCACGGAACAAATTTCTTCTATATTGCCTCTTTCTAGTAGTCTATTCTATACCTAAATAAACAGGACCTGACTGCTTGGTTTTTGTCCCCAGTTTGTTCTATTTGTAGAAATTATAATACATTTTTACGAAATTACAAAATAAAGCAATATACACGTTGAGCAGTGAATGGCGAGTAGAAAAAGTAATTGAAGTGGAGTTAAGGGAAAAAAAGTCTAGTAAAGTTAGAATAAAAATAAACAAACAGTAAAATGCTGGTGCAGCTAATTTAATAAAATCATGCTGTTATCACTACTAAATCTGTGTTTTTGCCTAGGACCGTATTTCCAAGAAGTAAAGAAACTTGAATGTTTCTAACTTCAGCACAGCCTGTTATATTTCCAACAAATCTGACACAAGGGAGTTTGTGTATACGTTTAGTAAAATACACGCCTGTTGATTTATACTTTATGTAGGCAATTTGCATTACATGGGGAAAAAATCTGCTTGTGTTTAAAATACTCAAAACTAAGGATTCAAAAATGTAATATCCAGGGATTAGTCAACAATTACAAATATCCACCCTGTTTATTTAGCTTGGCCTAAGAAGATGGTCTGCAGCATAGAGATTGCAATACACCCATTAGTATAGCACAACCCCTGAGAATGCTTATGTATGGATGCATACAATTGCTCAGGAGCATGCTAATGTATACAAGATCACCCTCATTTACAAGCTGCATACAAATCCGAATCATCCCATGAGGACAATAGACCACCAAGAGTCGCAGGGTGAGGGTTCAGTTTAATCCATCTAATGTCCCTGTAATGTAGCAAACATACTGACACTTGATATTAGGTATACAAGGGATTTACTGGCTGAGTTTAGAATAAAATATCCATAATTATACTTTTTATAAGCAATGTTCATACTTTGAAAAGCCTGGGATATCTAATATATTTTAAGTAAATACAAGAGTTTGAGGGGCACATTCATTTAGTTCCGGAGATCGCGGTTACGCTCCGGAACGGCCAGCGATGGTAATCCGTGGTACCGCAAAAATGCTGATTTCCTTTGCCCCCCATAGAGTTGTGAAGAATAATCTGCGTTATTGTGGTACCGTATGTATTACGCAGCGGACGCGTAACCACAATCTCTCCGGAGCTAATTGAATATACCCCTAAGATTCTTTCTTACTATGTACAGTTTCAAAGCAAAATAAAGTATATAGAAATATAAGAATACCTTTTCTTGATCAATACTAAGTATTTTGCCTATATTTGCACAATGGCAATATAACAATTCTCAATATGTCCTTATTTTATCCCATCTGTACCTATGTTATGATGACATAATACCCATAACATAACAATTTACTAATAAGTCGGATGTGGCACCATGATGATTTATTTTATCTTTATTAATGCATGTCAAAGGTGGGGTTATTCAATTGGCCGCGTTACTGCCGAAAGTAACTCGGCCTGTGCTCTATTACCGTTAATACAGTGATTTTAACCCGGATTTCTGCTTGTGGTTCCCTGAGCAAAAACCAACGTTAAAGATTACCATACTAGCGGTAATAATGCGCGTTATTAATGTAGTAACGATAATAGTGTGCAGGCTGCGTTACTATCGGTAGTAATGCAGGCAATTAAATTCCACCCATAGTGTCAGCGTTACATGTGTCTTCTTAATGGTTGCAGACCAGCCCTCAAATGTAAGTATGTAGTATTAAAGAAATTACTACTTTTACAGTTTATGTGCTCTATACACACAGCTTATTCCATATATATTGTTAATATGGTTTTATTTATTGTATGCATCCCATTTTCATAGAACAGATGTGTACAACCTGATTGTCAGTACAACAACTGGGGTCCCAGAAACTGTTTTTGGGGTCCCCTGAGTATCAGATAAGCAATACATTCTATAGGGAACTGCTTGTTTTCACGTTTACTCATGGGGGTAAATATATCAAGATGAGAGTTTTCCGGCGGGTTTGAAAAACCAATCAGATTCTAGCTATGATTTATTTAGTACATTCTACAAAATGACAGCTAGAATCTGATTGGTTGCTATAGGCAACATCTCCACTTTTCAAACCCGCTGGAAAACTCTCAGCTTGATACATTTACCCCCTGGTCTCGGTCTGGTGATGCTGGGAGGGCAGGCCATACATTACATCTCCATACAGCACCTGCCCCATAACCAGTAGAGTGGAAGGATTTCTGCTTGTTTCTGATTATACTAGATTCAGTCTACCATGGAGTGCATCTAGCAAAAGATTGCATAGGCTTGTTGACAAAAAAAAGATACAATGGATCTCTTACATTTAAGTATGTCTAATCAACAATAGACAAATCCTTTGATTCCTAAACTTGGACATTCAGTTCATTAGCTTAGTATTGCAAATATAAGTGCGCTTTTCTATACTACCTGATCATAAATAACAATCTGAGTTTACATCGTACTGATCTCTGCAGAACAGTATCATGCAATCACATTTATTGCAATAGATTACAATCAGTTTTGAAGTAGGGTTTAAAAATCAGACTATTTTCTAAAATGACAAGTTCTGTATACTGATGCTAGGGATAAAGGAACACAGCTGTAAGTGATCGTTATTTTTGGCAGATAGCTAGTGGAAGATAGCTAGCAATGGCAGTGTATGGTACAGTATGGAATGAGTAGCAGACAGGGGAGGGCTGGAAAATTTTAGCCCAGGACTTGACTCAGCAGCCTATTTTATAGGGGAAAAACTGCAGGCAGCCCTGTGACCAAGCCCAAGTTAGCGCACTATGGGACCAGTCCTGGGGGCAGATGATACCCTGCATCCCAGCGCAGCCTGCCCCTGGTAGCCAAGCTGGGTGCGATAGATGGGTGGTTATTCCAATGTCCACTAGCATTTAGAACTACTGCTCAGGCATTTAGGAAACTTGGAGTCTGGTTCATTAAGGAGAGCAAACTAAAAAAAAGGAGTACATTTTCTCCTGGACAAAACCATGTTACAATGCAGTGAAAATTAATTTATTATTTTGCACATAAGGAAAATACTGGCTGCTTTTTTATGTAGAACAAAAATACTTTTTTTTTTTTTTTACACTGAAATTTAAAGTTTATCTAGGACATGTCCTACCCCAACTATAAATCTGTCCCCACATTTTAAATGTACCTTTCCCTCCAATGCAACTTGGTTTTACCAAGGTCCAAAGTTACTCCTTTTTTTTTGCTTTACTTTCTTTAATGAATCAGGCGCTTGTTCTCCAGCGGAACTCCACTTGCTTCTACAAATCAGGGCCTGACAGTGCTGGCATTTCTGTTTAGGCTTCAAGAATAAAAGATCTGGGAAAAGAGATCATACTGGGTTAGACTATGAAAGGTTATAGAAAAGGCACAATGAGAAGTGACATGAGGAAACCAGAGTGGTTTGAAAATTTATGATCAACAGAAGCAGTATTGGGACAGATCTGCATTTTGGCTTTTTAAATTACTTTTTTCAGATGGCTCTGTCTCTGGCCTTCCTTTGGGTCTTGCACCTCCACAAACTTGCCACCTTCAAAAGTTATTCGGCTCTGCCAGTGGAGAAAATAATCCACTCTAAAATTCATCCTTTCTTCCTACTACACCACACTCTGCCTTGCCAAACAAAACTACTTCAAATCCCTCATCTACACCCTGTGCAACAACCTCTGCCGCCACTGTCAGGTTGCTTCTCTGTGTCCCTCACCTCCCATACCCTCCTCAATCGTGGCTGAAGACTTTTCCACTTATTTCAAAGACACAATTAAAACTTTACACCAGCTCAACCACTCTGTTCCTTCTCTGATGTTCAACTCTTTATCCCTCTCATCATCTCCCCCCATTCCTGTTTACTGAGTTTAGCCTCCTTCCCCCTGCTAATGCATCTACCCTACCCCACATATTCCTCTCAGTCGACAATTTTACTCTCTCCCCAGTAAAGTCACAAAACCCTGGTCCACTCTCTCATAATTTCCCACCTTGACTTCTGTAACTTTCTCCTCACTCACCTTCTCACCCACTTTTCCACTCTACAATTCATCCTGAATGCTGCACAATTCAGTTCATGTTGTGGCGTATGGGGTCCTAGTGGAGTACACATAAGTGGCCTGAATTAGTCTTTTTTTATTTCTTTTTTTAAATGGGAAGGATGACAAAAGGAAAGAATGGAAAGTGTAGAAGTAAGTAGACAAAAAAAATAATATGGTGGAGTGGTTAATAATTGCTGTTCCAGTGGAGAGGGACAGATTAAAGAGGTGAGCGAGGTGGGAGCAGGAGGTGGGGAAAAGGTAGAGAAGAAGGTGAGAGGGGATAGGATCCAGTGGGCAGGTTGAAATGGGGGGTGAAATGAGAGAGTGGACTTCCTTAACCGTGGTAGGGCGGAAGGAGTATCGGAGTTGGTGGCTGGGGGAAGAGTAGGGTAGAGTGGGGGAAGGGGGTGGTGGAAGAGTGAATGGATGAGGAGATTTTGAGTCCCATGGCATTGATTTTAGATGAGAAAAAGGAAGCAGTGTCGGTTAGGGAGGATAGGAGGGGAGGGGGGCGGACAGGAGTGTATTGAAGGTGGTGAAGAGACGGCAGGGGTTAAAGGACTGTGAGGAGACGAGGGATTTCAAGAAAGACTGTTTAGCGAGTGAGAGGGCAGAACTGTAAAATGAGAGGAAGGTGGTGATGGTTCAGGGGAAGGTGGATCAATATAGTCAGGGGATGCCCCAAATGAGGTGCTATGGTGATGGTGGAAATGGTGAAAGGTGTAATAAGTGGAAGAAGCAAGACATGCAAGTGGATGGTGTCATGGTCAGATTATGTGATGGTTATTTCATATCTGTGAAAGTGGAGATTTACTGCTTAATATGAGTCTTTATTCTGTTTTAGATCCAGTTCAGTGCCTGATGTGGTTGGTGGGGCACTTCTATTCTTCTCAGCACGTCAGGCAGCTATCAGACCAGATGAGAGACAGCTGAGAATGGCAAAAATGTGAGGCAGTACTTAGATGCTTTGCTAAACATAGTATAACATTGGTACGATGGGAAAGTCAGTGTATAGTAGGCATGCAGAGGCTGACTGTGCACTAGACATGCTAGTAATTCATGCAGGAGCCAATGACTTTGAAGTTTTGCTAACACCATAATGGTGTGGTCAGAAGTGGTGGCAAGGAGATTCTGGTACCATGCCAGACCCCATAAAAGTATGGACCAGGCTATGTAAAAAAAATTACTTACTGAAAATATGTGTCCTGTAATAGGTGTTTGGTGGTAAGACATATACAATTAGAAGATGGAGATGCATGCCTCTTAAAAGTGACAAGGTGCTTCTAACAGAGTTTGACTTAGACATATTTCGGGCGTCATTCATAGTTAGGTGGTTTTATAATAAATAAATAGATGATAATAATATTAATAAATCCAGATAATACCACCTGCTTTTGTGTGTCACAAACAAATAGTAGGTAAGTGTATATTTATACTGTGATTTAGAGTTGAGTCAAGACATGCCCCCTCCCAACCCTACATTTTCCAATTATTGAATAAGTTTCTTCCTACAGTGCATCATGGCACCGCCAAAGTGCAAAATTGTACCTTCTAGCAGGATTCAATTCTAGCTCTAAATAAAGCCCATGGAGTGGGAGACCAGTTGGTGTGTGCCAGGCTGCACAAATCTGAGGGGTCAGATCTGATTGCTGTGCAGTTCCTTAGTTACTTGTATTTTGCCTTGTTTATTTCTGTTGATGTGAGGTGCTGCGGCTTCTTTAGTACCAAATAAATATAATATGATCAGGGCCGGTGCTAGGGTTCTCGGCGCCCTAGGCAAAATTTCAAAGTCCCCCCTGCGAACACACTAAACACCCAAAAACACCCAAACACCCACTTCACAGACCCTCACATGATTAACTTCGTGCTTTTGTGTTTAAAAAAAAAAGGTGCGCCTTACCTCCTTCAGTGGTCCAGATGCAGTGATGTTTGATGCAGAACGCTGTCCAGACTCCACTGCAGACACAGGGTTTCTAGAGGGGAGGTATCAGGGTGTTAGATTTCAAAGCAAACAACTTGACACAATAAGTCTATGAATTATGCACTCTCCGAATAGATGGCCCTAACATGTCCCTTCATCACACCACTGCTCCCCCTCTGCATCACACCACTGCCCCCCCTCTGCATCACACCACTACCCCCTCTCTGCATCACACCAGTGCACTCCCTGCATAACACCACTGTCCCCCCTCTCCATCACATTAATTCCCTATACCGTCACACAGTACAAGGCATTTACAACCTTACTGAGAGTGAAGAGATGCCAGGAAGTCTTAATTAATCTTTATAGTCAATATGCCTGGCACACTGCTCTCGCCACATGTATCAATACAATTACTTGTTATTTAATTTTTATTTTTTATTATAAAGTACAAATTATTAAATAATTCAGTAGCTAAAAATTGGAAAGCGCTGGATATATAAGACAGAAGGCTTCCAATTAGAACAAGTGACCTGTGTAATGATTAATAAAATACATATTACCCTTACATCCAGTGGCAGATGCAGCAAGCCACTGACATATATTGGATACATGAGTGTATCTGGCTTATCCTGTCCAGTGGCTCTTTTGCTCCATGTTTTCCTCACCCTGCAATCTCTGGCAGCAGAGTGCACTGACCCTGGTTGTGACTGCTGCATTCACCTCATTCCCATCATATAACCAGCTCTCTTCCAGATGAAGGGACTTCTCCTTACTATACATGGCCGCACAATGCACCAGTGATAACACAGACTAGAATTTGGGAGACTTTATTTATTGTAGGAATGTGCTAATGCTTACTTTACACACATGCTGGTCTTCACATATGTCTGCTGCCATAGTGCTGACTTTTATTACATTATAATATCACTTACAGTTTAACTTCTAGTGTTATGCATTACCCAGATCCCTCTGCACTTCCTGGTACAACGTCATAATTCAGATGTTTAACTCCGGGAGAGGTATGTGAGGGCACATCGGATTGGATAAAGAAGAGGACGGCGGCGGCCATTACAAAACAGCAGCAGGCGCCCCTCCACCGCTGCACTTCTGTCCCAAACCGCTGTCAGCAGTTTGGGACAGAAGTGCAGCAGCGGAAGGGCGCCTGCTGCTGTTTTGTAATGGCCGCTGCCGTGCTCTTCCTAGAACCCCTGACTAGATTACAAAAATCTAGTAATGCCTTGCAGGTCCCGGCGCCCTAGGCAACTGCCTAAGGTTGCCTAATGGGAGCGCCGGGCCTGAATATGATGATGAAAGACCTGAGGAAGAGGTTTATCTAATGCATGATGACGTTGTTGTGGCTTACCTCTCAAGCATAAAAACTGGGTGACTGTGGGGCAGGTCATGGTGATGTCAATGACTGACTTCCGAGTTATCCACACACTTGGGTTAGTTAGTTAATTTTAAAAAAAGGTTATTTAACTTACACTTGTGATGATGTATTTATATGTATGAGTTCGAAAGAGTGGAATTGTTGCTTCACAGTCAAGGACTGTTATTTTGTGTTGTGTAGAATAGTGCTGATGTTGGTATTGTGTAGGGTAAAAATGTAGTGTAGTTCAGTAGGAGAGTGTTCTTTTTATGGTGTTTCAATGTAGTTTTGGAAAATAGTGATGGTGTGAGTATTGTCTGGTTTAGCTGTGTGATATCGTTTTTTAGGATAGGGTGTTATTTTTTCATTGGGTGGCAGTATAGTGAAGACTTGCAGTATAGTGCTGGTATGAGGGTTGTGTGGACTGGCAAAGTCTCACAAACCCACTAGAAAATTGATGGATAAATACCTTCCAGCAGTTGGCACTACTGAGCAAAGGAGGCACAGAGGGCCTGATTCATTATGGATCTTAACTTAAGAAACGTCTTATTTCAGTCTCCTGGACAAAACCATGTTACAATGCAAGGGTTGCAAATTAGTATTCTGTTTTGCACATAAGTTAAACACTGACTGTTTTTTCATGAGTCTGAGTTTGGCGGATGCCGGGAGAACTTTAGCTGCCTGACTGCATTATGCCAACTGTGAAGTTTGATGGATGAGGGATAATGGTATGGGTCTGTTTCTCAGGGTTTGGGCTATGCATCTTATCTCCAGCGAAGGGCAATCTTAATGCTTCAGCATATCAAGTCATTTTGGACAATGCTATGCTCCCAACTTTGTGGCACAGTTTGGGGAAGGCCCAAATTTCTATTCCAACATGTCTATGCCCCAGTGCACAAAGCAAGGACTACAAAGACATGGTTTGATGAATGCAGTGTGGAAGTACTTGACTGGCCTGCACAGAGCCCTGACCTCAACCCCATTGAACACCTTTGGGATGAACTGGAATGGAGATTGCGAGCCAGACCTTCTCATCCAACATCAGTGCCTGACCTCATAAATGCTCTACAGAATGAATGGGCACAAAATCCCACAGAAACATTCCAACATCTTGTGGAAAGCCTTCAATTAAGAGTGAAAGCTGTTATCACTGCAAAGGGGGGACCAACTCCATATTAAAGTACATGTATTTGAATACAATGTCACTAAAGTCCGTGTTGGTGTAATGGTGAAGCATCTGAATGTTTTTGTCCATATAGTCTATATACCTTCTGGCCAATATATCCTCCACCACACCAACAAACATCTATCCAATACCCACATGCAGGGCTGGATTAAAGGAAGGGAGGGCCCCGGGCTAAGGGTACGGAGAGCCCCTTCCCCCCGTGAGCTTACCTCTTTCCATTGTTCCACTCCCTGTAGTGCTTCCGCGGCATGCTGTAATCTCTTCACTGAGGAGATCTCGTGAGAGTGAAACTATGATTCATAGTCTCACTCACGAAATCTCCTCAGTAAGGAGATTACTGCGCGCCGCGTAAGTACTACAGTGACAGCAGGCAGCTAACAGCATAACATTTGCTGTTAGCTGCCTGCCATTCTCCTTGAACAGGTGACAGTTGGACGCCCCCGATCTGATGAATGCCGGCGGGCCCCCCACGCTGCCCGAGGCCCCTGGGCTGTAGCCCCTTTAGCCCTATTGTTAATCCGGCTCTGCCCACATGTATCACAGATTGATAACAAGTCTTTCTGTGGAGATGTCCCCGGAGGAGACCCCAGCCAGCGTTGTGCCACTGGAGGGGCCGAAGATGTTGCTATGCCCGGTGCCCGTGGAGAGGGCGAAGATGTCTGCCAGCGCTGTGCCCCTGGAGGGGCTGAAGAGGTCCCTGATGGTGCCCAGCAGGAAGAAAGAAGAGGAGAAGAACTTACCTGTCCATCGATCCAGCGGCGGTGAGTATGACTTTCTTCCTGCAGGTCCTGTGCGCGTAGGAAGGATGAGCCAATCAGGGCTCATCTTTCCCCGCTGGCCAATCAGCGGCTGGATGCGCGAGCCAATCGCGGCTCGCGCCCGGCCATTCAAAAGATTGGCACCGACGCGAGCCAATTAGCGCTCGCGCCGGCTAATGACGTCACGCCGGCGACTATATAAGTCGCCGGGTGGCGCCATTTTGGCAGAAAGAGTCCGGCGGCGGAGGGAGTAGGACGTCGTGGGACGTCCGGAGTGGAAGAAGAACAGAAGCAGCGGAGATCATCGGCAGGTAGCCCTTGTAAGGGCTGAGAGCGCCCCCGCCACCAGAGAAGGCAGAAGACCAGCGCCGAAGAGGAGAAGAGGCGCCGCCGGCTGGAGGGTCTGGAAGACCCGGAGAAGGAAGAAAACGGCGTGGCAAGTTGAGATTCCTGCGCAGAGCAGGTAAGTATACTCAACGTTAAATTCGGGCACTAGGCCCGGGGCCACGGTCGGACACAAGGCCCGTGGGGACGAAGTAAATTAGGGGCACAAGGCCCAGGGACCTGGGCACTAGGCCCCTATGAAATAGTGGGCCAGTAGGCCATAATTCTTGTGATAAAGGGGACAAGCCCCTGTTAGTTAGGCAGGGGGGCGTGAGAGCCCCAGGTGAAAAAGGGCACAAGGCCCTTAGGTAGTTAGTGACCTAGAGGCCATAGGAAGGCCAGAGGGCCTGAGTAGGGGCTGGTAGCCCGTAGGCTATAAAGGGCACAAGGCCCTCAGTTAGTCAGGGAGGCCACAGGCCTCAGTAGGCAGGGGCTAGGACCCCTAGGTAGCAGGGCACAAGGCCCTAGTTAGTGGGCTCAGAGCCCTGAGGTAGAGAGGGGGCTGAGGCCCATTAATCAGAGCACAAGGCTCTGTGTGCAACTGGGCAAGAGGCCCATGGTGTGAAGGGCAGAAGGCCCTGGTGGTGGTGTGATAGAGGCGTGAGAGCCTCGTGAGTGTAGGCGCGGTCTTGTGTGAGGTGAGCACACGTAGTTAGGAGGTACAGTAGAGCGGAGGTGCTGTAACAACCGGCTGGTTGGCTAGCAGCGGTGTGTGCTCTGGTAAGTAGCTTACACAGTACTGTATATTGTATTCTGTCTGTGCGGCGGGTATCGTTGGATTACGGTATTTTGGGTGTGCTACGTAATTGTGTCCAGGGGCAAGACGTCAGGCCCCCATTAAAGGTAGGCTCTTGTTCCTGTGTTGTTCTGTGCTAACCCGTGCTGTGGGGACAAGTGTAGTTACCAGCATACACATAGTCAGGGGAGAACACACGTAGTTTTCCTGTCCCTTAGGTCCCCGGGGTCACACTGGTTCCCAGAGGGGGTGGCTGAGTGAGTTGGTGGCAGTGCAGCACACCTTGAGGCAGTTCCAGGGGCGGCCGTGGTTCTGATTGAGGGTCCCCAAGGCCGGTTCCGTGCAGGTGGACCTGTGGTTCCGGACGTGAGGACACGTGTGAGATACCCGAGTACAGGCAGTCGGGCGATTCAGTTTGATCGGCTGTACCGTGCGGCAGTCGGCCCGCGGGTTAGTGTGCTGTTTCACTGAGCCTCAGCCGGGCTTGAAGCAGCCGGTCCTAAGGGTCCGTGGGTGACCCCATCGTAAGGAGACAGTCTCCTTGGTTAGACCTGGGTGAGGGGGTTAGGAACCGCCCTCCGGTATAGTCCATGAACACCGGCTGGTGTTCCCCGTAGTGTGTAGTGAGCAGTTCCGTTAGTGCACCACACCAAGGTAGACATAGTTGTTTGACGTAGTTGCGTTGCCGACCATTAGAACGTTGTTAGTGTCGGGGCACTGTTGTAGTCAGTCCAGTTTTGTGGGTGCCATCTTAGTCTCACTGAGAGCGCAGAGGGAGGCTGTGTGTTCTTGTCATCCGCAGGAGTCGGGAAGGTGCAGGAGAACCGGATCGGAAGTGGGAGTGTCCCGGTGAGTATCACGCTCGATTCCCCCTTTCGGTTAGGCCCTCACCGGCAGGTGTGTGAGGTACTTGAGGCGGGATTAGTCCTCGGACTAGTCTTGGTCTTAAGTGCCTGTAGTCCCCCGCGTCTTGGCAAGAGCAAAGCGAGAAGGCGGCAAGTGGGCTTGGACTGAGAGTGTTCTTGTTCGTTGCCGTATTGTCGGACAGCCCTTACCTGGTAGGCACGCCGTAATCTTTGTCTCTTTCCTAGAGGGACGTGGTTGGAGGTGACAAGGGTTGCGGCTGTGGATCTGCTGGTATCGGGTCGCAGCTGGGATATCGGAGGCGTTTTCAAGGTAAGTTCTTTTGTGTTGCGTCTGTCCCTGTTTTCCCCGCAGGGGGGCGTTACATTTCTACCATAGAAACACTTTCATTCTGCCTTATACACTTGCATTTTGACTTGTGCATTCCACTCTATACACACATTTATTCTGCATTACATTCATGCATTCTACCCTATAACACACACATTGCCCTCATACACAAATGCATCCTGTCACCTAGACAAATGTATAACACACAACGTTCTCCTCATTAGAGAGTTTGTGGAATGTGGCATTAATTGTTCCCAATTTGACCTCAAGTACACCACACATCAGAATTAATTGACCATCATTATTCCAGTTCTATTGATCATATTTGCCTACTCTCCCGGAATATCTGGGAGACTCCCGAATTCTGGGTAGAACTCCCAAGAGGGCAAGCCATTCTCTTGCATCCTGTGCACTTCCTAGGGAAGTGGGCGGGATGTGGGCCTCCATGATGCGTTTTCTCGCTAATCACAGTATTTTGGCCACACCCCCTGTGACAGAAAAGCGCAATTACATCATTGTGTCCTGGGGGAGTGGACAAAATGACACAATTCTCAGCACCTGGCATCCTCCCCTCCACAGTCACACTGTATGCTATTGATAGACTATTAATATCGCTAAATGTGAATTTACAAATAGTGTGCAATGGCAAAGCCAAGTTAGGACTTGAAGAATGTATAGCTGGAACTTTACTCCTCTCGAATAGTCTGTTTCACCACAAAATTCTGTTTAACCAACATTTTGCATAATTTCATCATCTCTACAGATTATTCTGTGCAGAGGCTTCTATTGATATAATCATAAAATACTGTATACAATACAATATATATGAATCTTCTTGAACTGGTTTTACTTTTATAAAAAAAAGTGATCTATCACAGAAAGCTTACACAATCAGAAAAGCAACCAAATGTATGTGTGCATAATGGAGAGTTTTGGCAGTGTGTTTACATAAAATATACCTGATTCCATTACAAATATTATGAGGAATCCACACTCACTCTCCAGCATGTGTGGCTGTGTTTTATGTTGATAAGTGTCATAGGTTTGAGATCTGTAAAATTGCTGGGTAAACCACAATATGCTGCTTTATATTACAAAACAGATGTTGCTAAATCTAACCAGACTCCAGCCTGCATTATTCAGATTTTACCTTATTTATTTGTTTGAAATATTAATAATCATCATTTATTCATATAGCGCCACCAATTCCACAGCGTTGTATAGAGAAAATGTGTCACTCACATCAGTCCCTACTCCATTGGAATCTAAGGAGTAGAATTATCACATCTTCTAAAAAGGAACAGTGAAGGTGTTGCCCATAGAAACCAATCAGATTCTAGTAATCATTTTGTAGAATGTACTTAATCATTTATAGCTAGAATTTGATTGGTGGCTCTCGGCTATTTAGAAGTTTTAGTAAATCTGCCCCTAAATTCCCTAACACACACAGACAAACTAGAGTTAATTATGTCAGCAGCCAATTAAGCTACTAAAATGTTTTTGGAGTCTGGGACCTAACTGGAGCACCTGGAGAAAACCCATGCAGACATAGGGAGAACATACAAACTCACACAGATAAGCAGATAATGCCCTGGTCAGGAATCAAACTCATGACCCCAGTGCTGTGAGGCAAAAATGGTAACCACTGAGCCAAAGTAATACCCTGAAACAATGGAAATCGTATCAGCAATAAATCGTAAATGCAGTTAGATAGAAGTAGATTGTAGGTTACTTGTGATGCATTTTTATTAATAATAATAATAATAATAATAATAATAAAAAAAATAATCATAATAAAAAAAAGTTTCATTTATATTGCGCTTTTTTCCCAAAAGGATGCAAAGAACATTACATTTACAGAACAAAAAAGACATGATAAACGTATTAAAGATTAGCAGAATACAGAAAACAGAACTACGCATTAGGTAATATGAAAGTAGAGGTTCATTAATGGAATGATTGAGTAAACCAGTACACTTTGAGTCTGTTTTGGAAGACTTCCAGAACTGTGTGCAAGGCAGCAAGTTCTAAAGAGTCCGCAAAGCCCCATATGTAGTATAGGAGATTCTAGGTACTGTTAGTAGCCCTTTATCTTCAGATCAAAGTGAACAAGTTGGAGTATAGGGAAACAGAAGTTGATTGAAGTATATAGGACCCTGATTATGTAGGTGTTTGAATGTCAATATGCCAATCTTGAAACAAATTTGCCATCTTACATGGAGCCAGGGAAGAGAATACAGCACAGGGGTTATGAGACAGAAATGGAGCTGGTAAGTTGACTGCAGCCCGGCTGCTGCAGTTTGTTCCAGCTGAATGTGAAGCAATTATTTTTCTTGGAGATCCAGATAAATTGCATTGCATTTCTCCAAGTGTGAAGACACAACTGCATGTATGAGTGCAGGAAGGTCTTCTGGGGGAATCAAATGCTTGATTTTGGCAATAAACTAATGAAGAGTTGACCATGGCTGACACCTGGGGGTAAATGTATGAAGCTCCGGGTTCTTCAACACCCGCGAGTTCGGCGTCTTCAGCGCCTAAATTTAAAGCGGCGCTGCCTTGTAAAGGGAAGTTTCCCTTTACAAGGCAACGCCGCTTTAAATTTAAGCGCTGAAGACACCGAACTCGCGGGTGTTGAAGAACCCGGAGCTTCATACATTTACCCCCTGGTGTTAATTATGAGTGATGGCAACTCAGACAACCTAAACTTAAGCCCAGTTTATTAACCCAGCTGCAATCTTGAAATTTGATGGTGAGCTCCCATCATAGCTTTGTTTTATCAGGATTAAACCTCATCGAATTGGCATTTTTCCACTCCAGGATCTCAGCTAGAAAGTCATTGAGGGATGATATTGGGTTCTCAGTCTCTGGAGCAAAGTATAGGTACTGCTCAGTATCATCTGCATAGTAGTGAGAATTCAGGCCACGACTGATTATTTCACCCAATGGTGACAAAAATGTCTGCCTCCCTAGAGTACTGTACTAATTTTGCAAATACTGGACCAATTACGTCAATACACCTTACAAGAAGATTTATTGGGACTGAGACCAGATTGCAAGTGGTCAGACACATCCAGGGGATCAAAGTTAGGCCAGGAGGCCAAATGACCCACATTCGCAATCCTGGAACTTGGAACTCATTCGCAGCACTGTTAATATTCCATACTGGATGGAGGATCCCTAATTAGCAAAAAAGACTGTAGACTCATTGCACCTTGACTAGGGTTGCATCAGGCTGCAGACTTTCTGGTCTGCAAATCCTCTCCACTGAACAGAAAAGCTGAGCTGGTCAGTTGTTTGCTCCTGAAAAATGTAACATTGATAGTACAGACTAAAGAGAAAAAGATAATTTATTAGGACACAAGCCATTCTTAAAATAACCAGCTGTAAACCTGTGCATTACTGCCGTGTACGACCTGCTGCAATTCCTTAGACACTGTTTAGGATAGTGCTTGTGTGGGCTATCCTGTGGGCTAAAGAGTCTCGGTGACAGAAAAGTAAATCTAGAAGAAACTATATGGACATAGAAAGAAGAAAATTTATCACATTGCTCTTTATATGTTGTTCATTCAAATATCTATTTAATGCACAGCTGTGTGTATGCATAGCTCCCAACATTTGAGTTTTATAAAGCAAAACATAGACACAACCCCTATTTTCAGAGCTGAGTCAACTTAGGGGCGTACATAGTGCTTTCGAAGTGTTGTCTTCCTCTCTTGCTGCTTTCACATGAATGGTGTGCATCCCACGTGTTACATACAGTCAGCAGGGGGGAGAAGGGCAAGACCACTGTATACATGCAGATGTTTTTTATTTGCCCAAATCTGAGTGGAATCAATTTAAACTTATCAATTATTACTCTAAAATAAATCATGAGGGTCAGTCGATATCAGAACTGTTTTTATTTAAAAGGGCCAACACCTGGTTTTCATATGCAACGAGGAATATTATCATAAATATGAACTGCCCCTTCTTCCCAGCTCCTCCCAATGAAGTCAAATCAAGTAGTATAAAAACAAACATTTTATTTTAATAAAGGGTAGGGTCCTAAAGTTTGACTTTGATGTGATGATTTTAGTGTTTTATCCATGAGCATTTTCCACAGTATCTGAAGAGCTTCAAATGTAGGCGCCGGCGGGAAGTGGGCGGTACCTTGAAGTGCACTCAATGGACAAGCAGATGCACTCGGGCAAATTAAATCACGTGCCGAACCACATTTAGTTGTTCGGAAATGACCCTTATTGAGTGTACTTGGCAGAGTAAAGTAACATGCTATTAAATGTAATTCTGCAATATGGAATTGTAATCACTTCTGGGCTGACTGGAATGTTCGGAATTTCTCATTATATGAAATGTCATGAACCGCAGGAATACATTTTCACAACTTACCTCAAGTTTAACTTTACATTTGCAGGAAACATTTATTTCTACTTGTGAGAAATATTAGTAATTCAGTGTAAATTGTTTGTGAATGAAAAATATTTCCTGACTAAAAATTATGCAGCGGAAAATGTTCTAGTAAGTAATAAGTGATTACATCACTTTTTGTAAATGTAATTGTTGGTATGCTGTTTTTCATGATTAAAGGATAATATACTGTAATCTCTCCCTCTCTCCCCTCTCCCCCACACACACTATATGGAAAAAAGTATTTGGCCACACCTGTTAACTATTGAAGTGTGGTGTTTTAATCAGACCCATTGCCAGAGGTATATAAAATCAAGCACCTAGCCATGCAGTCTCCAATTTCAAAAATTTGTGATACAAAATAGGTGATTCTGAAGAGCTCAGTGACTTCAAGTGTGGTATTGTGATAGGATGCCACCTTTGTTCGTGAAATTTCATATCTGCTGGATATTCCACTGTCAGCTGTAAGTGATATTAGAAGGTGGTATTGTTTAAGAACAATAGAAACTCAGCCACGAAGCGGAAGACCACGTAAAATCATAAAGCAGGGTCAATACTGCTAAGGCACATGGTGTGTAAAAATCGCCAATGCTCTGCTGATTCCATAGCTGAAGAGTTCCAAGCTTCTACTGGCATTAATGTAAGCATAAAAATGGAATGAGTTTCCGTGGCCGGGCAGCTGTATGCTGCATCACCAAGACAATACCAAGCCTCGGATGGAGTGTTATAAAGCACACCAACACTGGACTGGGGAGCATTGGAAACATGTTCTGTGAAGTGACGAATCACGCTTCTCTGTTTGGCAGTCAGATGGGAGAGTCTGGGTTTGGCGGATGCCGGTAGAATGTTACGTGCCTGACTGCATTATGCCAACTGTGAAGTTTGGTGGAGGAGGGATAATAGAATGAGGCTGTTTTTCAGGGTTTGGGCTAGGCCCCTTAACTCCAGTGAATGGCAATCTTAAAGCTTCAGCATATCAAGCCATTTTGGAAAATGCTATGCTTCCAACTTTGTGGCAATAGTTTGGGGAAGACTCTTTTCTATTACAACATCACCGTGCCACATCGCACAAAGCAAGGATTGCAAAGACACGGTTTGATGAGTTCGGTGTGGAAAAATTTGACTGGCCCACACAGAGCTCTGAGCTCAACCCCATCGATCACCTTTGGGATGAACTGGAACAGAGATTGCAAGCCAGGCCTTCTCGTACAACATCAGTGCCTGACCTCATAAATGCTCTACAGAATGAATGGACACAAATTCCCATAGAAATACTTCAACTCGTGGAAAGCCTTCCAAGAATAGTGTAAGCTGTTATTGCCGCAAAAGGGGGACCAGCTCCATATTAAATTATATGCAACTGAATACAATGTCATTACAGTCCCTGTTGATGTAATGGTCCGATGAATACTTTTGACTATATAGTGTATGTATGTATGTATATATATATATATATATATATATATATATATATATATATATAATGTGTAGTGGTGTTAAAAAAGCAGTCAAGCTAAACATCCTGTCTGCTCTGGCCTCAGGGTCTCTATAGGAGAAAGCCTGATATATGTTGAGATTAACTATATGTGCTGGAACTTGTAATGCTTATGTTATTTTAGTTTGACAGTCAGAAACGACTTGTGTTTAGCAAGTGCCAGAAATGCAAGGTGATTGTTTTGAAATTTTTATTTTTGTCTGCTTAGCAAAACTGGCTGAGGCCAATTGTACCCAAAACCTTGGACTTGTGTGATTTCTCGGCCTGTGTACACTACCATCTACTCCAGGAGATGGCTCCTGTCCCCCTATACAGGCTACAGTATATACATGTATGGTTTATTTCCACTGTATTCCAATACTTGGACAAAATGTGAATTTGTACATCTTCAAAAGACTCCTCTACCTCTATGTCCAGGAGCGCCAAGAGGAATGGAGGGAGCAGGTACAAAGTACTGGGCCAAGGCCTGCTTGTGTAGTGGGAGGAGCCACTCTCCTGTTGAAGCCACTCTCCCTGCTGCTGCAATGATAGGGGCCCCAAGAAGTTGCTATACTGGGGCCCAAAATATATCCCATAAAGGTGGCTATAAATGGCCACCTTTATAGTAAATCTCCAAGAAGGCGAACTATATTCGAGCAATATAATATTACCGTTGGCCATCGTGCATGTATAGCACGTAAATCTTCCCTAATGTTTATAATCAAAGCTAAGGATTTAGTCTTACCAACATCATTTCCGCTAAGGTGTAAAACTAAAATGTCAGGTGGTTGCGACTTTGATACTTCTTCCTCAAGTAATGGTAATTGGGATGGCCAACATAAACCCCTTCTCCCAATCCACTTGATATCAATGGGACAGGGAAAAATTGACCAGTCACTTGCCAGCAGGGCCATCTTAACAACATTATGGGCCCCCGGGCAAAGCAGTGCACTGGGGCCCCTACATATATATGTCTGTGTATATATATATATATATATATATATATATATATATATATATATATATAGATAGATAGATAGATAGATATAGATATAGATGTATAGGGATACAGATATAGATATATAGAGATAGATATAGATGTACTTGCTCAGTGACCCTTGAAGGTTTTTTTGCAGGTTTTTTCTTTTGCAGGATTATTTATTCTAATTAAGAGCCCTGCTTTTGGGGCCCCCTTGCCCGTGGGCCCCCCGGGCACCTGCCCATCGTGCCCAATGGAAAAGATGGCCCTGCTTGCCAGCTGATGTTTGGAGGCCCAATAAACAAATGAATGGGCCATTATCCATACTCGTATCTTCTGGCCTGTAAACCGGAGACAGAAAAAATTTCTCATTTTAAGGGGATATTTATTTCATTAAACTAAATAAAAGAGTGAAAAGGGGGGTGGCTGCTATATATTGTCTGTCATATAGCTATAAACTGATAGAAACCTTGACCAGAGGTAAATTATCCATTATGTTAAATGAGTATCACCAGGCAGGCCCCTAAATACAAGGGTCGCTTAAACATACCCAAATTCCCATGAAATAAAACCTGGAGCCATGCATACCATTGTCATAATATAAGGACATTTATAATTATCAGTTTGATTAAACAGCTAGCACCAAACATACCCCACTTATAGGGGTTATTTTATTTGTGTCATTATGGGTGAGGGGTCCAACCTCTATAGGTTTATCATGATAATAATTGGAGAGAATGGGCTCCAACCTATTAAGGTTTATAGTTTAACCATTGAGCAGGGGGGCATTCCAACCTGTAAAGGTTTACTTAATTGATCAGGGAGAATCTAAATAGGGACCAACCAATAAATAAACCATGATGAAAATGGGGGGCGGGTGAGCTGTTCCAACCAATTAAGGTTTATTACGGTGTAACTGTTGAGGAGAGAGGGGGATTCCAACCTTTAAAGGTTTACTTCAGCAAACGGGGAGGGTGGACATTATAAACCAACCAGCATGGTTTAAACTATGCAATAGGATGATGGAAGGGTAAGAGATTCCAACCATTAAGGTTTATTACTGTGTGAAAATATGGACCAACCACATGTGGTTTAACGATACCAAAAAGGGTGGGGGGTCCAACCAAATTATAGTTTACTTAATTGAAAAACAAGGTACCAAGCTAAACAGGCTTAACACCGGGTAACTGTAAATGATGCAAGGAGGTTCCAACCTAAACAGGTTTAACAACAAGGAAATGAGAGAGGAGTGGGGATGGTAATCCAAGTGAAGGTAAAAAGCCCATAAAACCCTGGAGGCTCACCACTAATCAGGCCTGTATCCGAGGGAAAAATGGGAAAAATGCCTTCACGCCCTCGCTAAAACGACAAGCAGCATTCGCCCTGCATTACCGGTGGAGAGAGGGTGGTAAGCGGGGAGAGAAAGAAAGAGGTAAGGGGGGCGGGAGGGGGAGAGGATTAAAAGTGAAAAAAAAGAGAAAATGAAACATTAAGTATTGTGGTCGAATGTATTTTTTATAGGCGTCTGACTTCCAGCGACCCAAGGACTGAATATCTTGGACAGAGGCACCTCCTACGGCTTCAGCAGTAGCTGCCCCAATCCGAAAGGAGTGGGTTCCGTACAATTTTGGATCTAATCCAATATTTGGTACCGCCCTTTTTAGAAGAGCATTAAACTGGAATTTCGAAAGTGGAGACCCGTCATTGTGGACCAACCATGCGTCTCCTTCACTGGAACGGACCTCAGCCAATTTAACACTCAGTGCAACAGCACATATGGTTACATCATTGTTAGCAGGCAAGGATATCCATTGCCCTTTATTATATTGGTCAGTCTTTGAGTGCAATATCTTACATGAAACATGTGTATCAGACACTAATGTGTATTTCGCAAGCAAAGCTGAGCCTATTGAAACCGTGGAATAAGCTACCAACTCACTAATCCTAAAAGCTCCATGGAATGCCATGAAAAAAGCTATACTAAACAATATAGTCTCATAATCGCTTGAAGTTCTAGACGCCAGAGCTCCTATCAACTGCTTACGTAAGGAAACCGTAATGGGTCGTCAAGTATCAAAACCAGCAGGACGAAGCTTACCCCAGCCCTTCATGGCCTTAGAAACTACAAAGTCTTTTGTGGGATCAGGATTATTATGCAAGCGAGCCATAAAAGATATGCCCGCTAAAATTGAAGCCATAGCCATCTTATTTACCCCATTCCTATATTTATCCCACATAAAATTTAGTATCTCCTCTGCCTGACCTGAGGTACCTGTGGACTTGGATCTTAAGAACGCCTCCCACTGACTCCATACCGCTTGATAAGCCAGTCTTGTCGAATGTGCAAGGCACAACTTAGCCAACCTGATCATTCCGATTCAATCCACTGCCAGGCGTAAAAAGGACAAGGAATACCGGTTAATTGAGCTGAAGGAGCGAGTTCCCCAATTGAAAGCGCGTGAGCACATCTGCCACATCATTATCTTCGTCAAGGACATGTCTAGCTTGGAAAATAATATCATTCTCCAAGCATTTTAAAACAAGCCTAAGTAAAAGATTAACTGCGGGCAAAGATGAGGCAATCTGGCGATTTATCACCTGCATCACCCCTAGATTATCACACGAGAATATTACTTCTGGCCTGATAATCGATGGGACCAGAGTTCAAGAGACAAAACTAAAGGAAATAGTTCAAGAACCAATAAATTTGTCACAAGTCCGTTATGGCGCTATTTCGCAGGCCATGAAGGTCCTGCATGAGGTCCTGCATGAGGTCGTGAAAGATTGCTCCAAAACCATTAGCTCCAGATGCACCTGTATGCAGATCAAGAGACACATTAGAAACCTGCTTCTTGGGACAGATACGGATTCCATTAAAAGTTCGAAGAATTCAGCCCATATTCGTAAGTCTCTATGTATTTCTTCCGATAAATTCACTCGCGCGTGAGGCTGCTTTAAGCCGGCCGTGGGCAGTTGCAATTTCCTACAGAAAATGCGGCCCATTGGTTTTATCCAGCATGCAAAGGTAAACGAACCAAGAAGAGACTGCACCTGACGTAAAGAGCTGTTAGGGGAACTAAGGGTGACAGAAATAGCAGCTTCGAGTTTATCCATCTTTTCCTTAGGCAATCAACAACAACCTGCAATGGTGTCTGTTTCGATGCCAAGGAAGGAAAGACAAGTGATAGGCCCGTCGGTCTTTTCATGTGCTACCGGCACACCCATAACAGTGAACAATGCTTTTGCTGAAAAGAGGGTATATACACACACCGAGGAGGAGTGAGGATCCATTAACAAAAAATCATTGACCATCCCATTGGAAGGCAATGATCAATGTATAAACCATCCTCCAATTTAAAACCCATGAATCTAAATGAATCTGGGTGAGGAGACAGGAGTCTGAATGCAGATTCTACATCTAGCTTAGCTAATAAGGCTCCTTGACCGTATGTCCTGACCATTGCAAAGCCTCATCAAATGAATGGTAATTCACAGAACTATAGCTTGTGTCTATGGCGTCATTAACTGAAAACCTGGGAGAATGGGACAAATGCTGTATTAAATGATATTTGCCAGCCATCTTTTGGGGAAATTATTAAACCAGGAATTCGAGGGGAGGGAAAAGGACCAAGCATGCGTCCCAAACTAACCTCCTTCATAGCCTTCTCTTTCAGAACCCCTGGAAACAGGGATACTGACTTAAGATTTCACCCCGCTGATGACCTAACCGCTCCTACTACTGGGAGACGAAAACCGTAAAGAAAACCCTGAGCAAGGAAGCTAGCCTGGGAGACGTATGGGAAAAAAGTAAGCAAAGTGTGCAAAACTGTTAAATTAATTGGGGATATGGCTTTAATTAGTGTTTCTTGATGCCCCACGACCTCTTCCAACGCTTGTTGCATTCCTGGTACATTCTCTGACTGGGTGATTGCCACAGCATTTGGAACAAACATGCCTGTAGCGACAAGACTCACCTCTTCCGCATGTGGAGTTATTGTAAGCAAAACATCTGTTTTTGCTGATTTGGGAAGTACTAAGCCTCCCCGGGATGGGAAATCTAGAGCCTACAACTGCCTGTATGGAGTCCTCTGATGGAAGCATTAGCCCCATCCATGTCTCCACATCCTTACATTTGAAGGGTATTACACGCATTTTGTGCGCTTTAGTACGGAAGCTCTCATCACATTTTCTCCATACTATTCCCCCAACATTAATCAACAAATTATTAATGAGGTGTAAATTCCTCCACACGTCTATTTGAGAACCTGGCCTAGTCTCTATGTAGATGGCTGCAAAAATACAGAACCCCCTCAACCAATTAGGGAAAGTCCTTTATGCGTCTTCGCCCATCCCACCCCTTCTAGAGGCTGCTAATAGATCTTTCTTGGCTTTGGACATGAGACAGAACAAATCTACATAGTAACCCTTATCTATCCTGTCTTTGGAATTGCGATACACTCCGCTTAACAGCGCTGTGTTCTCACAGCGCACCATGGGACCTCCTAAAGCAGTAGAGGGGTTAATGAAAGAAGGCACAATTTTAGTGGACTTTGCTAAATGATCTTTTAAAATCTTTAAAAGTTTGCGTGAACCCTGACCATCATCATCTGAGTCTTCACCAGTGCTAGATAGTGGAGGGTTACGTGTACATGAACAATGTGCTGTAATAGATTCACAATCACCACTCTCAGCAGATGTCCCAGTCACCCCTTGTGAATCTGCTGGTAATTCACTTCTCGGAGCCGATGAATCAAGCACTTCTGGTAAAGGAGTTGAATGCCCAGTTACTATAGTTCTATTTTGCACTGTTGCACTTTCGCCTTCACCGGATACCTGAGGCACTGAAACAGATGACATTTTAGCCACATTCACACTGACAGAAGGGTTCTCGCTACATGGTACATTTCTGATTGGTGAACGCCGATCGCAAGGAAATGTTGAGGTGCTAATAGAGAAACCTGGAGCAGGGAGAAGCCAAGGTTTTGGTCAGATAATGGGTAACGGAGAAAAAGATTATGGTCTGGGGAAGGCATATGTACTGGTCGTAGAACGGCAGAATGAGGGGCAGGGCAGAAAAATTTATTTGAAGGCGGGGATTAAGGTGCTATCCAAAGCTGAGAAGTAAGTGAATCAACTGCTGGAGTAGGAGGGGGATATGGAAGAGACCAGCTGGTTAAAGCAGCAGGGGCAGACTCCCTTAATGCTGCTGGCGGAAAAGCCCAGGAGGTAGGTGGAGTGGCTGATTATGGCTGTAAATGACTGGATTGTGAATTTATGGGAGGGGCATAATCACCAGTGCCAGCAGGGTTGTCATATGAAAATTCAGTATGAATTGCACGGGTCCCGTGTGATATGGGGGAACGGGAATATTGTATGGGGAACAATGAGGAAGAAGGGGCCTGTGAATATAACGGAGGTGTGGTAGAGGACTGAAAAACTCAAATTCTGTGAAAAAATGGGGCGAGATCTTCCTCTCACCCACCCCTCGGGAATGAGGGGGGGTAATCTATTGTGTGATACATTATAGCCAATAATGTGAGGATGTAGCCAAGGACTACGGGGGTTGACATTTTCATTTGACATTAGTGGAGGGGGATGAGATTGTCAGCCTAATGGAGAACCATAATGATAAGGAGGAGTTGCATCTCTTTGTGTGTTTATTCTATTATTTAATTGAGGAATTGCTGCCCCTGAGGGGTGGCATGTGGGCCCCCCTAAAATGTCTCCTACTACTAGCAGAAAGAGAGAAGGAGATCCCCTCCTCTGCCTCCTGCGTGCCCCTGTGACATTTATCCCGGCTTCAGAGCTAGACAGCCTCGCTGCCCGCTCTGGAGCACGAGATCTGCGGCCCACAACTCCCCCCCCCCCAGCATCTATAGCCCAGACGGAGCTGAGGTGCCGGGGAAGTTCCTGCTTCATGCCCCCATCTGTTTTGCCGACCACTTTCTACTAGTGTGTCGGCGCTGGTTGAGATGGGAGCCGCGGGGGGCTGTTGTGAGGATGAACGACGGTTCCCTGACAGAAGATGGGAGATGTGCTGGGGGGACAGAGGACCTCCTCGGTGTCGACATTTTACCGGTAAAAGGAACAAAAAGGGGTTTGAAATATAAAAAGAGGTGAATTAAAGAAATAGGGAGGAAGAAAATGTTATAAAATGTAGGTAAAATGAAAGAAATACCTGAAAGGGGGGGGGGGAGAAGGGAGGGGAGGATAAAGGGATGAGGGGGAAAGGTAAAGAAAGAAAAGCTGACAGAAAATATAAGTGGAAAACAAATAGGAGACAATTAAAAGGCATCTTATTCTTCAGCAGCTCATTTATCCAAAACAGTGCGTGAAAGAAAAGACCCAGCACTCCACGGGGAGTAATATGAAGAGAAAACTATGCCTCTCCCCATGGATCCTATTGGCTGGATATCAGAAATTTTTTAACCAGAATGGGTGCCTGAAGTTCATAAACCAATGCTTTTAAGTGCCTTCAGCTTAATGGCTTCATTTAACATTCTCTTTGGACGCAAACACATTAAAGCACTAAAGTCTTGTGAACGTCTAGACAGAAAAGCAGGTGGCTGTCCGACATAGCTGCTCAGCTGAGACCACGTTCCGCACCGCCCGGGAGGTACGGGATGTAGTAAAGGGTGAGCTAATATTTTCAGGAACATGTGTTTCTACTACAACATATGCCTGTCAAATTACAGAACTAATCCATCTAGTTATCAGAAGGCTGTTATTTCATTATGTTTATGACTAGTGGTTGAAGTGGATATTTAGAAGTACCGGTATTGAAAATGTAATGGGAATGTAAGTGAATGGAATTGAAAAGTTTTACAATCAAAGCAATAGGAGAAGTAGTAGTATGGCATACCACCATATACACCCCACTTCGTTTATTGGTGTGTGAAAGTACAAAAAAATTTAATGTAAAGAAACCCCTACAGTATACAGCTGTATTCATGACACACACAGTAAGTGGGCTGCCACTGACAGCCCCAGCTTCCTATGCAACATCTGTGAACCACAATAAGCAGTTCCCAGACAACAGATCACTCTAGTACAGAGTTCTGTATGGATTGCTGTGTATGAAATGCAGTTACTCGCCTTCTGTTTCCCTTGGAAGCCTTGGTAATGTCATTGTGAGGGATTTTAGAGTGGAGAAAGAGTATGCATATTCCAGACACTTCTGTCCCTAGTGTTAGAGCATGTGTTGAAATGCTCTAACACGAGCTTAGATGTCACTGACTTCTAAACTTATGTTACTGCATGTGACCACATGCTCTTTGAATTAAAAGTTATTATAAAACAGAAAAAGTGTCTCTTATTAACTGGAGTAAAAGTTAAAAACATTTGAAACATTTTGATAAAACAGTCAATATTTAACTTATGTGCAAAACAGAATACTAATTTGCACCCCTTGCATTGTAACATGGTTTTGTCTAGGAGACTGACATAAGAAATTTCTCAAGTTAAGATCCTTAATGAATCAGGTTCCAAGTCTTAACTAGTAAGTAGTGATTCTGATTTTATTTCCTATTTTATTTTCTGAAAATAATATTGTATGTATTGTTGTTAATTTTTGTAACTAAGCCTTGGAAGCATTTTTCAGATTAAATAAATTTAATCTAGTGTGTTCTCCGTGATTCTTTGTGAACTTACGAAGCCCAGGGAGGCTCCTGCTACATGTGTATATGATTTAAGTGTGAAACATTAATAAGTGGTTCTGGTGAACGTAAGAACACCATAATAAATCCTTCTTGGTGACAGAAAAGGTGTATTCATTGTTAAGTGACTAAGGTGATGTCAGTCACGGCCAGCTGTTTAGATTGTGGTATCTGGAACAGGCTCGGCGTTCGTGCCAAACTGGTTGGCAGCTTGGTGGGATTGATAATATTTTTCTTTTTATCATACGAACTTAAGTGAATTTGGGGTGTGTGATTCTAGAGAGTCAGCATCCTAATTGACCGGCGATTACGCTCAAGGCTAACAAAATTTTAAAGGATATACTGCACGTGTAGTTTCTGTCCCCCCCTTTTCTTGTATTCTTTTTTATTTTTTATTTGGCCGAAGTGTGAGGTCCAGGATCGTCCCTGACTATAAGCAGATGAAAAAGGACGAGCTTTTGGCTTTGTGTATCGAAAAAGAGATTGTTGTCCTCCCCGGCTGGAACCAAGAGCAACTGATTCAAGCGCTTATAGAGGCTGATCAGAAACTAAGAGTTGGAGCAGGCAGTGGAGAAAACCCTCTCTGCTTCAGGAGAGCAGCGGGCACTGGACATTACCACAAATACCTCTGTTGAACCAAGTGAGGAGACTACCCTGGACAGTTACCTTCACATTGCTCTCAAACAGCTGAAGTATGCTGATCCTGCAACATCCCTACAGCAGATCCAGCAACTCCAAGAGTTTGCAGAATGCCGAGCAGACAGGGAGGCTGCTGAACGCCACGCAGACTGGGAAGCTGCAGAGAGATAAGCAACTGCAGACCGGGAGGCGGCAGAGCGACAAGCTGAACGCGAACACCAGCTCGCCAGGCTCAGCAGTCCATCAGCGAACCGAGGTCCGGGTAGGGAAAAACCCAGGCACAGCCAATTTCCGGTGTTGGAAAAGGACATTGATCTTGATACGTTCCTGAGGGGATTTGAAAGGACTTGCCGACAGTTTGAGCTGGACCCCAGTGAGTGGGCCAGCTATTTAACCCCTGGACTGAGGTGGAAAGCTTTGGAAGCATTTGCAGACCTTCCCCAGGAACTGGACGGAGATTATGTCGCAATTAAGAAAGCTTTGTTACTTCGTTTCAACATAACTCCTAATTACCGGCGGAAGTTCCAAGATTCAAGGCACAGTACCTCTCATACCTATGCCGGACTGTTAGCACAATTTTCATCCATGATGCATCAATGGATTGAGGGATAGCAGGTACTGGACTATGATAAGCTAAAGGATCTTATTTTCCAGGAGAAGTTTCTCACACTGTGCCCAGCTAAGGTGAGGGAATGGGTTGTGGATCGTGACCCTAAGACAGCGCAAGCGGCTGCTTGCCTGGCTGACAAGTACACAGTTACCAGGGCTCCTGTAACAAAGAAGAGTTGGGGAGCGCCAGGGCAAACTACATGAAAAGAGAGACAACCTGGAGGATCACCCCTGAGTTCCCCGTCAACCAAACCAGCTGTTGCTGCACCTTTTGGGGGAGTGGGGGGAAAACCTGTTTTGGCAACTGGCCACAGGTTTTTACATGTGATGAAGTGGGGTACATCAGGGTCAATTGCCCCAGAAAGAAGAAAACAACTCCTCCTCCTAAGAGAGGCCTGGCAGGAAAGCTAGTGCCGGCCGTCCTGTGTGTGGGAGGACCCCAAGAATGCCCCAGAGACAATCTGCAAGCAGTTAAGGTAGGACACCAACTCGCACCTGGGTTGTTAGACTCTGGCGCAGACCTGACTCTTGTACATCCAGCTCTAGTGAGCCCAGAGAACATTATTCCCAGGAAGACTATTGTTGTGCGAGGAGTGGTGGGCCTACATTCTGCAGTACCCCTAGCCAGAGTGTACCTAGATTGGGGATCTGGCAGAGGTATACGAGACATTGGGGTACTAGATAACCTGCCTGCCACGGTACTGTTGGGGACTGATTTGGGAAGGATACATGCTGCTTATTTAAATAAAAGTGATATAATTTCTGATGCACTGGTGCAAACTAACCCTATTCTTCCTGAGGTGAATTCTGCTGACCAACATAACATGAGTTATTTCAAAATATGTAATGAAATTTCATGTGCTGCTGAGAATATTCATGCAGATTTGCAGGTATCTGTGATGTAGGGGGAGGGATTATGTGCCAATGTGTTTGATGATAATGCTCTTGTTGGAGAGACTAACACTTTAAATCCCTTAGGTCAGTGGTTCCCAAACTTTCTCAGTTCGAGGCACCCTTAGGGTCACCATAATTTTTCCAAGGCACCCCTAAGCCAAAATAATTACCGGGTAGTCCCGTTTTTGAAGTAGTTGGGTCAAAATGACGTAAGATGTATTTAGGTCCCTTCACCATCACATTGTGCTCTTTCATTATATTACTGCGCCCTTTTCCCATATCACTCTGTATCCATCTCACACACTGAGTCCCCCTCTTTGCCAGCCACACACTGAGTCCCCCTCTTTGCCAGCTCACTCTATGTCCCCTCTTTGCCAGCTCTCTCTCTCTGTCCCCTCTTTGCCAGCCACTCTGTGTCCCCCCTCTTTGCCAGCTCCCTCTGTGTCCCTCCCTCTTTGCCAGCTCACTCTGTGTCCCCCCCTCTTTGTCAGCTCTCTCTGTGTCCCCCTCCCCTCCTTTAGAGTCTCTCTCTGTGTCCCCCTTCCCTCCTTCAGCGTCTCTCTCTCTCTCTGTGTCCTCCTCCCCTCCTTCAGAGTCTCTCTCTCTCTGTGTCCCCCTCCCCTCCTTCAGCGTCTCTCTCTCTGTGTCCCCCTCCTTCAGTGTCTCTCTCCCTGTGTCCCCCTCCCCTCCCCTCCTGCAGCATCTCTCCCTGTGTCCCCTTCCCCTCTTTCAGCGTCTCTCTCTCTCTCTGTGCCCCCCTTCACTCTCCGTTCCTTTACTTACCTTCTTCCTCATTTTCTGCTTTCTTCTTTTCTGCTGTCTTCTCTCTGCTGCTGCTGCTCCTCACTGACACTGTCGGGCGTGATGACGTCAGTGAGGAGGATCCGGCGCTGGATAGGTAAGTTCTTCTCTTTTTTTTTTTCTTCTGAGGGCGATTTCCGGCACCCCTGTGACAGCGACGCGGCACCCCAGGGAGCCGCGCGCACACTTTGGGAACCGCTGCCCTAGGTTGTGAATTTGATCAGGGCAAAATTTGTGAGATTGTGCCTAAATGTGATACCATGTCTGCTAATGTTTTAAGTAGTCAGATCGATTTACATGTGCCCAGTTCAGAAGGTGACCCAAAGCGTTAAAATGTATCCAATCTCTTAGCAGTAGTGACCTGGAGAGCAGCACAGAGGAGCTGTGCATTAACCCCTGAAAGTGTGTAAGGAATGTGAGGACACCATAATAAATCCTTTGCGGGGACAGAAAATGTGTATTCATTGCTAAGTGACTAAGGTGACGCCAGTCACGGCCAGCTGTTCAGGTTGCTGTATCTGGGACAGGCTGGGCGTTCGTGACACATGGTCTATATAAAAAGTAGTTAAATGCAAATTCTGTTGGTTACCCATTTAAAAGTCATATAGTAATCATTCCTGCAGGAGTCCAAATGGAAATGTTAAATAAGTAATGCAGCAGTTACGTGGCATAATATAGTTGTCTCACAAACGAATTAAAGTACACAGCTGGAGGGGTCAATAATCAACCAGCCAATCAGAAGCGGCAAGATTGTTATGTTGATAATCATCATCTTTGGGTATTGTTACACAAACCACACATCACCTGTGTATGTACCCACAACTAATTATGGTACATTACTTGAACATACCCTTACTGTACATTGCTTGTCGTCCCTGCCCGTCCTCATTCTGTCTCTCTAGGCCCAAGGGGATGCAACCAACATTGTGTATTAATCTAGATACCGGATTATGCTTACGCATTTTTTATGCGCATACCCAGTAGAGAAATGGGTGTCTTAAAATTAGAGTAAGTCTAAGTATGTATGATCCCCTTAAGGCGTTACTTTTATATTACTTTTGGCAATTAAAGGTAGTCATTGCCATATATTTTCTACAGGCAACCATTATCTGACACTTTTTTATTTTATTACAACTGTGTTTAAATCCTCCTACTCAGATTGAAAACAGACACTTAGCTTTGCGGAATGCACTTTGTATAATAAACGTGGTGTAGCTGATACAGAATTTTTAGTTTTCTACAAACATAGATCACTCTGCTGAATATATTCTTTTCTGGAATTCTTAGAATTTATTTTTTTCCAATGTATAATAAACAGGTGAGATCTATACTTTTAATGTCTGAAATAGAAAACTATAATTTAACTATGGATTTATGTAGGTGTTTATTGTGGACAGTGTAGCTGATGCAGAGTAGAGCATACGCCAGTTTTCCTAGCGTATCTCACGTGAAATCACTCTGCGCATTCCCAGACTTGAATGATTCTGGCACTTATGCCTGCCTGCGCCTGGTGAGGAGGGATGGACGAGGGAAGGAGTGTTCTATCATTGGCCGAGTACAGTAAAGGTGTGTTTATGCAAATGCGTCTTATGCAGACCTGCAGAAACACACATATATGACTCTTAATAGGTGTATGTATTGCACCTGCTATAGTGTGGATGATGAGTTATTTTAAATCAGGCATACATACTGCTGACAGTGGCGGAACTACCATTGGTGCAGCAGGTGTGGTGCACCGGTCACCCATGAAGATAATGGGGCCGCTGTACAGGGAACCAGTGAGCTGTGGGCCCCAGTTCCCTCCTTCCCGCTTTCCTGCACCGGGGCCCACATCTCACTAGTTCTGCCTCTGGCTGCTGATGTAGAGACGGATGCATCTCTAGATGTGCACAGCTCTTCATATAGGCGGTAATTTACTCCCGTTTTGCATCCAACTCGGCTTCAGCCGCAGTATGTATAGTTTCTCAGTGGAATTCTGCTATAAAATATAAATGCATATTGAATGTTTGGAGGCATTGCTGATAAACATCCCATGTTCCCAGTAATGGAATTCTCAGAACTTTTTCCAGGTGAACACTGTTAAATAAAGTTTTGCTTGATAGAGGGGACAAACTGAGATACAATCTAGAGACACAGTTGTGTAGTTTAAAAGTACGCTTAGGCAAAGCAGATAGATCTGGGACATGTCAGGTCAGCACCCGACAGCATGAAACAAATTGTATTTAACGCTAAACATAATCAACATGTCTTGCCTCTGAGACCAATGAGAACAACTGCTCCTAGAGTTAGCCCATTCTTTGCTTTTATGTTGCTTATTACGCTAACATATCCAACCTGCTTATATATTGTGCGTTCGTCTGTCACAATATTTCTATTTGAATATTTCCAAGCTCGTGCCACACTGACCTAGCATTTCTGCAGGCACAGCCTGCGCTCCCTGACTGATGGGTGTAATGATTTAATGTGGCATGAGCAAGCGAGAGCAGTATGCTGCCTGCAAGCACTATACGAGTGTTCATATGGATGGCAACGTATCATATCGGAAAAATCTGTAATCAGGCATTTGACTAGCGCTTGTTACCCATTCCAATGAAAAATTAACTAAATGGAAAGCTTAATCATGCCTAAACCTGTATTCCCAGTATAAAAGCACCCTGATGTCTTTGGAAGATAAATAATAATTTGTCCTGTGTTATCATTATTACCTTTTCTGTCCTCTATACAGACCACAGACGACAGAAGCAGGGGCATCATTATTGTTTCATTACTATGTTAATGCAGAATGTATCTCTTCTCACACATTTGCATAATGGAGCCGCTGGCATTAGACAGGAAGCAGAGAAAAAAAGAACTTCTGGAACAATTAACAACCATGTTTTACTTGTTATATAATATTGATTTAGAGAACAGTAATTTATGTTGACAGATACATTCCAAGGGGTAAATGTATCAAACCTTCCGAAAAGAAAACATGCAGATGTTGCCCATAGCAACCAATCAGATTCTAGCTATAATTTTCTAGAATGTACTGAATAAAAGGTAGCTGGAATCTAATTGGTTGCTATGGGCAACACCACCATCTTTACTTTTTAGAAGGTTTGACACATTTACCCCCAAATGTTCAAATAAACATAAAAAACAAACAAGTCACATAACAAGCAAATGTGAACCTGAAAAATGCACCATCCATTAAAATATAAGGGTGATACAGATGTAGCACAATAAAAGGCTACTATAAAAAAAATTCTCTTCTTTTTTTTTTAATTTTTAATCTGCTATTATTTTTACATAGTCATGTAAAAAAAAATAGTCAAAGCAAAACATTCATATAAATATAAACAAAATAAGAAAAACATCATTATAACGCGAAGAAGACTTGGTCCTCTAAAAAGTATTTTGCTATTGTACTATCTGACACCCTTGTGAACTGCTCCTGTCTGTACTGCTGATAGATATGAGTGGGAGAGTGGAGGTAACACGAAGCAGGAGGAAGAAGGGGTGTCTGAGAGTGTAATTACTACAATTGGCTAAAGGAAGAATGAAGGAAATTGTGAGTGGGGGGGTATTTTGTATTTTTTTTTTTTTATTCATTTTTATTGCCTCCAAGTAGTGTGTACCCTAAAAATATTGTTGCTATTATCTTTTATTTATAAAATTGTTTTAGGGATCCTAAATAAATATATGCACAAACCTCTCCATTAACACTTAAGTGTAGAATTCAATTGGCCGCGTTACTGCTGAAAGTATTGCGGCCTGCGCACTATCACCGCACTATCACTGTTACTACGGTAATAGTGCACATTATTACCGTTAGTACGGTAATCTTTAACTCTTTAACTCCCTGAGCTGCGAGCAAAAATCGGCGTTATAATTTTAACTGCAATAGAGCGAAGTCCGCATTACTTTCGGCAGTAAAGCGGCCAATTGAATTCCCCCCATACAGCTATTTTTGTCTACTTTACTGGAGTAATTGCTAGAATTAAATAAAAATTAGGATGATGAAAAAAAACCAAAGCAACATTGTTGTTGGAAGGATAAATACTGGATGACACAAATACAAATGCAGAATTAAGAAATGTAGTTTTCCTGTCAGCCATTCTCCATGTATCTTTCTATACCACCACAGATTGATGTGCATCAGTATCTAAACAGTATGAACGTTCCTGTATGGACATCTATGCTTCGCTTTTTAAAGTAAAATGTGGCAATTAGTTTTGTATGTCTGGAGATGTTACTTTTAGTTTTTTAGTTTTCAGGTACATTTTTTGGGTGCCTCTGCCAGTTACTGTTATATCATCACAGTTAATCGTGGTAAGGCTTCCGTCAACAGGATGGGTTCCCTCCTAGGCACCAATATGACTGCAATTGGTGGTGATGATGAAAGATTAAGCACATCATCATCATCATCATCATTTATTTATATAGCGCCACTAATTCCGCAGCGCTGTACAGAGAACTCATTCACATCAGTCCCTGCCCCATTGGAGCTTACAGTCTAAATTCCCTACTATAGACACGCACTCACACACAGACAGACAGACAGAGAGAGAGACTAGGGTCAATTTTTTTTTTTTTTTTTTTTTTTTTATTGCAGCCAATTAACCTACCAGTATGTTTTTGGAGTGTGGGAGGAAACCGGAGCACCCGGAGGAAACCCACGCAAACACAGGGAGAACATACAAACTCCACACAGATAGGGCCATGGTCGGGAATTGAACTCATGACCCCAGTGCTGTGAGGCAGACATGCTAACCACTACGCCACATGCACTGATCCTATAATGTAAAAGTGATATCAAATAAGTGTGGGCTAGCAGGAGGGATTGGAACTAGCAGGATAGAATGTGGAAATCCATGCAATGTTGAGGGGGGTGGACAGGGTGGATAGTGTTAGCTATCCAACACTAAGAGCTTCTGTTTCTACTGGATCTCTCTGCTGCATTTGTCAATGTTGACCACTCTCTTCTCATACACACACTCCTATCCCTAGGTCTTCAGAACACTGTCCTATCCTGGTTCTCATCCTACCTATCTAAGTCGGCTCTGTGTTAATTTCTCTGGATCTACATCCTCTCCACTTCTTTTGTTGGTTGGAGTACCACAAGGTTCTGTCTTAGGCCCTCTGCTCTTCTTTATCTATAACACTCCACTTGGAATACTATTAAGCTCCTTTGGATTTCAGTATCATCTCTATGCAGATAACCCTTATTTATCTATCCTCTCCGGATCTCTCACCATCTTTGTTAGCCCACATTAGTGACTGTCTTTCTGTCATCTCATCTTGGATGTCCTCTCACCAACTCAAGCTCAATCTTTCAAAAACAGATCTAATAATATTTTCACCCACCAATAGAAGTTATCGCCTGACATTCCTATTTCTTTAGACCAGTGCTCCTCAACCAGTGTGCCGCGGCACACCGATGTGCCACGAGATGGTGCTAAGTGTGTCACGGCGCAATGCTTCCAACAGGAGAAAAAGCACAAGATTTGTGGCGGTACATGGGTCATTCTATGGTTAACTGGAAGGAAATAATTTCACCATTTGTTTCATATATTCTCTTTGTAAAATATTTTAGTATACTAGAGACCATTATGATTATTATTGTGTAGTGATGTTCACTGACCCCAATGTTTTGGTTTTGCTTTTGGATCTGGATTAAGTTCATGTTTGGTGTTGGTTCTGACAAAATCACCCTCTCGTGTTTTGGTTTTGGTTTTGGATCTATATTTTTTAGAGAAATTGGTAAAACATGCTAAAATCACATAATTTTGCTCTTTTTTGTTCATACATTATTATTAACCTCAGTAACACTAAATTCTAGTCATTTCCAGTCAATTTTGACTACCTCACAGGTCACAATATTATTTTCATACACTTTCGGACAAAGACTGCAGCAAGCTGGCTGGATGCTAAGCGACAGAACAACGACACAAACACTCGGCAGTTCATAGCACATCTAGGAAACATTGCCACAAAGCAATGGCAGAAAAAAAAAAAAAGTGGTGCAAGATGGAGTTGTCTTTGGGCCCTTGCACCTACCTTTATGTAAGATATTGAAAAGGACGTATACAGTTTAACAAACCAAGCACTCCAGCGACAAGGAGTGCCACTTTTGTGACTGAAGTGCTTGGTTTGTTTGGGCTCCCACAAAACAAGCTACCAATAACTTAACTGCCTTAAGCCCAACAGTGCTGTCAATGAACTTTACATTATTAAACCATGTCTGCTCATGCTGCATCTTTAATCTCCTTCTCCTCTTTGGATACCTCCCTCTCATCCCTGAAGAACTGTCAAACTTATGTAGACACAGGAATGGATATTACAACCGGAGTGGCAATAGATCTGCTTCAGACAGACTGTGACATGGAACATGTGGGCAGTATGGAATCCCTCATCTTGGAACAGAGATTTAAATCAATATATAGATGCAGTTGAGGAGACTGTACTTAAGTTAAAACGGGACCCACCGGATGAGATCCCAGATTTAAGAGAGCTTGTACATGAGACTGCGCTTCAGAAGAATAATCATCATCATCATCATCATCACCATTTATTTATATAGCGCCACTGATTCCGCAGCGCTGTACAGAGAACTCATTCACATCAGTCCCTGCCCCATTGGAGCTTACAGTCTAAGTTCCCTAACATACATACACAGAGAGAGAGAGAGAGAGAGAGACTAGGGTAAATTTTGATAGCAGCCAATTAACCTACCAGTATGTTTTTGGAGTGTGCGCTGAAACCGGAGTACCCGGAGGAAACCCACGCAAACACGGGGAGAACATAGAAACTCCACACAGATAAGGCCAAGAATAATACAGAGGAGGCCCTGCGGCAGGACAATAAATAAGAAAATCTAGAATCCCTCATTATATTTAGTACGATTTTCCCCTTTCCAAACTCCTCACTACACTCCTCTTACATCTCTGTGCATTCTAGTACATTAGTACATTTTATCCGTCTACAAACCAAGTTGCCGTTTTTATTATGTTGTGTAAAATTTCCATTACTCTGAGCTATCACTCAAAACCACCATCCCCATAGTTATCTATTGGGACAACAAATTGGGACATTTTAATTTAGCTTTTTGCAGCTTGACTCTGATTGCTAACGCCATCTGAATATGGCAAAGTATTACTGTATTTGATTTTATATAACATAGTAAAATGGCCTCAAGCATTTTTATAGATTATAGAATAGATTACAAAAAAATTATTGTTTTTAATATTGCTCTGTAAAGTGCATTAAGCCCTAAAACATCTTTCATTGTAGCAATCTTATTTAAGGTATTAGAAACAGGTAACATGTCTTTCATTTTCTTATTCTTCCTACATATTTCTCCACATTCTGATTAATATCTACATCCCATGTTGCAATTCTCCAGGGGCACCTAAACAAAGCTTGAATAATTACTTGTGCTGTCACTTTGCTGTTTCCATGGTATAGAACATACAGTACCATGCTGCTTTTATATATATATATATATATATATATATAATATCACAGTTATTGGACATTCTAGTTTGCTTCATTGTGAAATATCTGTATATTTATACAATATTATACATATATGTTATTCTCACATGTCTTCTTAAAAAGTATAGGTAGCTTAGCAACAAAGTGTATACCTCATGCCATCCTAATTCATCTTTTTATTATTTTGGAGGTAAAGCAGAGTGCACTTTCCCAATACCAAAAACAGTTCCCTGCAAAGGACTAAATAATAATTTTTTGCATTATAAAATATAAAAGACCATAATCCTACTGTGATTTTAATAGAAACTAATGGTCGAATCACAATTAGTTATTGCTATTGTTATTATTGTACTATGGAGCTTATGGGGTGTGTTTACTAAACTGCGAGTTTGAAAAGGTGGAGATATTGCCTACAGCAACTAATCAGATTCTAGTTGTCATTTATTTAGTGCAGTCTACAATATGACAGCTAGAATCTGATAGGCTGCTATAGTCAACATCTGCATGTATTAAAATGACATTTAGTTCCAAATTTACTGACCCATAGCAACCGATCAATAATGATCTTTTATCTTTTATATATTATATCTATTGCACAGACAATGGAATAAGTGTCTGATTGAATGCTGTGAGTCATTAAGGAAAGTAAGGCAAAAAAAGGAGTAAATGATCTCCAGGACAAACCATGTTACAATGCAAGGGGTGCAAATGAGTTTATTATTTTGCACATAAAGTTAAATACTGGCTGTATTTTCATCTAGCACACAAATACTTGATAGCTTTACTTTTATATTGAAATTTAAAATTGATCTGGGACATGCCCTACCCCAACTATAAATCTGTCCCCACATTTTATATGTACCTCCCCCCTCCAATGTAACATGGTATTGCCCAGGTGCAAAGTTACTACTTTTTTATGCTTTACTCTTCTTAATCACTCAGGCCCTCTGTGTTTAGTGTACCTGAATGCATTGAGACAAGAGGTGAGGAGGGAGATATGTGACAAGTTAACATAGTGGGCCTGACTCGCTAACAGGCATAAACGGCAATTTTGTGCGTCAATCCGTAAAATCACTCTGCTCATGCACAGATTCGGACCATACACCACAGACACATTCAATTCAGCTTCAAGCGCAAAGGACACTTACTACTGCCTACGATTTTAGGGAGGGAACGTGGCGGGGAAGGAGCTACTGCCGATTACCAGTGATGATGGCTGTGTAGGCATGCTATAACATGTGTTTGCATTCAGGAACAACTGTAAAAATTTATTTTATGTACAGTACACATTAAGAACATCCTAATAAATGTATTTCATAAATAAAATAAAAAAAACACACTCTTAAATTGTTTAATGTTTTATCATTAATGCCTTTTATTAACAGGTGATATTAGCTGAATAGTTTTTGCTCAGTATACGTGAATCAGGCCCATTGTGTATAGAAGTGTACATCTTGTTTGATGTTTCCATTTTTGTCTTATAAAAGAGAGTCCTACAGTAGGACATAACGTAGGGCTTGACAATATTTTTTTTTTTTAATAAATCTATTGGGAGCCAGATAAATTTGCAAACATTTTTATATGGCTGATATAGATATACGGCTATTATTTTTCCCCATTTACAGCCCTTACCATAGACTTCAATATGCCCTGTTCAATCTAGATACTTCTTCCAAATTCCCTTCTCTGAATCACTCATCTAACCTCATCTCCCCTCCCTCATCTCACATCAATATACCCTCATCAGCCTCTTTCCCTCTTTATCATAATCATCATTTTTCTTATCATCAATAATCATTAACCTTCCTCCCATCAGTTAGAAACGTAGTATTTCAAGAACTAAAAAAAGAATCAAAACATGCCAACATTAGTAGGGAAATTCAATCTGCTTGGGATAGAGGCAATCACATTGTAATCATGAACAGAATACGAGGAATTGAGCAATCTATTTAAGATTACTTGTGTTTCTTTTCAAATGGCGTGCGCTTTATACAGCAACTATTTCTCTTCTCGTCTCTAGTGGGCGTTCATGACCTTAAGTACCAATGATCCACAAACGTTGAAGGATCAAAGTACATTACAGATGGACCATTGCTATTAATCATCATCAAGGCACTTAAGCTTTCTACTTACATTGATGATCTGAAATTGTTTTTCACCAGATTCATCAGGCTGAATTTACTTTCACAACACACTGTGGAGATCAGCAGAGAAACTGAAGAGTGAAATTTTCCTGTATCTGGAAGTCTGTCCCTATTAGACAGGACAAATCCCAAGAGTTCACAGTTTTTCTTTCTAAGGATTTTAATTTCTACCACTCATTATGTAGAGCATGAACATTGATCGGTGGTGAAAGTTGTTTCTGGAATTGCAAAGCCAATATTGGTATTTCGCTGTCAGTATATTCATATAGTGCACATCCTGTTGGCCAGGTATGTGTATTAAATACTATGGTGGTTCTATCAACATCTTTCTGATTTCAAAATCTCTCTTTTAAGTACTTGGTTACATGAGGAATCAGTTTATGTTTTTCAGCATCAATTGTACCTTGCAGTACAATCCAGCCCATTGAATTGTAAAGTTTGATAGACTTCATTCAGGAATGTGTTAGCGATGAATCTATATTGTTTTCTCTGTACCATGTTTAAGGGATGTCACCAATGATATGGTATACGCAAACCAACTGTACTAAGAATACCTTCTTCCTGCACTCACAAGAGATGCGCCCCCTGATAGGTGTATATGCGTCTGCGTCAGGTCTACCTCAGTCACATTTATGTTAATTTGCCCTTACTGTACGGCCCACATTCCACCAAGATGCAGCAAAATCTGCATACGAATATTTGCATACACATTTTAGGTGCACATGCGTAGTATGAACATTTTATACAAACAGACATACATCCAGCTTCTGGCGTCTCCTCCCCTACTTCTGTCTCTCTCACGGTGGAAAACTTCACCATCTCTCCTGATTCATAGCTACAAGCCATGGATAGTTTGAGTGATAGAGAAAGAAGGCAGCTCCCACTTTCATTCAGAACATCTTCAAAAAGATATGCTCCCCATTCCAAATTCAGCTTTAAACCCCCTATTGCAGTGTCCCAATGCCACAATAGTCAGTAGCATATGAGATGTACTTAGATGAAGCTTCTCAGAATAAAGATATCCATGGAATTTATTTTAAAATCTTGGCATCTATAGGTATGGCTCTGTTTTTTAAACTTGGCTTAAGATATGGCTCTGCATATTAAACATAGCATCAGATACGTCCACACACACATCCAGATGATGAAATCTGGCTTACAATTAATTGCCATGTTTTCTTTATAAACTACACTACACCGTCCCGTCTTTTAACGCTGATCAGTGAATGGGTAATTTTTGCTACTATAAAAGAAGCTACTTAATGTTACAGTGGGTAATGAAGATAGATTGCTTATTTTTTTCTGTTGGCAATGTCTTTATTTAGCATATATGAGTATTAATTTTCTCTGAAATGTATAAAGTACTATTTCATTGCCCGGGTTTAAATCTTCAAGTTATTAAGTTATAAATGAGTTGAATGGAACTGTCAACCATGAATAGAGTGTGTAAACTCCCGCACAAGAAATTCTCTACCAATAAGTATATAGTTTTAGAACCTATCTTTACTATGATTAATGTTCAAAGGTTATGAGGTGCTGCTTCTGGTAGTAATGGGTTACATAGGAGGAAAGGAAGAAAAAGTACTACTCATAGGGAAGGCACACTCATGAGGAATTTCTCCAAAATACGGAGGGACACTCCATTGTATAACACAAAGGTGAAAGAAAAATAAATGAATACTTCACAATAAAAATTATTGAAGTTTATTGGTATGAATTAAAACTAAATGGTTTAAAAAGCAAAATATTAAAATATCGGAGTCCCGATCAAGCTCATATATTTAATGGAACCATATAGTAATGGAAGTATATATGTTTCCAAATATATTGGTATATTTTTTGGGAACTTCTGAATAATGAATAATTGTTTATATATACCTGGAAAAACCACCTAGGATGCAATATTCCTAAAGTACTATTTGTAGCAGCTGTTCTAATAAAGAGTTCCAACATTTTAAAACTAATTAGTAGCTTAGCAGCTCTTCCAACACACCCATGAGGTGGCTGCCCATTGTTGTTTTTGTTTTTATATTAAATGTCATCCAAATCCATCCAGTTTAAGGCCCAGAACAGGCTCCCTTGGTCAAAGTTCTGGCCAGTTTTACACTAACGGCAGGTCCGACCAGGACGTCAACCCCCTAGTATGTCTTCTAGGATCAAATGTTACCAGTCTGTGAAGGTTATGTCCAAATCCATCCAGTGGAAGGCCCAGAACAGGCTCCCAGGGTCAAATTTATGGCCAGCGTACACCAATGGGAAGTCTGACTGGGACATCAACCCCCTAGTACAGTGTTGGCTAACCTGTGACACTCCAGGTGTTGTGAAACTACAAGTCCCAGCATACCCTTCCAGCAATAAGCTGCTATATATTGGCAAAGCATGATGGGACTTTTAGTTTCACAACACCTGGAGTGTCACAGGTTAGCCAACACTGCCCTAGTATGTCTTCTGGGATCCAATGTTACCAGTCTGTGAAGGTCTTGGCAAAATCTATCCAGTGGAAGGCTCAGAACAGGCTCCCAGGGTCAAAGTTCTGCCCAGCGTACACTAGCGGGAGGTCCGACCGGAACCCTAAGCCCCCTAAATCTTGGCCCGGATCCAACTGGACCACCTCGCATTGGTTTCATCCCAATCGGTGCAGGAGTGTCTGAATGGAGGCTCAGAACAGACTCCCCATGTCAAAGTTCTGCCCAGCGTACACCTACAGGAGGTCTGTAGGTCATATCTAAATAATATAGCTTGTACATAATTTGTGTTTATTCAAGCCCTATTGTAACATGTATTAAGTTTTCCCTTTTGGTTAAGTACAGAGAAACTTTAAAACAGTGTTTGATTTTGATTTTCTTATTTTTATCAGGCCAGCTTTCTATTCAACCAAAGAAGATGCCCAGTCAAGAGAAAGTTTGTCCGTCAGGTGGGAATGATTGGAAGAGGAACAGGTATGTGAATAAATGATAGGATAAATTATTCTTGCTTATACAACTGAGTGTATATATTGTAGAATTTTTTGTAGGATTTTTTTAAACTTTTTTTTTTTAGAATTTAAGGGCGTTTCTAGCATTAAACTTTGCTGAGTAAAAACCATTTGTTTGTACTTTATTATTATTATTATTATCTTTTATTTATAAGGCGCCACAAAAGGTCTGCAGCACCGTACATGATATATACAGAAAGCAGTGATTCATAACACATAACATGATACACGAAGAACAATATACAAAGACCAGACATACAGACTGAATAAAAATACAGGTAACAAAAAATGTAGATAAAATGATATGAGGGACAGCGAGTGAGAGTGATGGTAGTAATCAGCGGGAAGTAGGTCTAAACTTAAGAAAACAGGGCTCGGGAAGCAGGCCAAGAGATTCAGAGGGTTATGGAATATTACAAGGAGAACACAAGGAAAGAGAGCCCTGCTCATGAGAGCTTACATCCTAAAGGAAAGGGGGAGACACAAATAGGGTGGTACCGACTGGGGGAGTGGGGTATGACTCCTTACCATAAATGATGAAATATTATTATATTAATTCATCACTCTTTTGGTAAAAAAAAAGTTCTTACTTATATTACCTTTCAGTCTTTTTCCCTCCAAACATGTCTCCTTATTCTAGAAATTCCCTTATTGTAAAGAATACAGCCATTCTGAACTATTAATATCTTTACATTTCTATCACTCCTTTCTGTCCTCTAAGCAGTACAATATTTAGCATGTAGTCTCTCCTGATAATTTTTGTTATATAGCGCAAGCACTATTTTAGAAGCCCTTCACTGAATAGTTTGTCATTTGTTTTGTCTTTTTGATGATATGGCCTCCAGAACTGTACACAGTATTTCAGGTGCGGGAACTGCGTTTTGTCACGTCTCTCCATGCTCCCTTACTCATTAAAAGGATCTATAAGTCATGCTTCCATGACAATGGCAAGAGATTGGGAAGGAGATGTCTGCAGGAAACAGTGTATTTGGCAGGAGAAGGCAAATGTTCTGATTAGAAATGTTGTGTATATTTGTAGTTGCAGCTATGACACGCGTTGTACTACTGTCATTTACAAAAAATTGCTTCTGTAATCTATATCCATAATTTACACCTTCTGACCACGCCCCCTCTGGTCTTATGTCACAGCTTCACTTGGGTCACATACACTTTAATTTAAAAAAATAATAAAAAATCGGGTCAACATAATATCTACTGAGCATGATTATAATATAAATATTTTTATATCTACTGAAGAGTATTGTAACTAAAATGCACTTACACGGCCAAGAGAAAAAAGATAGTAAGAATAGATAGGATTCAATATGTAAAATAATTATAATGTACATTTGATCAATATTGAAAATAGGGACATTTTATGGGACAAGAAAAAACTTTAAAATTTGAGACTGTCCCTGGAAATTAGGGATGGCTGGCAAACAGCTGCATCCCATCAAACAGCCACACCCATATCAAACAGCCACACCCATATCACAGCTACTACCCAAGAGGTTTGTCACACCCACCAGTCACACCCATTTCATCACAAATGACTGACATAAGGAGGGTCATTGTTACATCATAGTAATAACTTACATATATTAGAAACATTTCTGAGCACAAAACATCATTTGGGACCGTGCGTAGGTGGGGCATGGGACGGGACCATGCGAAGGTGGTGTGCGGGATGTGACTGCGCAGAGATGGTGCGCGGAGGTGGTGTGTGGGGGGTGGTGCGCGAGGGAGCCCGTGCGGGGGTGGTGCACAAGGTGTATGACCGTCAGTGAATGAAGACATTAAAGGTGTGTGAAACGTGTGTGAATGGTTAGTAACAATGGTTGAAGCCTTGGTGTGGCGTTACTGTTCACATGGAGGATATCCATGTGCTAATTCAACCTGTATGTGTGGCTGGAACATCAGTCTGGTACACAGGTACCTGAAGACTGTACAGAGATTAGCGTGGGGGAGACCTAGAGAGGTGAGCATGGGGGAGACCGTACAGAGGTGAGCGTGGGGGAGACCCTGCGGTGTTGTGCATGAGTGAATTTGTGCAGAGGTGTACGTGGTGGAGGTTATGCGGAGGTGTGGTGGGAGAGGTGTGAGGGGGATATATGTATATATATGATCCCACATAGTGACAGAACTTAATGTAACCTGATCCACACGGACATGATTGCCATGAGTAGACATGCTCTGACCAGGAAACAGTAAGTATGGAGCATCGTATGATCCATGTGCGGCCGAATCGGCCCCAGATCTGTTGTTTAGGGGTCAGCGTAGCAGCTTTATTACTACATTAGGGTCTGTTAATGTGGTTAGAAAATGCCCCACACTAAAAACATTTTACAACCCAATAGGCTCTGTTTTGGGGACACACAGGATGAAATATGGGGCCAAGTTCCTGATGTCTCTGGTGATATCAGAGTATGGTCAAACGACCGAGATGTTTAAAAAAGGCATAGAAATGTGGAATGTGTGTTATTTGTTTTATCTGATTTTGCATTGTATCACGTCTAACATATCTATTACACATACTGTACACCGACATCACTTGTGTGTGATACACAGTATTACATATCTATTACACATACTGTACACCGACATCACTTGTGTGTGATACACGGTTATTACATATCTATTACACATACTGTACACCAACATCACTTGTGTGTGATACACGGTTATTACATATCTATTACACATACTGTACACCTACATCACTTGTGTGTGATACATGGTTATTACATATCTATTTACATACTGTACACCAACATCACTTGTGTGTGATACACGGTTATTACATATCTATTACACATACTGTACACCGACATCACTTGTGTGTGATACACGGTATTACATATCTATTACACATACTGTACACAGACATCACTTGTGTGTGATACACGGTTATTACATATCTATTACACATACTGTACACCAACATCACTTGTGTGTGATTCACGGTTATTACATATCTATTACACATACTGTACATCAACATCACTTGTGGGTGATACACGTTTATTCCATATATATTACACACACTGTATACTGACATACACGGTTATTACATATCTATTACACATACTGTACACCAACATCACTTTTGTGTGATACACGGTTATTACATATCTATGACACACACTGTATACTGACACACACGGTTATTACATATCTATTACACATACTGTACACCGACATGACTTGTGTGTGATACTCTTATACGTCCTACTACTCTATTATAACCAGCTTTAATTCAACTTCTATTTGTATGAATTGATTATCCATATTATACCTCTCTTTGTTGCTGAATAGCAACATACTATATCAATTTACACAAATCATATGATCCTTTCTCGATCCTAAAGGAGGTTATAGGAGACAGACAAGAAAGGAAAGGGTAGATGCAGTTGTGACAGGATAATTACCAACACTTGCCGTATCGGATAAAGAAGCCCTTATATAGGATCATAGGTGTATTTACTTTTGAACTATATCATATGGATATCCAATTCCTTATTATTTCTTCTTTATATATTATCTGTGGAACAACGACATCATCATACAGTGGATCATATTCTATTTTCACCTGAGCCTGGTTATAATTATTTCCTTCCTCTACTAATATGTTCATCCCTACATATTCCCCTCCATTTTGTTCAACAAGTTCTTCCTTTGTCTTCAAAATTTTCCTTATCCCTACACAGCAGAAAGGGAAACATTAAAGCCAATATAGACAACTGTTAAAAACAGTAATCCCACTACAACGTACTGTAGAATTAATTCCACTCACCATTGAAGAAAATCTTCTGCCAAGCCAACCAAAAGGATCTCATCCTTCCCTTCCAAATGCTTTCAAACTGCTCTGTAATTACTGCACTTTGGATAAATGATCATGTACCTCTGCCTCATTGTCTTTCACGTATGTGCAACATTCTTGTCCTACCAGAGCACATGTCCCTCCTTCTGAAGCTAGCATCTGATCCACACCCATTCTATTCTGTAATGCAACCTTTATAATTTGGGACACTTCTTCCATAGTCTGATTTATTGCCACAACATGTCATCCATTAAATTAATGATCTTAGTTAGGGCTGTTTCCATCAAATATATAGTAGATAACACGAACAGTGTACCTGCAGTCCTTTCTCCATCACTGAATCTGAATATATCCTCTTTCTTACCTGACAACCCTCTCTTTTCTCTGTGATTCCAATAAGTCATCCCTGCAGGAATCATTTCATGTTCTATGGGAATATTTGTAGGATACTACTCTAGTTCTTTAGTAACCCTAACAAATGGAAACACATATGACAAAGCACATTGTCCAGTGGGACCTTATGGGATCCAAGAGTAAGTGTTATTTTCCACAAATCCAATATAGACCCTTAGGCAAAGGTAGTGCTCTTTATACATTATATACAGTACCTAACGCTTCCATGAAGACTACTATGTTCTTCCCATTGTGGAGTTACAGTTTTCTTGGTCGAAATCACAACTTTTTATTTGTATTTCTTTCAACGTCTGATTCCCAACTAGACTTCTATTCTTGGCTACATTATACAGTTCCTCATAATTATATTTTGTAGGGAACTTAGTCAGAAAATTGGATTGCGAGCACTCAGTATACCCCATCTTCTGATCTGGCACTTCCCCTACTTGTTCTTCCGTACGTTTGTTTTCTATTTTACGGCCTATTACTCCTGTATCCTTTATCTTTATGCAAAACTGTGGAAAATAACTCAATACTATCACTGTGATTGCTGGAGAGTTGTACAGTGATTCTTTTGTCACATTCTTCCATGCTATTTTGACCTCCACTAATGAGGGGTCTGCTTCTTATCTACCTGTCTTATACACTTGCTGAACCTTTTCAGCAGCATATGCAGCACAAGTCCAATCCATCTAATCCACATTCTTTTCTGTAAGAAAATGTACCACTAAAGGTATACCTGATGTAGCACTTACAAGCAAATGTGTACATACCCAACAATCACTAGCATTTAGCCTCAGAGATATCTTGCCATATATTTCTAACACAGAGTTTGACATTTCTACATTTCCAATTTATTCTTGCATTTCCCTTCTTTTTATCCTATGACTTCTGGCATCCTCACACCATTTGATACACCTTTTCTCAGGGACTGGTACACGATGCTTACAAATACACATCTCAGTAGGGGATAGATCATGACACATTTCTTCACGCAAGCCATACCTTCCCATCAATGACCCCTTAGGAACTTTTATTCACTGAGCTCCTTCCCCTGCACTTATATTTGTATTATATGCCTGTCGGTGATGCATTATTATGACAGTGACATCAATGGTAATGAATAATACTGCTGCCACTATAACCCATACACAATTTCCTCTCTGGATTTGTTTGCCCAAATATGCTATTAGACTGATGTATTTTTTTAGTTCTTGTCTTCACAAAGCTCATCCTTAGGCCATTTCGAACAATTAATCAGAGTCTCTGCTGTTGGTGAGTGCTAAGATTTTATTATGATTGTAGTAGAATATATCAATATCACTCACTTGCAGGCAGGATCAATATCACTTGTTGCTTCTTCTTTATAGAGGATATGTGTGTCTTCTAACAGATGTTCTATAGCAACTGTACCTTTAGGAGAATTTTCCTTCTTGCAATGAGAGGCATGAATCCATGCAAACTTCTTCACTTTTACTGCAGTAGACGTGGTCAACAGGATCAGATAAGGTCCCTCCCACCGATCAGTCAGAGAACCAGATCTCAGGAAATTTCTGATCATTACCTCCTCTCTGGGCTGGAGGTTGTGGCAGGTTTTGGCACTGGTATCGGCTGTGTGCCTATCACAGATGCTTGGATTTTCTTAAGCTGGTTGCTGAGTGAAATCAAATAATTCACAGTTAGGTCATGTGTCATGTGCAGCATTTAGATCATGTGTGGGAGCAATAACAGTATTAGGCAGCCTTCCAAATAAGATCTCGTATGGGGAGATGTTCAAAGGTCCTCTGGGCGTCACTCTAATTAAGTGTAGCACTATGGGCAATGCCTTGGGCCATAGTAACCTTGTTTCTTTGCACATTTTTTAAAGTTTGTTTTTAATTGTCCCATTGTATCTTTCTACATTCCCACTACACTGTGGATGGTACGGAGTGTGAAGTAGTTGCTCACTTCCCATTATTTCACACATTTTCTTAAACACTTGTCCTGTAAAAATGAGGGCCTTGGTCTGAGGATATGACATAAGGTATACCATACCTACATACAAATTCTTGTACTAATTTATTTTCTGTGATGGAAGCTGTGTTACTTGCAACTGCATAACCTTCAACCCAACCGCTAAATTGTTCTACACAAATTAACACATATTGCAACATCCTAACTTTTGGAAGTTGACTAAAGTCTATCTGCAAGATCTGAAAAGGACCCTCAGTTTATGGAAGATGTGAAGGTATCGTTTTTATTGGTCTTCCTGCATTGTTTTTTAAACAAATAATGCAAGAACTACAGTACTTGGCTGCCACTGGTGTAAATCCAGGCGCATACCAATATGTGTGAATCAGACCAATCTTAGCCATCTTACCTGCATGGGTCAATCCATGGGACATTTGTGCCCATGCGGACAAGAGTGATCTCGGGGTGACAGGCTTACCTTACTTGCTGCGTCAGATGCCAAGCTCATCTTGTGAGCATCCTACATCTTCCCACTTGGCCTTTTCCTGTGAATCACAAACTTTTTGCATATCAATTAGTGTTTGTACATCAGGTAAATGAACAACATTTTGTAGTATACATGTTTGTTCTATCTCAATTCACATTTATGCAGCAGCTTTGGCTGCAATGCCTGCTCTATGGTTACCCTTGGTAACTTCATCATGTCCATATGTGCTTCACACTTAATAACAGCAATTTGTGTTGCTAACTGTATTGCTGCTATCAACTCTTTTACTGCCTCTGCATGAGCTATGGGCGAACCCGTTGCAGTTAAAAAATTTCTCTTTGTTTCCAAATTTCTCCAAAATCATGACAAATGCCAAATGCATACTGAGAGTCTGTGTATATGTTAACACTTATATTTTCTGCTAGCTGACATGCTTTGTTAGTGCTTTTAGTTCGGCCAGCTGTGCAGAGTGCAGAGTGAGGTTTTAACAATGGTGCTGAAAATACAGTTTGAACATCATCCACTATAGATAACCTGATTGGACTGTGCCTGTCTCAGACTGCTTGTGGCAGCTGCCATCCATATTAAAGGTTAAATCAGGATTTTTAAGTGGAATCTCACTTAAATCAAGCCTTGGCAGTGTCTGCTCATCAACATGCCGCAAACAATCATGAGTATCAGTGCTGACATTATTTCCCCACTCCTCTCTCTGAAACTGATGAGTTTTATTTATGTACATTAAAGAAGCCGGATTCAAAACATTACATCGTATCAGTTCTATGTTTTGAGGTAAAATTAAAGCCAGTCCCCACTTTGTAAATCAAGCAGTAGTGACATGTCTGGTTTTCTCACAATTTAAAAGTGCGGCTACTGCATGAGGTACATGAATCTTTAAAGGACAACCCAATGCAATGTCTGCAAATTTCTCCACCATGAGTGCTGCAGCCACAATTGCTTTTAAACAACTTGGAAATCCCTTTGCAACTAGATCTAACTGTGTGCTGTATTATGATATGGGTCTGGGATCATTTCCATGTTTTTGGACAAGTATGCCTGTAGCATGTCCATCATATTCATGACAAAACAGAGAGGAAGGCATACCATAATTTAGTATTCCCAGCACAAGAGCACTGAGCAATGCAACCTTTAATGTTTAAAATGATGATTTTGTCTCCTCTGTGTAAACAAATAATTTTGGGACTGCAGCCTTTGTTAAGTCATAAAATGGAGCTGCTATCTGAGAAAAATTTGGGACCCAGTGTCGACAGTAAGAGGTGAGGTCGAGAAAACCTCTTAGTTTCTGTGACAGGATGGACAGCCTATGCCACCCTGTCTGTTGTTGCTGGAAACCGGCTGAGCTCATTTTTCCATCGTTCCCTTTCGGTACCCCAAATTTGCCCTCTAACCGCAGTAGGAGGGGCTTACAAATGGTGCCACTACTGGACTCCTTACCTGCATCCAGTACCGGGTTTATTTGGGTAACTCACGCTGCTAGTGTACCCCGTTACTGGTGTATCAGGGCTAGTACCCCTGACCTCTTCCTATGGATCAGGGTTGCTGTGGATGGATCCCCCTGGCCTATCACACTGGCAAGAGCTGTTCGGTAGCGGGCAGATCAGTGGTACCGGAAAGCTGTGCCCAAACCTCAGAACAGCCAGGAACGGATTAGAGTTGGGTGTAATCTGTAGATCACAGGGATAGAGAAGTTTCCAAGCAGGTCTTTTAAGCAAGTGATGTTTATTTGCTCACACTGGTTGAAGGTACCAGTGAGCAGGTCAGATGAAACAAGAAGAACAACTTTCAATACAAAACAGTGCTTTTTTTTATACAGTTTTGGACACAGCCTCGCAGGGTAGGCCAGCCCCTCTGAGTTATTTTTAGTATCAGGATGCAATATGTTTACCCAAACATGGATTTACATGCAATGCAAAGCTAACAATATTCACACGTGTATCTGTGATATCCTAAAACTTGCTGTATTTTCCTACATCTTGTTTCAGACACAGAGAAAATCGAACAGCAAGTCTATTTAAATCTTCCTGTGCCTCCTTGTGTGTTTGGACATCACACGTCAAAAGGTCTAATTTACATGAGATTAACATGGGTTCTTTCTTCAGACAGTTGCAGAATACACATTTTCTCCACTTGAGAATTCCCAAAGAAAAATTACAAAACCCCAAACAAATCATTTCTCTACACCAAAATACACAAAAGACTTCCTCAACAAATGTTTATTCCAATATATATATACCTCAGAAATAATGCATTTTCTCTAGCAAAGTTAAAACAAAAACAAATTTCATCCCCTGGTCTCAGAAATAAAGATGTTTCCTTTACCAAAATACACACAATATAAAAAATAAGTACATTTGCAATTATATAAATAAGCGCCCTGTGCTATTTCCTTTAAATACATTTATAACATAAGTTATTTAGAAGTGATCCAGTCACAGTTTCCTTTTGTTGATAGGTAAACTGATCTCTTGTATTGCTCACAACATTTCGGGTGAGAGGTGTCTGAAACCTTGTGTTAAGCAATGTCCAATATATGTGACTTTCTTTTGACATAATTGCATTTTGCCTTTTGAGACTGTGTGACCATTTTCTGCCAGGAAAACAAACAGTGTTTTAGTGTCTAAAAGTGAGGTAGTGTAATCAGGTGAACATAGTAGCAAATCATCTACATATTGGATGACTACAGATCCACCTGGTAAAATGAGCGACTAGAGGAAGGAAGAAGTTAATATACAAGTGCACACCAGCTTCTATTATTTTTTTTGCATTAATCTAACATAAAATATAGCTTTTATTAGAAAAAATTTAAAATAAGTGAAATATAAAACGAATTTAAATCAAATGCTATCTGCTCAGAAAAATCTTCTCTGTTATTGTGTGGACGTATGCTATAGGCAGAAATGTCGATCTAATACAATAGCCAACATTGCAACACACACAGCCCACTCAGTACTTTTACCTTTGTAGTCTGGTTGGTCCATTGTGCAATATGATGTAGCACATGCCCTTATGTTTCTAACTCCCATTGTCCTATAGATTGTAAGCTTTCGAGCAGGGTTCTCTTACCTCTCTGTCTGTATGTATTACCCAGTATTGTCTTATCAATGTTTGTTCCCAATTGTAAAGCGCTACGGAATTTGCTGGCGCTATATAAATAAATGTTGATGATGATGATGATGATGATGATATAATCTCCTTAACATATATATATCTGGTTGTGGAGTATATTTGCAGCATTTGAGTTAATGCTGTTTCATTAGAGCAGACAAAAAACCTCCTGCATTAACTAAGCTAACTCCATGATAAGTATAGCCAAGTTAGTTACACTGTAATCAAAGGCACTGTCTATTTCTTCCAGTGCCTTTTGTAATCAAGCAATTGCCCACATACAGTATAGGGAGTGTCTTGCTATCTGCCTAGATAATAGCTCCGAACTAAATGTGAATTTATCGGAGTATTATTAACATAATAGGATTAGCTGCCAGTTGAATGAGATTAAAGTAATGCAGACAGCGAGAACGCCGATGCGCGTTTTGCTTAAGTCTGCTTTTTCTAAGGCCTTGGAAAAAAGCAGACCTAAGCGAAACGCTCATCGGCGTCCTAGAAGCTGGTGTGCACTTGTAAATTAACTTCTCCCTTCCTCTATATATCTGTAACAAGTTTAAGGTAGCACCCCATTGTCATAGATAATTGGAAACAAAACTAATTATTTAGAATATATTGGGTAAGAGCTTCTTATGATTTAGTGCGGCCGTATCTCTCATTTTTGATCACTATAAAATGAGCGACAGCAAGCAATCTGCCTGATTTTGGCTATGAATACTGTGCGAGTTTACCCACCCTTGTGGGATTTGGGTCCAGGTGTACTGTATGGTTCTGTATTTGAATGCAAAATAATACTGACTGTCTGGGTTTATTGGTATGCTGAAAATAGCAGCACATAAGTCAATCACTGTGAAATGAGTACTTTCAAATGGAATCTGCATCAAAATTGTGGCAGGATTTGGGACAACTGTGTGTAGTGGTTCTACAATTGAATTGATTTCCCTTAGGTCTTGAATTAGTCGAAAACCACCTCTTCCATTCCATTGGTGTAAATTGGAGAATTTGCGGGGCTTTGGGTCTTAATCAATACCTGTTTTTCTAGCTGCTCTTGAATTACAGGAAAAATACCCTTCTCAGCCTCAGGAAACAATGGGTATTGTGGTCTGCTAGGAATAAGTGCTCCTGGTTTCAGTTTAACCTGTACCAGAGTAATTGTCAGCATTTTCCCTACATCATGTGAGCTTGTTGCCCATAATTTCTCTGGTATCATGTCAAGTATTTGATTACATTTTCAGTTAGTGCAGTAGTTCCCAAACTTTCTCAGCTCGAGGCACCCTTAGGGTCACCATAATTTTTCCAAGGCACCCTTAAGCAAAAATAATTACCGGATAGTCCCGTTTTTTAAGTAGTTGGGTCAAAATGACGTAAGATGTATTTAGACCCCTTCACCATCACATTGTGCCCCTTTATCATATCATTCTGTGTCCCCTTCACCATCTCACACCCTGTGTCCCCCTCTTCCCCATCTCACACCCTTTGTCCCCCTCTTCACCATCTCACACCCTGTATCCCCCTCTTCGCCATCTCACACTCTGTGTCCCTCTTCATCAGCTCACACTCTGACCCCCCTTCAGCATGTCTCTCTGTGCCCCTCCTTCAGCATCTCTCTCTGTCCCCCTCCTTCAGTGTCTCTCTATCCCCCTCCTTCAGTGTCTCTCTCTGCCCTCCTCCTTCAGTGTCTCTCTGTCCCCCTCCTTCAATGTCTCTCTGTCCACCTCCTTCAGCATCTCTCTGTCCCCCTCCTTCAGCGTCTCTCTGTCCCCCTCCTTCAGTTTCTCTCTGTCCCCCTCCTTCAGTGTCTCTCTGTCCACCTCCTTCAGCATCTCTCTGTCCCCCTCCTTCAGCGTCTCTCTGTCCCCCTCCTTCAGTGTCCCTCTGTCCCCCTCCTTCAGCATCTCTATGTCCTCCTCCTTCAGCGTCTCTCTCTGTCCCCCTCCTTCAGCGTCTCTCTGTCCCCCTCCTTCAGCGTCTCTCTCTGCCCTCCTCCTTCAGTGTCTCTCTGTCCCCCTCCTTCAGTGTCTCTCTGTCCCCCTCCTTCAGCATCTCTCTGTCCCGCTCCTTCAGTGTCTCTCTGTCCCCTTCCTTCAGTGTCTCTCTGTCCCCCTCCTTCAGTGTCTCTCTCTGTCCCCCTCCTTCAGTGTCTCTCTATCCCCTTCCTTCAGTGTCTCTCTCTTCCCTCCTCCTTCAGTGACTCAATCTGTCCCCTCTTCAGCGTGTCTCTGTCCCCCTTCAGCGTGTCTGTGTCCCCCTTCTTCAGTGTCTCTGACCCCCCTTCAGCATGTCTCTCTGCCCCCCTCCTTCAGCGTGTCTCTCTGCCCCCTTCCTTCAGCGTGTCACTCTGCCCCCCTCCTTCAGCGTGTCTCTCTGCCCCCTCCTTCAGCCTGTCGCTCTGTCCCCCTCCTTCAGCCTGTCACTCTGTGCCCCCTTCAGCCTGTCGCTCTGTGCCCCTTTCAACCTCTCTGTGTGTCCCCCTTTAGCGTCTCTCTGTCCCCTTCAGCCTCTCTGTGTCCCCCTTCAGCCTCTCTTCCTCTGGAAGATTTGCTCTTGGTGCCCAAAGCCTGGAAACCATCTAATGATCTTTTACCTAAACTGACCAGAGATATAGTCAGTGGGTTATGGAGGCAGTTAGCAGTGCTCCACCTACACATGTAGAACAGACCATGATGTTAAAAAGCGTCTCTCTGTCCACCTTCAGCCTCTCTGTGTCCCCCTTCAGTGTCTCTCTGTCCCCTTCAGCCTCTCTGTCCCCCTTCAGCCTCTCTGTGTCCCCCTTCAGTGTCTCTCTGTCCCCTTCAGCCTCTCTGTGTCCCCCTTCAGTGTCTCTGTCCCCTTCAGCCTCTCTCTGTCCCCCTTCAGCCTCTCTGTGTCCCCCTTCAGTGTCTCTCTGTCCCCTTCAGCCTCTCTGTGTCCCCTTCAGTGTCTCTCTGTCCCCTTCAGCCTCTCTGTGTCTCCCTTCAGCCTCTCTATGTCCCCCTTCAGCGTCTCACTGTCTCCCTTCAGCCTCTCTGTGTCCCCCTTCAGTGTCTCTCTGTCCCCTTCAGCCTCTCTGTATCCCCCTTCAGCCTCTCTGTGTCCCCATTCAGTGTCTCTCTGTCCCCTTTAGCCTCTCTGTGTCCCCCTTCAGCGTCTCTCTGTCTCCCTTCAGCCTCTCTGTGTCCCCCTTCAGCCTCTCTGTGTCCCCCTTCAGCGTCTCTCTGTCTCCCTTCAGCCTCTCTGTGTCCCCCTTCAGCCTCTCTATGTCCCCCTTCAGTGTCTCTCTGTCCCCTTCAGCCTCTCTGTGTCCCCCTTCAGCCTCTCTGTGTCCCCATTCAGTGTCTCTCTGTCCCCTTTAGCCTCTCTGTGTCCCCCTTCAGCGTCTCTCTGTCTCCCTTTAGCCTCTCTGTGTCCCCCTTCAGCCTCTCTATGTCCCCCTTCAGCGTCTCTCTGTCTCCCTTCAGCCTCTCTGTGTCCCCTTCAGTGTCTCTATGTCCCCCTTCAGTTTCTCTATGTCCCCCTTCAGCATCTCTCTGTCTCCCTTCAGCCTCTCTGTGTCCCATTCAGTGTCTCTCTGTCCCCTTCAGCCTCTCTGTGTCCCCTTCAGTGTCTCTCTGTCCTCTTCAGCCTCTCTCTGTCCCCCTTCAGCCTCTCTGTGTCCCCCTTCAGTGTCTCTCTGTCCCCCTTCAGCCTCTCTGTGTCCCCCTTCAGTGTCTCTCTGTCCCCCTTCAGCCTCTCTGTGTCCCCCTTCAGTGTCTCTCTGTCCCCCTTCAGCCTCTCTGTGTCTCCCTTCAGTGTCTCTCCGTCCCCTTCAGCCTCTCTGTGTCTCCCTTCAGTGTCTCTCTGACCCCTTCAGCCTCTCTGTGTCCCCCTTCAGTGTCTCTCCGTCCCCTTCAGCCTCTCTGTGTCTCCCTTCAGTGTCTCTCTGACCCCTTCAGCGTGTCTCTCAGTGCCCCCTTCACTTCCTTTACTTACCTTCTTCCCTGACGTCTTCTCTGCTGCTGCTCCTCACTGAGGCTGCTGGACATGATGACGTCACGCCCGGCAGTCCGTGAGGAGGAGGATCCGGCGCTGGATGATGGGTACGTTTTTTCTTTTTTTTCTTTTTCTTTATTTTTCTAGGGCGATCGCGTCACCCCTGTGACAGCGCCGCGACACCCCAGGGAGCCGCGGCGCACAGTTTGGGAACCGCTGAGTTAGTGGGTATCTTTGTTTTCCAGATATCAAACAGATAGCAGCACCTGTGTCTACTAAGAAAGGTTGTGCCTTTCCCTGTATTATCAAATTAACTGTGGGCTCTTGGGATTTACATTGAATAGGTGGTATTTGTAACACAGGTGTTGCTTTTAGTAGTCATTGCATTTCTTCTCCCTCAGTTTGCTCATCTTGCTGAGACTTATTCTGAGGATACCTTTTCTTTCTTGCTTTTGTACATTCCCTTGAGAAATGACCCTTCTTTTGACAATTGTAGCAGGTAATTGCAGACTTATCAAACCTGGGTCTGAAACCCTGCACATGTGGAGTAGCCTTATAAGCAGATTTTAATTGAACATTCATTAATTCACAATGTGCTACAATGGCTTTCTTTTGTGTTTGTACATTTAAATTATCCTCATGTGCTTCTGCTTCCTGGACTATTTCGTGGAATTTATGAGTTCTCCACATGGGCACACTCGTAGTTACACAAGTTTTGATGTTTGGTCTAAAACCATCTAAAAATGTTTGCAGCATGATACATTCTAGTACAATATTCTGCTGTAAAATTGCTTTCAACCCACCATAATGTACAGCCTTGATAAAAACTTCCATAAAAATCTCTCACTGACTCATTATGTCCTTGTTTAAGTGCCTGTATGTGAATCCAGTCTGGTTTACAGTGAAATACCTCTTTAAACTGTTTTAAAAATTTCCCATGCCTTGTCAATGTTCTTCCTGTAATTGGCCGCTGGCGGACTTGCCAAGTGTTTTTCTACCTTCTCAAAAATCTTGGCACTTTCCGTGGTTGTGAGTAGTGTACTAAATAACTGGACTATATCTCTGTATGTTGGGTGTAAAGTCTTATAATTCCTATCTATCTTATTCAAAACATATCCCGGATTTGTTTTGTAACTAGAACATTCTTCCACTTTTTGTCTTACATCCATTTTATTCCACTGGACATGCATAGTCCACTTTCCCCCATCACTAGTCGTTATTTCTCTCATGGTGTACATTTGAGTAATGGACGTGCTTTGTTCTACCCTCTTATGAGACTTTATATTTCTCTGACTTACATTGCAATATTCTTTTGTGATAAGGGGTTGTTAAATTAACTTGTTGGGAGCATTTCATGTGCCTCCCACCTCCTTTTTTGAATTCCAAGTCCAAATTTTTATTTTCATATAAGGATACATTTCTCTTACATGTTTATTACTCTGTGTCATCTATGTTAAAGAATTCTGTTCCTGTTTTGTCTATTACAGGGGCTTCTCTATCAGTCTCTGTGTCTGAATCATAGTATTCCACCCAGTCACCCACTAATTTTGGTTTAGCGTTCCTGTCCATGTGTACTGGAGGTTCGCCTTTTTCTGATGTATGCGTGCCTTTAGCTCCCTGTTGTGTCTGCCTAACGATATGTTTTTCGGGTGCAACTATTTTTGCTGCCATAGGTCTTGATGCTGCAGCAATCACAGCAAGCATAGCGTCTGTATTCAAGTCCTCATGTACATCATAATTTCTGTCAAGGTCCGGACCTTTTGTCTGTAACATCATGGTCTGTTCTACATGAGTAGGTGGAGCACTGCTAACTGCCTCCATAACCCAATGACTATATCTCTGGTCAGTTTAGGTAAAAGATCATTAGATGGTTTCCAGGCTTTGGGCACCAAGAGCAAATCTTCCAGAGGAAAAAACGAGTTAAGGCCTTTCTCCCAAGTCAACCCATGGTTTCTAGTGTTGGGGAAGGGAAGCTTCCTAATATTTACTCAGGTTTGTGAGGGCTGAAACACCATACTGTTTAAGGAGGGACATTCAAGAATGGGCTAGATGGGCTTGTTTTTCCATAATGGAATGAAGTTTGTTAAGGAATGCCTTTGGTAAAAGGAAAGGTAACGTGCAAAAGAGATACATAATTTTCGGTAAGCACATAATTTTAAAAGCTGCATAATTTATGCAAAGTATTTTTCAAAGCATCACCCTGGAAAAGAATGGGAAAGTCTAATTTTTACCACTAACAGTTCAATAGCTATTATAAAAATAAGTGGGGAAAGGGGACACCCCTGTCTAGTGCATTTAGTGATGGCGAAGCTATCTAGTAAAAAACTGTCAATTGTAAAAAAAGTCAATTGTATTCCAGTAGCTCAGAGACACAGACAAAGAGGAAGTTTGCTACGGATCAGGAATTAATTAAGCGCCAGAACCAGGCAGGGGGTATGCAGTCTGGGACATAGGTAGTATGGATACGAGAAAGGAGAAGCACCGTCAGTGCACAGGCAGGGCCCACAGTAGGCCAAAGCTGGTACTTGCTCCGCGACGGGAATGGCCACTTGATACAGGATACACTGTAAAGGTTCTTGCTGACCCTTACAGTGCACTGGTAGGGAATATGTACCTGCCAGGAAGATTTGGCAGAAAAATTCCCAATGCAAGAGGATAACGTCAGGCTCTATGTAAGAGCTAGTGAAAATCGTGACTGTCCGAGAGAGCTGCCAAGCCACTCACCCACCTGCCCATTATTTCAAATAAGGAATTTACATGCTTTCCCACTATACTCTCAGATAATAATAATAATTATAATAGAAATAATAATAATAATAATAATAATAATAATAATAATATCATACTTATTTTTTCAGTGATATGGAAATAAAACACTGTTCTAGTTATTCACTACTATTTAATATCAGATACACTTTATGTTTCACTAGATCCAATAGTATGCTGTGAAATAGGCCTATGTATTAAATTCATGTTGAGCTGGTGGGGTGGGAGTAATAGGTATATTTATTAAAAGGAATTTTATTAATTTGATGTTGGGGCTGGTGGGGAAAATAGATCTTAATTCAATATGGATGCAATTGATTTAATATCAGGGCTGAGGTGCAAATAGGGCAATTTAGTAAATGGGTATGTTATTAATTTAATGTCAGGCTGCTTGGGAGGAAGGAGTCATAATTATTAAACGTGGGTACTATTGATTTAAAGTTGGAATGGTTGGAGTTAGGCTGGCCTAGTGTTTAGTTATTGCTCTGCTTTCCAGGAGGTGAATAGTAACTATCTCTCTTCCAAACAGGAACCCAACATTCCAGGATCTGGCTAAGCAGCAACTGAACTTAAAATACCATCAGCAGCACCAGGTAGTCAAAGCTGCAAGAACAGGTAGAAGAGAACAGCATAATCTGTCACTGTTACAATTCTAATGGCAAAGTCACAATCAGGCTGGACCATCGTACAGTGTACCCAACAGTGTTGTGTGCTCTCTTTCGGTGTGTTTGAAGGGGGGAGTGCCTAGAACAGAGATAGCTTCACCCTTTCATTCTGACCCACAGATCAATAAAAAACAAACAACCATGTACAATGAATGGTGTGAAGATACCGGGTTTTCTGGACCAATTCTACCCACTTCACGCTGGCTGGCCACCTATGGGTCATGGGTGCCTTCCTATGCCAGGGAAGTCTACCCAGTACCTTTTAAGGTTCTTATTAGTCACTCAGGCAAATGCAGTTAGAAAGTAAAGCAATACATTTATAGTAATAAAAACAATCACTAAATTATTATGTACACACAGTAAATAAATGCCAGGCAGGTTTACCACATCATCTGTCCCTTACCCCACTAGCTTAAGGAGTTACAGTCACCTGGCTGTCCGGTCTTGACTACCCATGGATCTGCAGATGTATTTCATTGGTAGAGAACGGCAACTCTAAAAAACAGCCACTATGCAGCTTCCAGTCCCAGAATGAATATATCCCCCCCCACCCTGGAGTGGCTCCTTATATCTAGGGTCTAATTTTAACAGTGTTTTCCCCTCCCTGGGCAAACCCTTGGGGCTATGCTTCTTAACCATTGGTGGGTGCTATATCAGGGAGTTGGAGGGGGAGTGGAGATGAGCTGTACTTTCACAGAAGGTCCCCTGCTGGGTTCTAGACAAAATGTCTGAACTAGTCATGTTGAGAACAATGGATATTAATTGGCCTTCCCCCCTCACCTGTACCCTGCAATCTGATCCTTACCCATAACCCACCTGGCTTCACTTAAAAGACAATGACTAACAGCTTCCATGCAATATCAACAAGACACAATAAACAATATACAGATTTACAATGAGCTACAATGTCCCCTTATCCACATGTAATTAGTGTAATTAGACACTGCAGTGGTATTTTGTTGAGCTGGGGAACAAAAGCAAGTGCTATAAGAAGTAAATGCTATAATCCACATTTTGTGTCAGGCTGGATAGGGCGACAGGCTGGTTAGGGTGATATTAATACCTCGTTTCACCACAGATGGAGTTCGGGAAGGAGGGGATTGGAGGGTGGTCTAGAGGTTGTAAGGGGGAGACACACCCCAGCAGTAGGTGGCATCTATTATCACAGTCCCTAAGATGGGGGGACACAAGTGTTCTCTCTCGCCAAGGGCACTAAAATGTCTAATTACGACTCTCCCTATCAGAGCTGCTGTGCCAGCTAATCAATTTAATAACTTGCCTCCTTAATTAATTTCTTCTCATTGCAATTAGAAATTAACATGAATAATATGCTATAAATAGACTCGTAAGAGAGGGTAAGAAAGTAACAACATGTAACACATTCCTTAATTGCATTCCAAATAAGAGTGCCATCTCATGGCCTGATTATGTTATTAAATTTTTAATGTCCTATAAATCTGCAATGCTGTATGAGCACCACAAAACACTGGTTTTGCACCAATGCACCCAGATGGTACACCCAGCGCACTTTGACATGCATGCCTACTCTACGCTGGAGACATAATTCCAAGTGAGAAAACACTCAAGATGTGCACGGTGCAGATGTGCCACAATGTCAAATCAAAGCCCGACCTCCAACCACTCTAGAACCACCTCTCATTACGTAAAATCTGTTCTCCCAAATTGATACTTGGTTTAGCCTCATGTATGGTTTTAAATCAGAGGTAGGGAAACTTTTTTCTGCCAAGGACCATTTGGATATTTATAATTTTATTCACAGGCCATACCTAAAAATTAGCCTGTAAATATTTGGTCAAACATTTAATTAATTCACCCCTAGTGTGACGTCTGAAACTGATTCCCTTTGGTGAGGCGTGCGATGTTAGCTGGTATTGATGACTTTTCTCCCCTTTATCTCCCCTTTTTAAAGCTGTGTGCCCTTTATGCTGTTTTTTCTCCCCTTTGTCTCCACTTTTTCATACTGCGCCTATCATGCTGTTTTTTTCTCCCTTTCACTTACCTTTTGATTGCCTTCTTTATTCTGTCCTGTTTCCTTTTCTTCATGTAGTCCTCTACTCTTCTGTGGTGTTCGCAGCTCCTCTCTGTGCTCTCCTCACTGCAACTTTCGGCCGTGATGACGTCACGCCCCACATCCAGTGAGCAGGGAGGAGGGGAGGAGTACACTGGTCTGTCAGAGAAGTATTTTTTTTTTTTTTTTATTTCTTTTGGGCTTGTAGATAAGTGAGAAAAAGCAGGTGGGGGAGCGCCTCCCAGGCTCTGCAACCCCCTGCCTTGTTTACCCTGCTTACCGTGATCCGCCGGACTTGCTTGGGAGGGACAGACCAAATTATTTTCCCACCCCAGATTTAAATGAATCAGGTTAGACAACTTTGGGACTATTTTATTAGATGTAGCAGTTTTGTGTTCTTGAAGCTCTTCTGACATTGGGCAAAGTGTGCTTAGAAATGTTTTTCTCTGACGAAGTGCATCTGGAAGGTGCAAAATGATCCCTAGTAAAAGTATAGGATCTCTGTCGGGTCAGAGCTAGTGCGGATCCTGCAAAGTAGAAATGGCTGAGTGCCCTTCCACACAGCAAAAAATATCACTAAAAATGCACCCTGTACACCCTTTTATATCATTTCAATTATATGACTCTTCAAAATGATGTAATATCGAGGCGGACTACTGCGGTCCAAAGTTAATTTTCCATTGTGTATTGGACAATTTATGCTTATAATTGGTCTCTAATGTGTTACAAAATCCTCTTGTCGGTCATAATGAACATAATAATAATTACATGTTGTTTGCTCCAGAAACCCAGGCACTTTGGCAGAAATGTAGGCACACCTGCCCAAATGGAGGCGCACAGTGTTACCAGAGATGGTTTTTCATTGCGCCTCAGACTATTTTGTGCTTTATAACTGACCTCCAATGTTTTTGTTGGTGTGTTTAGATTTAAAATCAAATGCTCCAGAAATGTATTTAATAGCTTCATACCTAAAGTGTACATTGAGTTGAAGATAAATGTCTTGACTAATTTAATATGATTTCAGTTCCACTGGTGAACATTCCGTATTAATATATTTAATTTAATTAATGTTCAGAAGCTTGGCTAATTGGCTCACTAAATCTACCACGCATTCCGCCAGTATTTGCTGAAATGTGTAACTCTGCAAGGAATATATTTACAGGGGGACAGATTTGATTATCTGTAGAAGAATTCTCAACTTTTTTTTGAACACTCGCCACCATCTTTGGGAGCCTACGATACTCTGCTTCCTGACAAAGCTCCTTAGGCAATCCTCTGGAATAGCTGGGTGCTTTCTGAGGGATATTGGGGTAGATTTACTAATTTTTCTAAAAAGGAAAGTGGCCCATGGCAACCAATCAGATTCTAGCTATCATTTATGCAGTAGCTTCTAGAAAATGATAGATAGAATCTGACACTAAGCAATATTGATTAATACACAAATTAAGTTGAAAAAAATCTACAAATGAAATTTTTGAAGTTATAAAACCAAAAGAGCATATTATTGTATTTTGTATCTTATTGATCAAAGGAACATGATCATAAATTCATTAAATCTGGTTACTCAGTGGTGTTAGGAGAATGCCAGAAATACTGCATGCAGGTCTGCCCATTAGAATTAGGGGCTCCTTGACAAATTTTGATCTTAGGGACAAGATGATAAGTGGAGGTGAAAAGGAGGGTGTGGCCTAAAATGTTGCAAGGGATGGCATATATACAGTGTCGGACTGGGACATGAAGGGCCCACCGGGGGAAATGCAGCGGTAGGGGCCCACTACAATGGGGTGTGGCCAACTGTAAGAGGGGTTGTGGTCAGTCATTAAAGGGGATGGGGTCAGCCCATGAAGGACAACGTATAGCACCATCAGGGCCTGATTAAGGGTAATGGCCTCCCTAGGCTAATACGGCCGCAGCACCCCCCCCCCCCCTCCGAATATATAGGTGTATAGGAGCACTCCTGAATATGAATGTTCAGGTGTATTCTCCAGCATTCAAATTTAGACAGATTGTGCCATTGTCTCTTACCTGTTCTTGCTCTTCTCTCTTGCAACTTTGTTATCCTCTCGCTGGCTTCTGGAAAGTTGGCGTCCTGTTTTGAAAATGCAAAAATGTATTATTATGCAAACCCTGAATGATTAGGCCCTTTAGTTAAAACAAAACACTCCATTATGGCCAGCTAAAAGTACCCATTGGACAGGCATATATAAGCAATATCTGAATATTTGTTGTCAATCAAATACAAACCTCTACCAGCCCCATCTCACTAGTATTAAGTATTCTAGTTATTGCTAAGACCACCCATGTGACCACCACAAAATCATGAGATTCTGCCCCCCAAAGCTGCTCTATTTTTTAAATACCCCTGCAGCCATTTTCCTTAACCACAACCCCCCCCCCACAGCCATTTTCCTTAACCCCCTTGCAGCTATTTTCCTTACCTCCACTCTGTAGCTATCCCCCCCCGTCACATCAAAACTCCCCCAGTCACATATATCAGCCCCCCTCCTCTGCCCTCCTTCATACATATCATCCTCTCTCCCTCCCTATAGATTTTCATGGCAGCCCCCCCTCCCACCCTATAGATTTGTATGACAGTCCCCCTCTCCCTCCCTATACATATGCATGACAGTCCCCCCTCTCCCTCCCTATAGATATGCAGGGTAGTCCCCCTCCTCCCTATAGATATGCAGGGTAGTTCCCCCCCCTCTCTATAGATATGCAGTGTAGTTCCCCCCCCTCCCTATAGATATGCAGGGTAGTTCCCCCCTCCCTATAGATATGCAGGGCAGTTCCCCCCCCCTCCCTATAGATATGCAGGGCAGTTCCCCCCCCTCCCTAACGATATGCAGGGCAGTTCCCCCCCCCTCCCTATAGATATGCAGGGCAGTTCCCCCCCTCCCTATAGATATGCAGGGCAGTTCCCCCCCCCCTCCCTATAGATATGCAGGGCAGTTCCCCCCCCTCCCTATAGATATGCAGGGCAGTTCCCCCCCCCTCCCTATAGATATGCAGGGCAGTTCCCCCCCTCCCTATAGATATGCAGGGCAGTTCCCCCCTTCACTTACCTGTAGTTGTGCCAGCGTCGCTCCTCTCCTCAGATCAGCAAATAGGAAGTGAAGACGTCCTGCTTCCTGTCTGCTGCACAGCAACAGGCAGCCTGGGTATTGGCTGTGTGTTGCTAACCACTGACCAGCAATGCTTTTGATCGTCGAAGCTTAGAGTTTAAATTCCCTAACATAAACACAAACAGACCAAAAGAGACCAAGGTCAATTTAATAGCAGCCAATTAACCTACTAGTTTGGGAGTGTGGGAGGAAACCAGAGCACCCGGAGGAAACCCACGCAAACACGGGGAAAACATACAAACTCCCCACAGATAAGGCCATGGTCGGCAATTAAACTCATGACCCCAGTGCTGTAAGGCAGAAATGCTAACCACTGAGCCACAGTGCTGCTCAAAACAAGGCATTTCAACAAACTAGACAGTAATAGACATCAATTGATACACAACACTCTTGTGCTTGTACCATCGCAACACAGGGCTAAAAACAACTATCATACATATAGGCCAGTATACACATGGCAAATATTGGTACACATGCACACAGACCTACACCTCCTAACATTTGTACATATCAATTGGAACAAAATAAGCCCCATCACTGATAGCTACTCCTCCTATCTGTCCAAGTCACTTCCTGATTCAATTTCAAACATGCACTGGTTACAGCAAAGTCACAAACTTTAGGGAACTGAACATTTTGACTGTCTCACCAAATATGGGACTATGGAGAGGTACGTGGACGTTTTTTATAAAATCTGTAAGGGTCTAAGCAGAAAGTGGAAAGCCTCAGGAAGCCATACTCCAAATTAATAACAATGGGTCAGGGAGAAAATCCAGTCCTTTTGGGAGCGCTGCAGTGAATTGGATGACAGTGGGTGATGAAATGGCACTGCCCAGTTTTGCTAGGGCCATGTTTTTTTTTCAGTTTATCATGACGTTACACAAATATTTTTTCGCACATACATCAAATGTGGTAACCTTCATATACACTGTAGAAATCAGTTGTCAAAGTATAAATCAAGAAGTGTCGATATGGGAGATGTAAGTGAATGGTGTCCTGGTTTCCGCCAGGGCCCCCTGTAGCTTCTAGGAACTTGATAGTTTGAATTCATTTTAGATGCTTTTTATCACTAGGGACAGATAGACTGATGTGAATGAGTTCTCTGTACAGCGCTGCGGAATCAGTGGCGCTATATAAATAAATGATGATGATGATGATATTAAATGCAAGGCTATACCGTCTGTGTCCATCTGCTCACATTTCCCTTACACTCCCCCTCCCCCTTTGTGTGCTGTCCATTCTTTGTGGTTAGTGCTCTCTCCCCTCATAGTGTACCCAGAAAACAAATGCTATAATACAGCACTAGAGATCAACCATTCATCATATGAGAACCACAATATAAGGGTATAGACTAAATATTAATATATCCATGAAGCACTATAGAAACCACAAATTTATTAGCATAAAAATATATGCACATTTAAAATATTACATAAATCTAATCACACTCTCTACACTCTAGACACTGGCAAATAAAAACAGGTTTTTAAAAAATGATCTATCCACAAAATGTACAATCAATAATAATCCAATGCCACTACAAAGGACAAAAGCAAAACATTAATATTAAATCATATAGCAGATGCAATCCTATAAGGACCTAACTGTCTCAATGTGTTTTATTCTGATTACGATATGCTTCTATAGGGAATAGAGTCCCAAAATTGATTGAAAATATGGAACATGATATAAACAGTGAATTTGGTACTAGTTTATTAGGAATCCATTCATTGGTCAGCTGCAATAGGATCCTTTTATAGAGGCACTGAAGACATATATCACCATGAAGCCATTCTAATTTATCTCCCTCCCTCCGAGGTCACACAGTGGAGAGTTCTAGAGAAGTTTGCACGATTTATTACACTTACTGATTACACTGACTCACACTGCAGTTAGGACGGCAACTTTATGACTACAGGACGCCTGCAACTACAGCAGAAGGAGTAATCTGAGATCTGTGTCACTGTGAAGCATTTCTGTCTCGGGAGCAGGAAGTGTTCTCACGTGCTGGCTGTAGGGAAGGATTTATTAGTTTGACAGTCTCCGTTTCATATGTAAACTGACCACAACTCAGTAATTCTCTGCTCCGCCCCACCAACAAAGAGGGCGGGGTTATCAGGTAACAGGGCCTCCTGGGGGATAGACCGGCTCCCCGGCAGGCCAGTCCGACACTGCATATATATAAAAATCTGTGCCAACAGTCCAAAATTTCCTACTCACACCTGCGGTCCATCATGCCGTTTTCACAGCATTATAGGCCCCCGGGCAAAACAGCGCACTGGGGCCCTACCTACACAACCACTCACAGGAATAAAAATGTCAACTATTTATAAAATGAAGCTTATCTTTATTGGTACGTACCTCCAACAAAATCAGTGTTTAAACATTAAAAAACAAGCTGTACAGCAGAGATTAATCTACACAAATGTTTGGACAATATAACATGAGCCTGGAAGTTGAAAAACAAGAATTTCAACATAAAAATGGTACTCCGTTGGTAAATGATACAGACGGCACAGTATCATCATCATCATCATTTATTTATATAGCACCAACATATTCTGTAGCGGTTTACAATTGGGGACAAAAACAGTAATAAACAAACTGGGTAAAAGGGAAAAAGAGGCGAGAGGGCCCTGCTCTCAAGCTTACAGTCTATGGGACAATGGGAGCTGGATACATGAGGTTAAATCTACATATTGCATTTCGGTCCAGCCAGATTGCAAAGGTAAAAAGAAACAAAAATAAAAAAGGGATTAGTATGCTATATGATCCAGTCACACAGCAATGTTTGTCAATGGGTTGTTGTCTTGTGTGAATTGTGTAACAGGTGTTAATAGGGTAATCTAGTGAGGTTATGAATGCTTGACAGTATGAAATTATTATGAATTATTTATTATTAATCAAGTGTTCAACACAAACATTTGCAAAATTTCTTTGCAGAGAATTGCTTCAGAAATTATGACTGTTGATTTTGTCTTCCTTATGTACAATTAGTACGTGTACGTTGTTTTTGTCAAGTTCAGGATATGTATTCTCAAGCAAGATCGCATGTACAGGTAACAGCTAAACGATTTAATAAAGAGGGTTTGAAGGTTCTGAATAAATCTCCTGAAACAATATACTGAAAAGTTGGCAAGCCCATGGGTCCCCTATGCTCGTGAGACCCCCGGGCAACTGCCCAGCATGCCCAGGCATTAAGACGGCTCTGAGGTCCATGTGGAAAGAAGTTTGAGAAAACCTGTGCTAGAAATCTATTTTTAGACTGACATTTTACTTTGTGGCCACAACATAGTTATAATCATGTAATTACACACAGTCTTTGGCATTATTAGACTTTATTGTTCTTTTATTTCAAATATGTACTCCCTTACCTCCTGTGTGCTCAATGTACAGTATACAGTAATCCTCCGCAGAACACTTGAGTTGGTCACATTCCTGCCTGCTAGATCTGCTCGTTAGTACAAGACACATTTCTCTCTGTTGACAATGATATATCTTTAACAATGCCTGTGTGTTCTACATACTGTCATTTTTCCGTTTTTTATAAAACTTTAGACAATATTTAGGGAAGTTAACAACACAAAGAAATTAAGGAGCTTTTGATCTATTTGACACACTAGTCAGAGTATATTGACTTCTGTGATACCTGAATATGTAATGTTAGTCTTTAAATGGGCAGAAAGTGATTACCCACAGACACTTTGGCAAATGATTACTCTGATCCAGTGTACTTATGTCTGTATTTGGGCCTTGTCTGCAAGAGTGAGTACCTTGCCTCAGGCGACAGCATTGAGTACATCACGAGAGGCGTCAAACAAAACTCATATCAAAGCATTTTACCACTTCCAGCTGCACCAAGTGTCTCCCAGGGCTTGGAGGCAGGTTGACAGTGTGCTGCACCCAAGAGTGTGCCTATCCATTCTGCTGCCTATGGCACCAACTGAAATATCACTGTGAGGATACCACCCTTAGCTGGGATGGCAGTTACCCTTTGTGGGATTCAACTCACTCTGGTAGACCAGAATATATCCAAAATAAGACAACACCACAAGAAGTTCACAAGATACACGGTAAATGGTAGCATGTATCCTCCAGCAACCTCTTGCAGTCAGCACTCCAAAATAATAATCTCAGTCTCTTTCAGAGTCTTATTCTCCCGCAATATTACCAGTACCGATTAGCTAGACAGTTACGGTGTCGCCCAGCCTGGGTTACTGGCTTACACAGACCCTGTCCTGGTAGAGTTTGCTCCAGTGGCACCACAATGCCTGGCCCAGAGTCCTTTTCGTTGATGTCTTGTACACCAGGATCCTCCAAGCTAGAATAGCTCTCTTGGCATTCTGCTCTCCCTATATTCTTGGCTGTATACACAGGAAGTAGGGTCAAATGCCTCAATCCTCCCCCTTAGAGCAGGGGACTAGAGGGTGGATACCTTAACTGTTAGACATATTGTCTCTGTTACCTTGATTATACAATGGAATCTCCCAGTCTACTGCACCCTATATCTCTAACCTCCTCTCCATTCACACTCCTGCCCGCTCCCTGCACTCGGCCAATGAACGTCGCCTCTCCTCCACTCTGATCACCTCTTCCCACTCCAGAATCCAAGACTTCTCTCGTGCAGCCCCCCTTCACTGGAATGACTTCCCTTGCTCAATCTGTCTTTCTCCCAATCTGTGCTCTTTCAAACGGGCACTTAAAACTCACCCGTTCCTCAAAGCCTACCAACCTTCCACCTAACCCCCTCATCTCCTCCACCTGTTTTCCCATCTCTCCTGCCTGCCACACTGTTCTCTCCCCTCTTACTTTAACTGGCTCCCTTTATGCCTAAGTTCTGTCCACCCTCCCTTAGGATGTAAGCTCATTTGAGCAGGGCCCTCTTCCCTCTTGTCTCCATACCTGTTCTTCTGCTCCGTCTTTAATGCATTAGCCTGCCTGGAGTCTCTGAAGTTTTGGTATTTTTTTTTACTGTTTGTAATGTTTCACCCTGTTTAGTTAACTGTTTGTGCGGTGTACAGCACTGCGTAACTCTTGTGGTGTCTAGGAAATAAAGGATAATAATAAAGGATAATAATGGAATGGCTTGACTCAATTAGCTATTTGGCTGAATACACAAAATAAAGGGTTACAATATAACATCAAGGAATGACACTTCACACTAGCGTGAAACAACAAGACATTTGACACATTGTATCTGCCACATTACACAATCTGAGTCTGTGATACATTTTGATACAATAATATTTATATTGATACATGTTATTACATTTCCCAATGCTTTTTCAGAAAGTATATTACTGTGGAGGCACATTGCATATCATCGAGAATTTCTAACTTAATTACCTCTCAGATTACCTCTTGACCTAGCTAATTAACATGACTGCTAGCTAGCTATATCAAGTCACCCAGCCATTGTTTTGATTACAAACCAGATTTAAGCCACACCTCATAACAATGGACATTTGAGACAAATGATAATTACCTTAGCTAACACAAGCAAAATGACTTCCGCTGTCCTGTTACTTTCACACAATATGGCAATATTCTTTATATTTCTAATGCATGCAATTTTGCAGGTAGTAGCAATGGAAAAATATACCTAATAACATGAAATAATAATACACATAATACACAGATGCTGTGGTGTATATACATAGACTGGAACAAGGATTAAAAAGTACATTAAACTCTGAGAAACGGGTGATGAATAAAAAGTTCTCAGTCCAGTAGCACCCCATTTTCTGACAATAACCAAACTCATTTGTACATGTTTTTGTATTGCAATAGAGAAATATTTTCATTTTTTAGCATTATTAGGTTGAACAATAATGTAAACATGACAAATGTATTAATTTGGAGAGAACTGACATTTTAAATATATTCCCTTCGTTTGGCAGTCCCCTAAAACATCTGCCCAGGTTGTCTCATTATAGCTACAACCCTAGCTGTAACTCTCAGACAGCCAACCTCCTGGAACTTCAGCGAAAGTCCACACTTGGCAAATGATTCTGTGAGGAAAGCAGGCTCTCAGTGAGGCTCCAAAGTGACATTCTCACCACACTCAGTTAAAAGATCTCATCCAGGAGTTTCCCTGTCAGTGAAATTTAGTTGGAGGGAAAATGTCTGGACTCTCAGAACTCAGGTAGCTCAATGCTGTAAAGCAAGTGGGATACTGCGGATGCAGTGCTCAGGAGACAGTTTTATTAAAGTCCCCCTAATTGTTATAGGGACTTCACCAAAATGGTGTTGCTGAAGTCTAAGCCATTGAGAAGAGGAGAGGATGGAGGAGGACTGTAGAGAGAAGCTGAGGAGTCTTCCGGTGCCAATTGAGAAGGAAAAGAACATAAATAGGTGGCAGGGCACAAAGGAGGAGGAGAGGCCATATTGGGAGAGAGCATCAACATTTATTTATATAGCGCCAAGATATTAAGTAGCGCTTTACAATTGGGGACAAACACAGTAATAAACAAAACAGACAAAGAGGTGAGAGGGTGCTGCTCCCAAGCTTAAAATCTATGAGCATTCCTAGTATAATAGAGCTATTCTGAGTCCAGCCACAGTGGAGGGCTGGAGAGAGCCAGAGTTTGCAGAGAGCTGCTGAGACTGTCCTGAATGAGGGACACATTTAACAAGGGACCTGTGCCAGTGAACCCCTGGGTGAATCCAGTGAAGATCTTATGCTGTGGGCATTCAAAGCTAGTCTCTGGCCTGGGTGAATTGCGAGTGAGCAGAAAGAACTGCAAGTATGAGGAGGTCTGGTCCCTACTGATTACTGCTAAGTCCTGCCCAGTGTCCTGCCTCCACGGTGACAGATAACTATGCTCACAGTTAATACACATATACATATATCACGCAGAGACTGAAATATAATTCCATAACCATACTGTTTCTGAGTAGTGTGATTGCAGTACTGCATTTCTTCATTATCTATAGCAGCAGTCACTTTCAGCCTGTTGATATTCCCTTATGGAGTACTGTTAAAGGATCCACCAGAGTGATACATATTGCTGACACATTCATATAACCTGGGCTATTCATTGAGTACACCACCAACACCCAATGTTCATAATTGCGGTTTTATTATCTGTATTAGATAGCCAGAGTGAATGGATTTGCTGTGAGCATAATTATGGTGTTGCTAAAAATCTCTTATTCTGGTTCATTACATGTGTATGGGAGATTCATGCTTCAGAGTTTACTGATTGAGCTGTGGGGACCACTTTGCCCCTTTTGTCATTCACATGAATTGTTATAGTTATCATTAAGGGTTGGGCTTAACAAATGTATCTAATTCTATTCCATTCTAATGCAGGTAACTCTATTCTGCTTAGTTAATCAATTGCCCTTTTATCTAACACTGTTCTGCCAAAGAGTACAGTGATGGCTGACAGGTTACCAGGTTTACTTTGGGCATTGAATGTTGACTGTCAGAGTGGTAGGACTGTAGGAACATTTAATTTGAATTCAAATAAACTTTCCCATTACCCCTTCCCTCTAATAAACGAACCATAGCGGTTTTGATTTATATGCTGGGTCTTGTTATTCTTGAAAGGTCTCTGTGAATTCAAGCGGATACCCCAGTCATTTACTGGTAAGTCAAGTTACCCACATCCCCACAGAGTGCATCAGAGAACTCTTGGGTGGAGGCACTGCGCTATCAAGATTGGAAGTCATTGACACAAACGCAGCATATATGAAACATCCCTCTCAGGAGTGAAGTGAGAGGGTGTTACATAAATTGATCACCCATATCAGCCAATAATCCTGATTTTATTTTTGTAAGACAGTTTCAATTTTGTGGCATTACTTTGTTGAAATGGGTGGTGTTTCGGTGGATTTGGTGGGGTTTGGTAAAGGTATGGTCCAAATTTGTCTCGATTTCGCTTTCAGGAATGTTGGCAGGTATGAACAATCCTATGTACACATTAAAGCAAAAAAAAAACCCAACACTCTTTGTAAGAAAGATGGGATAGGGTGTTTCCAGTCAAAAAGTGGGACAGTTGATAGGTATGTGAAAAACTTTTAATAAAAATAGTGACTTTACTTGTGTTTTAATGATGATATTAACAAAATGAACTTGAGCAATAGGTACACTAATATATGCTTAGATTTCAGTGATATCAAATGTTAGAGTAAGTGTAAAAACTCACACTCCATTGGAAAATGCTGTTCTCAATGTATAGACTCCTTTCCCTTCCGGATAAGCCCTTCTGTACTCCAGGATCCCCAGGTCTTGGTCAGATACCGGGGAGATTGGAGAATATGAATAAGAGGTTACTAGACAGTAGTTTAACAGACAAATGAAAAATAATAATGAATGAAGGGTTGGTTCTAATGTGAAATTGGGACTTTTTACTGTTTCCACCATATGTATTATCTGGAGCATCTAACAACTCGCAAATGTAGTGTAGACTAATTTTATAGGTTGTTCACAAAGATTGTGAAGTGGATATGTGCTAGGCGGACAAGTAGGTACATTAATGCCAACCACTATATCAAAACATATTTATTGGGGGGCGTGGCTTGGAAGCCGAGCGAGACGGCCGCATCTGCACGGAGCTCCGCACAGAAAGAGTGGAAAACTCACTTTAGTGGCGGATTGAGTGAACCCCAATCACACAGGTAAGCCCCAAATCCTGTGTGGGGAAAAGCGCTCACCTGACAAGCGCTTCAGCGGCTGAGGCGGGACAGCGGAGATTGCCCTGGAGAGCTGAGAGGAGACGCGGCTAAGAGGGACTGACGGCTGAGGGGAGATCTCAGAGGAGAGAGCCTGGTCCCCCATGCGAGGTGCATAGACGCCGGGATTTCTGCCTGGGAGCCATTCATGTGATCTGGGAGCTGCGTGGTGTCGGTGGAGTAGAACCGGAAGTGGCAGAACGCCATTACTGTCTTCTCTTCCGGTGAATCAGACCTCGTGGTGCCTGCTGGGAGCCATCCTGGTACGTTGTGGAGAATAAAGAGGTATGCAGTGGGGGTGGAGGGGAACCTGCCTTTTCCTCTATACCTGAAAAGCCCCAATACATTATTAACACCAAACCTGGCTACATGACAGGTGGAGAGAGTGAACATCAATACTGCTAAGTGGCTTATCCAGCAATTCTGGGGAGGATGCACCAACACTGATTCAGCACAGATGATTCACATTGTGGATACTGATAATTCCCATGCGTTTAGCTGCATTGTAACGAAGATTCTATCTTACAGCAGTGCAGAATAGCTGTGGAAATACTAACCAATAACCTGCTGGTGATAATAGCATTGCAGCTCCAATCATTTACCAAAGGGGCCACATGATACATGACAACACCTCAATCCTAATAATTACAGCAGATTTGTCATATCTCTCTGCACGAAAGCTCTATAAAGCAGTTACCTCCTGTAGCAGTCTACAATCAACAAACTCTGCCACCTAGTGGTCATTTATTGTACTGCTTCAAGGATCATCTTTTATTCCATAACAAATCTGTCTCAGTACAAGCTACATCACTACCACTGAAAAGAGTATATACAACAGAGCGGTTCGTAGTGCTTCATCATCTTTCCATGGCTGATGACTACTAAAAGCCTCGAAACTCACCCTGCTTAAATGACTGACTAAATATCTAATAACAGGAACTTCCGGTGGGCGGTACACCTAGCTGACCGCGTTTTAACAAGTCTCTTCATTCTCTCCCCGGAGTTCGGCCACACAAGCGGGCCTGTAGAACACAGATAATCATTGCAGCATTCCTGAAGTTAGATACGTATAATTATATGTGTTTGGTTGCTTAATACTAAATATTGCTTATTAGATCTGAAATACTGAAATAAGTGTCAAAATCGATAATTCATACAAATATTCTTACGCGATGGTATAGTCTTGACACTACAGAGGGAAAAAAAAAAAAAAAAAAAAAAAAGTAATTTGAATACTTTTGTTTTTTAACACTTCTTATATTTTTTATTTTTTCCACTAATATGTGATTAGTTTAAAAATAAGAAGAGAGAGTTTACAATATAACCTTAGTCACATGTTATTGAATTTCTGATATAATAATCTCTGACAGACTCTTAGATTAGTGCCTTATAATTGTACTTGGTTTGCTTAGAAATGGAAAAATATTGTAGCAAAAATTCATCCAAGCGTGCAAACAGCAAGCTGGATCAGAGTAAGACGGGCAGAAACAAATCTGGAGCGAGCAAAGATGCTTCTTCTCCTTCCTCGCCCCTCTCAATGGGGGACGTGGAGGAGGGGAATCAAACTCCTCTTACTCAATGCACAAATACTGCAAGTACAGATACGGCTCAAACTATTCTAAATATCCTCCTTCCTATCATAGACAAAAAATTCGGAGCTATTCAAGATACCTTCGATGCGGCTATTGCCAAAATAACAGAAAACACGGCTAGAATTAACACGCTGGAACAACGTACCAGCGATGTGGAGGATAATGTTCTAGCCTTGCAAAACGGATCTGAACAAGATTCGCGCAGATGGTCACAAATGCAAGAAAAAATTGATGATCTGGAAAACCGTAGTCGAAGAAATAACCTTAGGTTTATTGGTATTCCAGAATCGGTGAAAGGGCCTGACTTATCCTCTTACCTTAGTCAAGACCTAATAGTTGCTCTCAATTTACATGACGAAATAGACAACTTACAAATAGAACGAGCCCACCGTCTGGGTTCAATTAGGGAGGGCAATTCAGCTAGATCTCGACCTGTTTTGGCTAGATTTTTAGACTTCAAAGATAAGGAGAAAATATTGTTAGCATTTAGGAGAAAGAAACAATTGGAGATCGAGGGTCACCGAATACTAATATTCCAGGATTATTCAGCTAAGTTGTCACAGAAGAGAAAAGAGTTTGCACCAATTTGCAAATTCTTGGCTGGTAATAATAAAAGTTTTGCTCTTATGTACCCAGCTAAGCTCAGAGTGGTGGAGAATGGCCGTACATTACTTTTTGAAACTCCGGAGATGGCAAAGAGTCATTTTCAAGTGCCTACTCCGCATTCAAGGTCACCAGCTGGAGCTCGCTCACCTTCTAATGCACCAACTTGAATGGTATAGCAGTCTAGATTTAGATAAGATGTTAAAAGGCTGATAAATCACATAGTGACTGTGATTCTTGCTTATGTTGTTAATGTAAACTCTCTCTATATGTATACACATGTATATGCGTATATATTTAGTTATGTTACAAATGTTTATTGTTGAATATTCTGTGATCTCTGGTAACACTCCCAGGGATCACACGCAAAATTTGGTTAGGAAAATGTTAAGAAAAAGTTTGAGGTATAGAAAATGTAATGCATTATATGTTTTGTTCTCATATTTCACAAAATGGTTAAATATCCAATGTCTCAGTTTACAAATGTGGGGTGGTGAATCCCATGGTCTGGGTCAAGTTTACTTATTGATGGTTTTGGGGGGGTTGGTCTGCAATCTCACCCTGCACACCTTTGGTTTGACTAATTGCCCCACCGTGGGTATCGGTTAGGAATGCAGCCTACACAGCTAGATTCCCATGGGCCTAATACTCAGCAGACCCTCAATTTATCATCTTGGAATGTGGGTGGGCTTAATTCTCCTATTAAGCGTAAAAAAGTCCTTACTCACCTTAAAAGAGCTCATATCGATATAGCGTTTCTTCAAGAAACACACTGGAGAAAGGATGATGGTTATATCCTGCGGGGAAGCTGGATTGGAGATTGCATTTCGGCCTCATATAAAACAAAAACCAGAGGCGTGGCTATAATAATAGCTAGACACCTCCAATACACAGTTCTAGATACAGTCATAGACCCTGAGGGTCGGTATCTACTACTTTCTTTACAAATCAATGATGAAAAATATACCTTCTTGAATATTTATGCCCCCAATGGATCACAACGTGATTTCTACCAGTCCCTAATTCAATTAGTCCTACAACGCGACACCCCTAACCTTGTGATAGCAGGCGACTTTAACTCCGTTATTGATCCAAAGTACGATAGGTCAAAGGCATCTTCTACAACTAGTCCAAGGGACCCTGAGTGTTTTTTTGGCCTGATGTCCAGGTGTGGCATGGTTGATCCGTGGCGCCTCCTAAATCCAACAGATAGATCCTATTCCTTCTACTCTAGTGTACATAGATCTTTTTCAAGAATAGATTACTTGTTAGTCACGGACACCCTAATGCCGTGGGTTCGTAGGGCAGACATTGCTGACATAATTATTTCGGACCATGCAATGATCTCTCTTACGATCCAGAATCCGAGCTTGAGACAGAGACCTAGACATTGGAGATTTCCTACTTACCTATACAATTCAGACCACTTTCAACAATTTCTAAGACACAGATGGGCTGAATACCTAGATGATAACATTGACCAATGGGATGACAAAATTCTTTTCTGGGACGCTTCAAAGGCAGTTATGAGGGGACACATAATTGCGTATGTGTCTAGACATCGTAAGAAGGCTAGGGAAATTTATGATAATTTGAGCAAATTATCGGCTGAGGCATATGCTAAATTTGCTTCTGATCAGTCGGATGTGTCATGGACAACTTATCGTGAGGCGAGACAACTCTTAGAGAGTTTTTTGACTTCCCAAGCAAAACAACAAATTGATTTTTCAAAAAATAAATTCTTTAGATGGGGAAATAAAGCTGGCAAATTACTTGCAAACATAACCAAACCTCAGAAACGTAAAAGTCATATAGTTGCCCTTAAAGCCCATAATTCTTCTAAGATTCTTACCAAGTCGGAAGAGATATTAGAAACCTTCCAAACTTATTACTCAACCTTATATAAGGGCTCTACACCAAATCCCCAACTAATGTCCAAACTTTTGACTGAGGCCAAATTGCCTTCACTAACGCCAGAACAGAGAGAAGCTATGGCAAAAGATATTACTTCCCGAGATGTAGAGACTGTAATCAAACATTTGAAACTTAATAAAACACCAGGCCCAGATGGCTTTACAGCAGAGTATTATAAGGTCCTTGAAGGAGATCTGGCTCATATTTTAGCAGATTTGTTTTCAAAAATACATAGGGAACGTCCTGTATATCCATCGTTCAATGTGGCCCATACAGTCCTTATCCCTAAACCAGGTAAGGATCCTATGATGGAGGGGTCTTATCGCCCTATCACTCTTTTAAACACAGATTACAAACTTTTAGCAAAAATCATGGCAGACCGCTTACAAGGTATCCTTCCTGGGTTGTTAACATCTCATCAGTTGGGATTTGTAGCAGGACGCCACTCGGTCAAAGGTATTAGGACAGCCATTTCAGCGATTGTGGCCTCAGATGTGGGATCCACCTCAAACATGATCCTTAGTCTAGATGCCCAAAAGGCCTTTGATTCTGTTGCATGGCCTTTTTTGAAGGAAATTCTTTCATGCAGGCGTTTTGACACTGATTTTAGAGCACTTGTAGCCTTTCTTTACACCTCTCCTAAAACATCTCTATTGGTCAATGGTATCAAGGGTTCCCCACTGGAAATGTATAGAGGCACTCGCCAGGGGTGTCCACTTTCTCCATTACTCTTTAATTTGGTATTGGACCCTATGCTCAGAGTCTTGCAAAATTGGACGCAGTTGGAGGGAATAAGGATTGGAGATCAGGAAATCAAAATTACAGCTTTTGCTGATGATGTAATGATCTACATATCTAATCCTGAAGTCTCTCTTAGATCTCTAATGGACCGAATAGTGGAGTTTGGTTCTGTCTCGGGGTTCTCTGTCAATTTTGAAAAATCTACTGCTATGTATCTGGGAAAGGGTGTCATAGTCCCAACATGGGCAAGGGATATTCCCATTACATGGGCAAGGTCGGCCATGCCATACCTGGGCATCCAACTACCAAGAGATATTCACTCTCTATATAACCTTAATATCTCTAGGGTGATAAATGTAGTGGAACATGAGATGAAAGGTTGGAAACATCTCTGCCTCTCTTATGGAGGTAGAATAAACATAATTAAAATGATCATATTTCCTAAACTATTGTATCCATTACAAGTTTTACCCTTATTATTGACTAGATCAGATGCAATGAAATTGGATACAGAATTTAGACGTTTTATCTGGAATTCCAAAAAACCGCGTATTGGGTTGATCAAATTACAACAGTCAAAAAATAGAGGAGGGCTGAACTTACCAAATGCTACCAAATATAACCAAGCGGCCCAATTGCGACACCTTAAAGACTGGTTGCATAACACGGATACTTATACTAATACTACATTAGATCAGAATTTCATTCCTAACCTTAGCTTATTAGCCTTTATTCATCTACATGAAAAAGATCTTCCAATTCAAACTATAAATAATCCAATCTTGTATACTGTGCGTAAACTTTGGCATAGGCTTTGCCACATATACCATTTAAGCCCTTATATTTCAATGAACCTCCCATTATTAAACAACCCTAACTTTCAGGACGGATCAGCTTCCTTCCCATTTACTAACTGGGCGAAATTAGGAATTACTAAGATAAGATCATTAATTGATGCAAATACGCGAAAACCTATGACCTATACTCAAATAAGCTCTACTTATCCACAACTAGCCCCTTATCATCTAGCAATATTTCAATGCCAACATTACATTAATACAGTACTGAGTAAAATCTCTCCGGAGGATTGGGATAATCCCTTAGAGGCTATGCTTTCGAGACCTCCCCTGACCCGTCAAGCCATCTCACAGCATTATTCCCTATTACGTACCCAATTTGACTATAACCATTCTAAAACTGGCCTTTCATTGTGGCAGGAACAATTTCCTCACCTGACACCAGAGGTTCTTTTAAAGGCACTGACCAATTCCATTAAAATATTACCGGCCATGACCTACACAGAAATGTTCCTAAATATCTATCATAGGGCATATCTGTCTCCATCTCGTCGATTTCAGATAGGTCTATCAGAATCACACTGTTGTCCGAAATGTGGGTCTCCAAGAGCGGATTTGACACACTGTTTTTGGGAGTGTCCCCCAATTAAACGATTCTGGACCCAGATTTGGAGATTCTCTAACACACACCTGGTAAATTATGCACCTCTGTCTCCGGAATGGGCGATATTTGGAATACTTCCAAATACTTGTAAAGTTAGTAAAGGATGCAAAAAACTACTATTAGCAGTTTCTGCTGCGGCCAGGAAGAGCATACTCCAGGTCTGGGCCCAGGATTCGCCTCCCATGTTTTCCCTTTTTAAAGAAAAGCTCTATCACATATTCCGAATGGACTGGATAGAAACGTCTTTGCAGAAGGAAGTTAGAGTAAAGCAATTCTTTGGCACATGGGAGAGCTTTATAACTCTCTTACCTCATACTATACGAACACAACTTTGGAATAGTTTCCACAATACTGAGTGGTACGGGTTAAGAATGGTTTCAGCAGACCCTCCGATTATTTTATCTCCACCTTCTAATAGTTAGGTCCTGGATAGGATGGGTTATTGGGGAAGAGGAAACAAGGGATGTTGGTGACTTATTTAATTGTATGAGAATTGTGAAAATATGTATTTATTCATAATGCATTTAATTGTATATGTGATATTTTATACCTCAATAAAAAAATTGAACAAAAAAAAAAAAAAAAACATATTTATTGTCACAATAAAATATGTCACTAGACAAGGAACGGGGGAAAAACTCTTAAAATAGATTGAGTATAAGCAGTAGAGAACATAGTTCTAGTTGAATAAATATTACACATATTAGCTGGAATGCACTTTGGTTTTGAGATGTTCCTGAATTAATTCTCAGTTGATTTGTCAATTTTAATTACTGCATTTTCTCAATGTACAGGTATATGAAAATCTTAATTTAATAGCAAAATCTTATTATATTTTATAATATCTTATATTGTGATATATCATCATACCAGAGATGTTTTATATAATTAAAACAACAATTTTAAGCACACACAACTTATTGTTTGAGATTTCATTTTGTGAGTCCTGAGGCAAATATTTGTCAGTGAAATTCACAGAGAGCAACCACATGTTAATAAATAAACAGAAGTATTAAGGATTCTTATTGCACAAGTTATTGCTGTGAAAGATGCCTTAGGAATCTAACACTTCCAACATGTCTTCTTCATTATTTTATGGTCTCCTGAAAACAGTAGGGCTGCTGGCAGAGGTGTAGCCTGGTTGTGTGCATTTACAAAGAGGCATAAAGTTGTCATGTCTATAGTAATTTAATCAGTTTATTTCTTTAAAGTGTATTTATTAAAGGTCAGTAAGTTGCACATGTACAATAACAAATGCAATGAACTATCATAAAACATAACGAAGCGTAACACTGTTTGTACAAAGTTTAAAAGACTTTTGGAAGACAGATGAGCATATAAACAGACAGAACTGTAGTCATCAATACAGCTGACTAATTTTGGGGTAAATGGGGCGAAAGAAGAAGCAAAAGGAAGGAATTTTGTGGCAGACTTTAGGGAGGAGAAGGAATGAAAGAAGTTATCCAAAAGGGGAAACACCCAAAAAAAAGCCAAAATTTCAAGTGAATGAGGAGCAAACGTTGAAAAATGATAACTAAATGATCACCAATATTTTGTTAAAGGATTTGGAGGTGTTTTTAATTATACTCATCATATATTCCATGCAATGAGTGTGCCACATTTTGTTAATAATAAATTGAATTGAAAGGGGGGGTTGGACTTTTTCCAATCCACAGCTAGTTGGCAGTTGGCAGCAGAGATCATGGACTGGATTCATTAAGGAACGCAAAGTTACAAAAAAAAACATGTTACAATGCAAGGGGTGCAAATTAGTATTCTGTTTTGCACATAAGTTAAATACTGCCTGTTTTTTCATGTAGCACACAAATATCAACTTTGAATTTCAGTGTACAAATAAGCTATCAACTATTTGTGTGCTACATGAAAAAACAAGCAGTATTTAACTTAAGTGCAAAACAGAATACTAATTTGCACCCCTTGCATTGTAACATGAATAAGAAGTTTCTCAAGTTAAGATCCTTAATGAATCAGGCCCATAGTCATTAGGGAAAAAAATAATAAAAAAGAATGTTTGTTTGTTTTTCATCCCCCCTTGAAATACATTTATCAGGATGTTATTAATGTTTACAATACATAAAATGCATTTTTACAGTTACTCTTGATTGCAAATCAAATTAAATTGCTGAAAATCACATACCTCAGAGATGCTCAGAGCTTGCAACGGGTGAATGTGTGTGCGCTCAACCTTGGCACGCCTTTACTGTACATTGACTATGTGCATACAGTACAAAGAGAAGACTAGCCCTTTAGTGGATGCTTGTCTGAGACATAACAATTATACAGTGGTTAGTGTTCTAGGGGAGAAATGCAGTTTAACCCTAATGTGAATATCCGCAAAGGAGGGAAACGTGTTATCCTGGGTTACCTTAGGGGATTTAGATTTTAAGCTCCAATGTGAATGAGTTCTCTGTACAGCACTGCGGAAGTCGTGGCACTATATAAATAAATAGATGGTAATGATGATCTTGTATATGAATTTGATACCACCTGTCAGCTAGGGACCCAATAAGACTGGTGACATACCTGGAGGGAAGTCAGGGTTGTTATAGAGCACAATTATTGGGGGAGAATGTGGGGAGATTCCATGTGAGCGGTTGGCATTATTCCAAACTGTCAAGGAATAGGAAACTACTGGGACTTTGGACGCTGTGCAGGTGGGATCCAGGGATGGGAGGAGGGGAAAGTATTCCCAGATCCTCAGCTTCAATTAGTGTCCATGTTCTGCTGCCCTTTGGGCTATTACATAAAATGCTTTGAGCGAGTTGGCCCGTCACATAATATCGCTTAAAATCTGGAATATCCAGACTTGAGAAGGTGTCCGCAGAACTCGAAGCCTGACTCAAGGACGTTAACAAGCCCATAAGAAGTAGATTACATAGTGCTGTAGGAATTTAATGGTATGCGGCTAGGAAGGGAATGTAAGAAGTAGAGGAATCTAGGAGGCCCTCAAGTATTTTGTTAAAAAAGTTGGTTAAATGGGGGAGCAAAACTAGAGAGAATTTCTTGTAATACTGAGCGGAGAAGCCATCAAAAACAGGAGCTGAAGAAGATTTAAGGACCTTGATTGCCGCTAATGTCTCCTCCTGGTTGATGTCAGCATTTAGTGTGGAGAGTTGGGACGCTGAGAAGGTCTGGAGGGGAGTATTTTCTTTGTATGAATCAAGTTTTTCAAGCTCTGCATCCACTCAAGGGGAAGGCCAAGGGATATTGTAGAAATTTCTTCACCATTTCCTTGGGTCAAAAGTTATCGATCATCCATCCCTGATTTTGACTTTATCAAACCGAGGGCCCTCTTCTGTCTTAGTTTTCTCACAAATATGGAGTCTGCTTTGTCAGCCTTATCATAAAAATGATGGTGTTATTTTTTTTAGAATGTAAGCGGCTCTGCCAGATAACAGAGTGATGAGTTGGCCTTTGAGCATTTTGATTTGAGAGAGGAGAATTTTAATAGGGGATTGTATATGTCGGTGGTAGTCAGCATATAGATGCTGACTACCCCGACAAGACTTTTCCCGACGTCTTCACGGCTCCTTTCCGACAAGGCTGCAGGACAACTGATGTGCCCACCAACTGCAAGCAATCGTGATGAATGAAGAAGCCGGCACCACTTGACGTCAATGGGAACCGCGACGATGTTATCGGTGCTGTTAAGGGGGTAATGTAAGTATGCGGCCATGGACAATGTTCAATGCTTTGTAAAATACATTAGCACAAGACTAATATTACAAAGTTCACACATTCTGCAGTATCAGTCCAGTGGTGCTGTGTCCTGTGCTCTGTCCTGCTGAGTTCACTGGTGCTGCTGGGTCCTGTGCTGTGTCCTGTTCAGTCCAGTGGTGCTGTGTCCTGTGCTCTGTGCTTCTAAGGGCATAGTTATTTCCCCATTATTCCCAAGTTTTTAAAAAATAAAAAAAAAGTTATACAAAAAAAAATAATTATAACCAAATTTGCAAAACCAATCCAGCAGTATAAGTCCATTGGTACTGCAATATTACTAAGTTCACACATTCTGCAGTATCTTGTGCTACATATAATGGAGACCAAAAATTTGGAGGATAAAGTAGGGAAAGATCAAGACCCACTTCCTCCTAATGCTGAAGCTGCTGCCACTAGTCATGACATAGACGATGAAATGCCATCAACGTCGTCTTACAAGCCCGATGCCCAATCTCCTAGTACAGGGCATGTAAAATCCAAAAAGCCCAAGTTAAGTAAAAGTAGCAAAAAGAGAAACTTAAAATCATCTGCGGAGAAATGTAAAGTTGCCAATATGCCATTTACGACACGGAGTGGCAAGGAACGGCTTAGGCCCTGGCCCGTGTTCATGACTAGTGGTTCAGCTTCACCCAAGGATCTTAGCCCTCCTCCTCCTCCCCCCCCTACAAAAAATTGAAAAGCGTTATGGTGTCAGCAACAAAACAGCAAACAACTCGGCCTTCTAAAGAGAAATTATCACAAATCCCCAAGGCGAGTCCAAGGGTGTTGGTGGTTGCGAAGCCTGACCTTCCCATCACTGTACGGGAAGAGGTGGCTCCTTCCACCATTTGCAGCACGCCCTCTGCATATGCTGGAAGGATCACCCACAGTCCAGTTACAGATTTGGCTAATGAAGGTGTGAATGTTGTACACCGGGAGGAGGATATTGATGTAGCTGGGGGTGAGGAGGATGTTGATCATTATGATACAGACAGATACCAAATTGCCTTTCTCAATTTCTATTTATATTCTAGATTATATAACGGCTGAATAGTTTTCTATTTTACTCCTAGTGGAGAGGGGATCTGATGCAGACAGATACCAAACTGCCTTTGTCCATTTCTTTGTATATTTGAATTTCTAGTTCTACAGTCTATGCAGGCTGCTTTTTTTATATTCAACTACAAGTGTAGGGCGAGGGGGGGGGGGGGGCATAAATACTAGCCACCAAAAAAACGTGGTCTATTTAATTTAACTTTCTAGCTCCACAGTTTGTGCAGCCTGCTTTTTTTTATCTTCAAAGTATTTACAAGCCTTGCAATCTAAATTAACAAGAGGTAGTGACGTGCTAGAACTCCACCCTCTATATGCTGCAGAGGATGGAGGAGCATCAAAAGGCCATTCAAGCCTACACAGCCACCTACGACATAGGAAACCCTCATTTTCTTCCACATCTATGGCTGCGAGGAAAAAGCTCAGTTTTCCTAAAAGAGGCGCTGGCGGGGATGCTGATAACATCTGGTCCGGACTGAAGGACCTGGCAACCATTGCAGACATGTCTACTGTCGCTGCATTGGATGCTGTCACAATTGAAAAAATGGTGGAGGATTATTTTGCTGACACCATCCAAATAGACATGTCAGACAGTCCATATTGTTAATGGCAGGAAAAAAAGGCAGTTTGGAAGCCCCTGTACAAACTGGCTATATTTTACCTGAGTTGTCCCCCCTCCAGTGTGTACTCGGAAAGAGTTTTTAGTGCAGCGGGTAACCTGGTCAGTGAGCGGCGAAGGAGGTTGCTTCCTCACAACGTTTACTACCGGGGCCACTCCACTGTGCAGTCCATATTTAGGTGTATCAGATATTAAACAACGGTGACAGTTGATGCCCAGTTTTTTAATTATATTGTTGGCGCTGTAAAAAATTGTGTTCCGGGCACACCACACTACGCAGTCCATACCCTTTTTTGGTAGAATTCTGACCCGTGGAGGGTTTTTTAATTATATTGTGGCCTCGGTACCAAATTGTGTACCAGGGCCACCCCACTACGCAGTCAAGAAAGATAGATGCGTATCATAGATAAAGTACATTCAGTGTTGTGGGGCAAATTGAAAAATATTCAAAATGCACTGTCATTATCAAAAACAAGAGGTTTTGACACGCTGAAACTCTAACATGTATATGATGGAGAGGATGGAGGAGCAGCCGTATGTGCAGTGTAATGCAGACCTGTTGAAGGTTTTCTATATATTATATTGTGGTGGCCAGTGGCCAGTCCTCTACGCAGTGCAGATACTATTTTTGGGTGTAATGCAGACCTGTTGAAGGTTTTCTATATATTTCATTGTGGTGCCCAGTGCCCACTACTCTACGCAGTGCAGATACTATTTTTGGGTGTAATTCAGACCAGTTGATGGGTTTTTAATTATATTGTGGGGAACACTCCTCTACGCAGTCCAGAAAGATACCCCGTTGCAACGTTTTGTACTAAAAAAAAAAAAAATTGTGAGGTGTTAGGTGTTCAGAATAGCCTTTAAATTAGTGGAAATGATTGTTATTGAATGTTATTGAGGTTAATAATAGCGTAGGAGTGAAAATAAGCCCAAAAACTTGATTTTTACACTTTTTTTTTTTTTTTTTTTTTTTAAAAATCCGAATCCAAAACCTTTTGGCAGGTGTTTTGCGAAACAAATCCGAACCCAAAACATCGCGAAAATCCGGATCCAAAACACGAGACCTCAAAAGTCGCCGGTGCACATCCCTAGTTAACTCATTATTGAACAAATACAGAGAGTTATGTCATAATTGATATCTCTCACCCACCTTTCCTGACCATTTCCCTTGTGTTACTCAATAAACACCATCCTTAACCCTGTGTCCGCCTCAATGTGTCTGGTTTGGGGACTCACTCTCTGATTTGGGATTGGTGGCATGCATACCTCTATACAGATAAGTAAACTACTTTCATGAAGAGATGCATCTGGGCAGCAATATTGTTCAGATATCCTGTGGCGTGCATCAGTAAACATATTAATGAGAGTGCCACAAACAGTTCTCATTACCATGTATACCGTCAGCAGGGGGTGGACTATAAAATCCATTCTCTTGGGAACACTTGGTGTGCAGTCTATATTGGTCTAATACTGCAGACCAATAAGAAGCCAGCAAGCAGTATCCTATTACTCTACTGGTTACACCTGGTTACTCTACTGGTTACATTAACCAGCCACAAATACCAGGCACTGAAACTCTGGTATGCTGCGGGCCAAAGGAAAACTTCTTCACAGCCCTAAGTGCACCACCTTACCACCAGGCCATGCGCTACCCCCATTAGGATAATATGCCCTGGCAGTCAGTAATTACATGGGCAGAGCAGGTTTATCCAAGACATTGGCCATTATATATAGAGAGTTGCCTTAGACCAGGGTTTCCCAAACCCAGTCCTCAGGGCTCCGCAACAGTGCAGGTTTTCCATATCTCCTTGCTGGAGCACAGGTGTATTCATTACTGACTGACACATTGTAACAGATCCACAGATGGTCCTAATTATGTCACATGTGATCCAGAAAACCTGCACTGTTGGGGAGCCCTGAGGACTGGGTTTGGGAAATCCTGCCTTAGACAGATAGTGTAACATTTTACCTGTCTACCTCAATCCATGCCACACTCACAAATGAATAGGAGTGGGTAGGACTAATGTGATGCAATTTAGAGCATTTGCTTCACACGGAGACGTGCCAGATCACAATGCTTGGCTTAAATAACTGCTCCATCTGTACTGGCACTGGCTATAACAATAACAATAAGCTCTGTGTGCAGCACATTTTTCTCAAATATTATTAGCATCGTTATTGTTGCTTTATATCATAAATAACATTTTGGCTGCATAGCGCTATGCAAAAATGTTTTTCAGCAAATATTATTTTTAAAAAAAATCACATTAAAACTGGGAGAGATATGGCTATTAGCTTCCCAAACAAGCTTTGTTCAAACACATGAACTATATGATTCAAGCAGTTTACATGAGCCCTTCTCGTCATTAGTAGCCGTGACCTTTGGCAGCCCCGTGTGTTGTGGGAGTCCTCCTGCACATTATCTACAAAGACATAAATGCTCCAGGACTGGAAATCCCATTAAAGAAGTCATATTCCCATGTATATCTTATTAAATGGAACTTTTGGCCAACACATTCTGTATGAAAAGAAAACATTCCTTCAAGATAGAAGAGAGATTTACTGAGCTAAATTACTAGTGATTGCAGTGATCAGGGGCATGGATATGAAAGTAGACATTATACTTTGTGTATGGGATTAGTATTATTAGTAGCATCATAAGCAATAACCGTCTCTGTAGATCCATCCATTTATGAAGTATTAGATATACAAATATCACATGAAAAGCTCATAAGGCATCATTCTAGTGCCGAGAGAGGCAACGGCTATCTGGCCAACTATTGTGGAACTATCAGTCCCAAAATGCGCTGCCAGTCCACTCCCCTTTTGGTTACTAACATACCAGACTTGCAAACCATCATTTCATTTTTGCACAGTTGGAAAAAAAAACCAAATGTTTCAACCTATGAATGTCCATGTGCAAAGCCATCATATAGAAGGCAAGCAAAATCATAATGAATGGTGTAAATAATATACAATTGCAGCTTTTACACTACTGTCATCTGTTGTAAATGACCCCAAAAATGCCCATCACTAGATATAGATACAAAATATTAAAAAGGAAATATCAGATTTTTGCAGTTTTTTTATTATACACATAGAGCTGACAGGTAATCCACCAGCAGCCTAATAACAAGTGTAATAAGACGTGACTAGGACCTGATCGACTAATAGACTGATCAGGCTGCAGCCTAGAGCGCTAGATCCTGGGGGGGCTTTGCCGAATTTTTTTTTTTTTTTTCTCCCCTCTTATTTTTCAGGAAGTCTCCCTGCGGCTGCATGAACTCATCGGGGCTGCCCTTGCCATTACCATTACATGACAGGCAGCCTGGCAACAAATACCATTACTGTTAGCTGCCTGTCAGTGCGGGCCCCAGTCCTTATTATGGTCTCACAAGATAAGGTTTACCACATCTCGCGATACTTCACTAAGAAACGCGGTTCCACACTGACGGCCAGCAGCTAACAGCAATTGGATAGAAACAAAGACTGCTGTGACAAAGATGAAGACTGCTGTGCCTGAGGTAAGTACTCTGGGATAGTTTTATCTGCCCACAATGGTGTGTTGTGTTTGAACTAAAGAGACTAATCATTCAATGTTTGTTAAAATCTTGCAATATAATACAAGTTTTGCATTTTCAAAACAGAACCCCCAACTTACTGGAAACCAACCAACAACAAAGCTGGATGTACAAGCGTGGGAATACAGCAGGTAGTCAAAGCTGCAAGAACAGGGAGGGGTGAACAGCACAGTCTGCCTGGATTTAAATGCTGGAGAATAATTCTGAATATTCATATTCATGAGTATTCCTATGTGCAAAATTATTCACTAATGAATTCCAGTTATATGCCTTAAATGCTGTGCTGAACATCAACATATAGCTCCCTATGTGCATTAATAGGTTGTTGTGCATATGCAGTACGATATTTACTCATTGCTGAATATTAATGTAAATATTGGGCGGGGGCACTATGGGTGTGTAGCCTAGGGCGGCCAGAACCCTTAATCGATCTCTGGACATGACCTTGGTTTGCTTCCCCTTTTTCCCAGGACAGTCCCATTTTTTTTACTGGAAATACTTTACTTTTAATGCTTTTGTTCACAGAATTCATACTCTACAGTCAACATCTAGACCTGAATTAACAAGATTGATAGGACATGGTTCATATATCTGTCCTACCTTTGATGCCGATTGTGGAGCACTATGGGGTAGATATATCAACCTTCTACCATTATTATCAACTTAATTGTTATATTACTTAGTGACAGATTAAAGCAATCTTTTTCTAGAATGTGCTAGATAAATGATAGCAGGAATCTGACTGGTTGCTATGGGCAGCACCTCCATTTTTCCTTTTTAATACGTTTGATAAACTACCTCCATATATAGTAATTAACTCCAGATTCTTCCTCGAGTATAAACATGAAAGAGACAAATGGCAATAGACCTTGCAGAAGAACACATGCACACACACACACACATGCAAACAGTTGCTCTAAACCTACAAACTGAATGGATGTAATATTTATGTACAGTCATACTATACCTCATAGTAGACAATAGACCTCTGGAATTACTCCTAGACAAAAAGTCATTTTTAGGGAATGTTGCGTAGATTATTTGAGCCAGTTGGAAATTAAATCAAATTTGGCTGGTTCACGTACCTAAAACTTATGCACACCATGAAGATGATTTTTTGGGCCAGTTTAATTGTTTGCAATTCAAGTTTGAGGTTTGAAGTTAGAGGTCAAACTGGCAGTTAAAGCAAGCCATTAAAATTAACTATAAAATGTTATACGTTTAAGCTTAAATAGACAAATTTTATAGTATTTTAGAATTTTAAAACTTCTAACAGCGAACATTATTGTGTTCAAGTTCACCATTAAAAGTACTATATAATGTATTACTTGTGTCAGGACATGGGGCTTTGGTCCCTATTTTAGTTTTTTAATTCCTCATTGGAGTCAGAAGTGCTGCTGTTTCATGGACTTTTGCCACTTCAGCAGCTCTATAGTTAACAAATACTGTTTCTTATGTTAGAATTGGCGTTAGACATGTATGGGAGTGCAAAATATTTTAATATGCCAAATGATATCCAGGAATTAACATTGACAGTGGTTGGAGTCCTCAGGCAGGATTGGAGATGGCTATAGGACAGTGAAGGGCCGCACAGAGAAAGGAAGGAGAGCACACAGTGCAATCCCTACCCCACCGGGGATGCCGTGTGACCTCTCTGAACTGTACAGATGAGATCACGTGACACGAAAGTCAGCTGCTCCAATGTTCACCTTAACCAATACAGAAGTGGAAGTTGCTCAATCAATTTATATTATTATTATTATTATTATTATTATTATCGTTTATTTGTAAGGCGCAACAAGGTTTCCGCAGCGCCGTACATGGTACAAACAGTAGACTATACAGGGTAAAACAGTACAGAACAATAAACACAAAGTACCAGTACTTCAGAAACTCCAGGCAGGCAAATAGCAGGTGATTGAAAGGGTGGGGTTATCCTAAAAGGAACAAACACAGATAAAAATTCCCCAACACACTGCTAAAGCCAGCAAAAGAGTTGCCATTTCTACTTGTACATAAAAATGTTCACCTTGCACGAATTTAGCTCAAATTCTGTAGTTTAAAGTTTGAAATTTGATCATGTTTTTATTGTAACTTTAGAGCTGATTCAACAGACCAGTTTGAGATCCGCTCTGAAACAAATTCAGTCATCTCCAGTGTTGAGAGCACATATGCTGCAGTACAAACAGTGGCCAGTAGGTTGATTTGCAGATGTTCACTACTTTAACATATAGGACTTGTTTTTGCGGTGAGATTGGAGGTCTGGGGAGTTAAGTTCTAACAATAGCCATATGTTTGTCTCATGCATTTTTTTAATTATTTAACTGTATGAGATGAGTTCTAGAAATCCTCTTATTTATAAAAATACTTCCTGTCTGACTACTTTTAATACAATTGACTGTTTCTGTCATATAACCTTTGTTAATTTCTCTGTTAATTTCTCCCCTTTAGCTGTACAAGTTCCGTTTCACAAGGCTTTCATGATTGTTATACAGCCTATGCACCATTTAAGTAACCCTACTGTATACAGATTTTTATTTTCTATTTTATTCATGTCTTTTTAGAGATAGGACCTCCATAACTGAAGAGGATGCTTTAGGAGAGGTCTTACCAGTGACCTATGATGTGGCAATATAACCTTTCTATTCCTGTTACAAATACCTCTTCCTGTCTACAAATAGCTCAGTGTTCTACTGGCTATTCCCACTGCCTGATTACACTGCATGCTTACCTTCATATCACAGTGGCTAAGTGGTTAGCACTCCTGCTTCACAGCACTGGGACCATGAATTTGAATCCCGAACATGGCCTTATTTGTGTGGAGTTTGTATGTTCTGCCCATGCTTGCGTGGGTTTCCTCCCACACTTCAAAAACATACTGATAGCTTAATTGGCTGCTATCAAAATTGACCCTAGTCTTTCTCGGTCTGTGTATGTGTGTGTGTGTGTTAGGGATTTTAACTGTAAGCTCCAATGGGGCAGAGACTGATGTAAGTGAGATCTTTGTACAGTGCTGCGGAATTAGTGACAACAAATTATAGTATTTTCATTTTGTTAATAATTATTTCTCAGATATATTAACTTCTGCCCAATCTTAGATGTGTATTTATTTATTTTTTATATTTTTTGTTTTTATGGTTCTACATTGCCATCTATAGAGTCTAATTGATTTCTTAACCAGATTTTTGGGAATCACTGTTCTAACTATTCAACTGCAGGTGTTTAACAAATAACCTTGATGAGGCTTAAATACTTCCAAATCTGGGCAACCAAGCTCATTGTTTGTTTGGACTCGTTTGAAGTACTTATTTTATCCTCTGAAGAAACCACTTGGTAGTGGTGAAACAGATCACAAATATTATCTAACTGCATAATATATATATATATATATATATATATATATATATATATACTAACAGTGTACATTCATCTGATTGGCCTGCTCCACATTTTTGGGAACATTAGTCATGTTCATTCGCCACATATCTTTGCTAATTAGTGGTGTATATTTGTTAACAGTATTGGATTGACCATTGGCGATTCTCACATACTATATGTGATATAAGTAACAGACACTATTGGATATATCTAAGATCTGCTTAAGAATGTTTGTCAGTTACATTTAATAATTTTCGTCAGATACATGCCATCATGTTACTCAGGAGGATCATGAAACCCTGATTCATTATCTGATATTGCATGGTTTTTCAGATGTTTTATGCAATGCAGATATTATAAATTGTTATTTCCTGCACATTTGGTTCACCAAACGGCATCTGTTATTGTTTTTTTTATCGTTACAATAAGTGTTATTATATATCTTTTTTATTCATTTAGTATCATGTTCTTCTAAGGAGTTAATAGGTGAATTCTTCTCCCAGCTCTGTACATTGTATATGTCAACCATTAGACAGTGGCAGTTTCACATTACACCACAGGAATTTTTGCACTTTGATGAATATGACTTCTAGTGTCAGTACTGTTAACATTGAGAGTGAAATTTGAATAATTAATTTATTGGCATGAGCAGATGGTCACAAAACCTAGAATAGATAATCTATTGATTACGGTAAGGACTGCATGGCAAAGGAACTCTGAATGGAAGACGTCAGAACCAAATGACCCCTAGTTGCTTCAGTAAGTAGTGAGGCATATTTCTATACCAAGCTGTAATTATTTACTTCTGTTTTAGTCTTATGTCATTATTAACCTACAGATATCACAAACACATTGCTTCATTTTTGTTTATTTGCAGTTTAGTTCAATGAGTCAGAAGAAACATTTGAATGAAAATAAATACAGGAATTAGATTTTATGTATATTTTATTATAAAATTTCTCAAGAGATGATGTGTGATTATATAATGAAATCATGAGCTCAGTCCATTATGTTACATTTACTATACAAAGAGATTATTTAGATATATTTTAGAATGTTGGTGTGACTGCAACTTTTCAGAGGCAAATAAGTGAGTGAGACAATATCATAATGCAATCGTGTCAGCTCTTTTACGGGTCTATTTATCAACTTTCAAAGAGGTTTAAATCCCCGAAAAACTGCAGCTTCAAGTAAAGTGGCTATTTAGGTGTCTATGGGGACTGCGAAAATGCCCTATTTATCAAACACTGGAATTCGGAGCTTGACCTCAACATCTAACTCCATTTGAAGAGTTAGCATATTTTATAGCAGGCCTGTCCAACCTGCGGCCCTCCAGGTGTTGTGACACTACAAGCCCCAGCATGCTTTGCCAGTAGACAACCTGCTGATAGCTGGAAGGGCATGCTGGGACTTGTAGTTTCACAACATCTGGAGGGCCGCAGGTTGGACAGGCCTGTTCTATAGTGAGAGCATGAGCATTGCAGGAGTGGGATCTTCGGATCCCTCCCCAGTAGGCTTCATGCTCTTCCCCTTCGCAAATTGTGCAAGGCCAGAAGAACCTCTAAATAACTATAGATTATTCACAGGGACAGGGTCCAATCAGAGCTGCTGTGATAACAAACTATAATTAACTTGAGCAATATGCAGTGGGTCATAAATAGACCCTTTAGTGATAACACTTCCTTGTGTAACTAAGTCATGTGCTGTAGCCTAATTGAAGATGCATATAAATAAATCATTTATGTCATCAAAGAGATGGCTTCTATATCTGCATTACATGTACTTTGCTGCTATTAAACCTGCATGTGCAGAGGCACATAGTTGATGTTCATCCATAGAAGCCTGAGGTGAGAGAAACTGAGCTACAGCTCAATATTGGATCTGCTACTTAATCATACAGCATTGATCAGCCTGGATAGGAAATGTCTATACAAACAAGTAAATAAAAAATGGGAACCTATTAGTCGCCTAGCGGCTCATCCTAACTTAACTGTTACATAAGTGCCCCTAGCAAGTGTTATCTCATCTAATAAATAAAGAGATGTGATCAGTGGTCAAAGTGGAAATTTAGAAGTGCTGATATGGAACTTTTGCTTTGAAATGAATAGCCGGGGGCATGTGGGCCACCTAGGTTCCCCGAAGGTTTAAGAGTTTTGCTAAAGTGAAATTAATTTTAGATGCATTTTAACACTATATCGTATAATATAAAACATACTAAATGATGCTGAGTCCCCCACCTCTCCTGTGCTGAGATACCTTGCCTCTGTTCCCTGTGCCCCCTCCTCCATCACACTGTGCCCCCTCATTCATCACACTGTGCCCGCTCCTTCATCCCACTTTTGCCCCTTCATCACTGTGCCCCTTCCTTCTTCAAACTTTTGCCCATTCATTACTGTGCCCCCTCCTTCATCAAACTCTGCTACCTCCTTAATCACACTGGTGCCCCCTCCATTCTATACTTACCTTTTTACAAACTTCTTTTCTTCTCTTCCTCTTCTGTATTCTTTTCTTCAGTGGTCTGACTCGTCTCTGCGCTGTTCCTCAGTGTCGGGACATGATGATGTCATGCCAGACAGTCAGTGAGGAGGAAGCATTGTGAGGGAAGGGGGGCATCAGGTGTAGCTGCCAGCACCTAATGAGTATTTACAGGGCCGGTGGACTAGCGTTCTGCTAGTCCAGGTTGCTTGCAAAGAAGTGGAGAAAAAAAGTGCTGGTATATCATGCCGGCACATACTGCCCCACTTTGAGCACCTGGTATGACACTTGTTTGGCGAAAAAAAGTTACAAAATTTATTGAAAATAAATTAATTAAGGTGGTGACTAAAAGAGCAACCAATCAGCTACCAGCCATTCTTCCCACCAAATTGTGGCAACCAAACAAAACGTACCAATGGCCAGGTCCCCCTTAGAGCGGGCCTTGTTGATGCACTATTAGCGCTCCTGGGAATAATATCCTACCAGCGAGCCCTGATTGTGTTAACATCAGATTTAATGCTCACAATAAGTTCTAATCCCTTCTGATTTCAGAGATCATTTCCACCCAAACGAATCCCTAGCCCCCAAACTTAGCTTCATTCAGAGACAGGGTGCTTAATAATGCAGCCCGCCGCATGCCCCTAAAGCCCACCCATCTAACGTTCCTAGACCCTGGCAAGATGTTCAAATTATGAGCTGAAGCACTCCTACTGGTCCCAGTACACAAAGGAATGTCCCACAATCCACACCTTCATGGGGTCTAGATGACAACCTAAAACATAGAGGAAAGACACACTGAAATCAAGCAGCTCACAACGAGGAACATCCAGAAAGGCAACAAATGTTCAGACAAATATAGCAGGCCTTGCAGGGGGAAAGGACTAATGGGGTGACCAATATGGAGGTAAAATTGTAAAACAAAACTTGACGTACCACAAGCCAGTCAGACCATTTATTCTGTGGAAAAATTAAGAAAATCCCTCCATGACCCCTCAAACAAGGTGAGAAATGCACATCTATTTGAACTGAACATCCCTCCTCAGCTGCAACCATGGGAGCCCTTAACCCTAAAAGAATGAATGTCGTAGTCTTCCCAACCAAGCCCAAACTTACATAAGCATCTCTTAAATATCGTTTTGGAACTGGTATTTAGTCATAGGAGCCCCATTTAAATGTCAACCAGTTCCAGCCAGAATCCGGCTTCTTTCTACATGAAAGCAAGCCAAATGCACCGGGCAAACAACTGTTTTTCTTATTCTCTGTAATGTAATCCAATGCCCTCTACAAGCTGATCAGTTTTTGATCTGTGGATTTTACAAATCAAACTATGACCATTAAAATCCACTTTCTTGTAGAGTAAACCATTACTGCGGGATAACGTAGATGACGCCCCCAATTCGTTAATTCTGAATACCCCAAAAAAGACCACTGAAAAAGCTGAGCGAAACAAGTAAATTTCAAAAGTATCAGATGCAACCAGTGCCACCGTATCTATAAATTGGACTAACATATTATCATCTATGGGGGCGCTCCTTGTCTGCAACCGCAGGCACAAGTCTGGCTTTCAATCAGAGAAATAAAGAAATACCTGTCAATGCTGTAACCATAGAGGCTTTGGACCTTCCTGAAGAAAACCCATCCCAGACAAAGGCTAGTTGCTGTGCCATTATCTCGGTGACAAGTCAAAGCACTAAATAACTCCCACTCTTACCAGGCCTCCCTATACCGCTTCAAAGTAGTGGGGCCAACGTTCTTGCCTCCAGAACTTCTATGCAGGCTTGATAATCTGCCAAACATAATCAGGGCACGAAGAACCTACGTCTTTCACTGCTGTTGTCACTTTCCTAAATCAAATCCAATCAATGCACGATAAAGCCTTAGCAATACGGTTATGTGCCCTCGGCTCATGTTGAGGTTTAAAGTCAATAGTGAGGCACAAACATCTTAGGACCTATTGTCTAATCAAACAAATCACAGGAGGGGAAGAAGAATGCTGGTTATTAATGGCCTGTGCCATTCCCAGATTACTGTACCAAAACATTATACTCTCTCGAACAATCTCCCATAATTCAACCACCACTATTATTGGGAACAATTTTAAAAGGAGCAAGCTCTTTGTGAGCCTCTTTTCATACCAATCTAGGAGACAAGATTTAGCCCACCAATCACCATTAAGGTACGCCCCAAAGTCAGCAGACCCAGCAGCGTCTGTAAATAGCTGGAGATCGCCATCCACAAACGAACACCATTAAAATATTAAAGAAATACTCACCAAATTTTCAAATCTTCCTTTATTTCCCCAGACAGACTGATAAAATGATGACCCTTGAAGACTTCCACCATGGCCATCTCAGGCTTTTGACAAAATATTCTGCCCATTGGTATAACATGACATGAACAGTTCAGTAGGCTCAAAAGTGACTGCATCTGTATCAGTGTGACTTTGCTAGCCCCCTGAAACACCTCCAGCAGGCCCTGCAGTTTAGACACCTTGTCAGATCGCAAACTGCAACAACCCGCCTGCTGTCTATTTCAATACTGGAATACAACACTTTGTCTATCAGACCCTCTGATTTTTCAACAGCTATGGGTGCTCCCATCACAGTGAACAAGGCCTTTGCTGAAATCAAAACTGTACCATACCTATCCGAGTCCCCAGGGCCTACCAACAAAACATCATCCAGATATGATGGTGCTCCATACCCGCTACTATGCACCAGTGAAGGAAAGAGCAAAAACATTCCTTTCCAAGCACCTCTAGGTTTCAAATTCCTCTCCCCATATTCCCCAAAGAGTGTTCGTCGATATCAGCTGCCTAATAAACATCTGGTAAAACCTGGTTGCTGAATCTCCAGTACCTCTGGAAAAACATAGCTCAGCCCAGCAGTGTCTCGTCACAAGTTAATGGCTTTTCAGTGGGCTCTCCACCTGCACATCTCCTGAAAGTATTGAGTCAGCACTGGACAATCAGACAACAAACCAGTTTTACAATTCCCACTTACCTGGGAAACCATGTGGGATTGTAAAACTGAACCGTACAAGTACATGTTGTTTAAGTAATTGTACAACTTGTACCTAAAATTTAATTTAAAAAAAAATAATATATAAAGTTTTTATCTTCTGTTAATCTGTTCCAAGTAAACATTGCAGTCCAGTGAAAATAAGCTTTCTATATTAAATATTCTTAATGACAAAACCAGGGTGGTTCTGGGAAATCAGGAACTAATGATAGCTTCACTAACAGTATACATGGAGCTAGATAAGAAGATAGGAATCTGTATCTAACTAGGTTAGTACATAATACATATCTTGAGTACTATCTATTATATGTTGGTCTCATTTGCGATCTCACACTCAAGTCCTGCAATATTCAGCTATTAGCAGAGTACATCATGTGTATTATACAGATTCATTCATTGCTACAGCACCCTCTGGGCTTGGCTTAATAGCAATATTTTTTCCCTTGAATTGAATGGTTGAACATTATTGGTTTGTTGCCATTGACAATGGTTTCTTCATGTGTGGCATATGGAAAATGAAAATGACAAAAAAGGACATTTACCTAAGTGGTACCCAATAAAATAAATAATGGTAGCCTTGGCTTGCAAGATTACCCATTTATATTAGTATTGTTTTTACTACTATTATTATTATTATTATTATTATTATTATTATTATTATTATATTTTCTGTATAGGGGGGCTCATTGCATATCCCATAACAACAATGCAGGAATTTATAGTTATGTAGAAAATGAAAATGCACTGCACATAAAAGCATTTTTATGGTGGGATTAATATAATTTCTGGTGGGTTGGCAGCCCCAAGTCCAAACCACAAGATGGACGGGCTAAACTCAACAGTTTAATATTTAGCTTATTCTTTATTTTATTTGCTTTCAAAGAAAGGAGGGAAAACTCTCAGCCAAGAAATATATGATTTAACAATGGGAGCTAGTTGTTGGTGAGGGATTAATAGATCAGCTGTTATATATATTTAAATTATATTATAATTTGTTTAATAAATCATCTTAGATACTTCACGTTGGTTTTCAGCACCAGTTTGCATACAGAGCGAACTTTGGCATTAATGTGAATGGGTTGCTTGCAACACCACAGCACAAAACCACAGCTATTTCATTGGCTTGAATGTATTATAGATTTATTGCTTGAAACTCCTACAATTGAATTGGCTGAAATTACAGAGGCTTCTTTTCCAATGGCTATTTACACATGTCTCTGACTGCACAACCCAAGCCATTTACTGCCACTAAAAAAGGGAATGTGATGAAAAAAGGTATGTAGAATAAATGTATTGTCACGGTTCCTACGAAGAGACTCGGCAGATGTACCGTAGTAAGAGTGGTAATTATAATAAGTAAAGGCAAAGAAGATGATGCAGTTCGGTGTAACTCTGCAGACCACTATGTGGTGTTAAGTTCAGTAGAATGAGCGTCAGCTCTGTAGACAAACGTAGGGACGATGTCCGTAGATGAGCGTCAGCTCTGCAGGCCACTATGTGGCGGAGAGTCCAGTAGAATGAGCGTTAGCTCTGCAGACCACTATGTGGTAAAAGGTTCAGTAGAATGAGCGTTAGCTCTGTAGACAAACGTAGGGACGATGTCTGGAGATGAGCGTCAGCTCTGCAGACCACTATGTGGCGGAGAGTCCAGTAGAATGAGCGTTAGCTCTGCAGACCACTATGTGGTAAAAAGTTCAGTAGAATGAGCGTTAGCTCTGCAGACCACTATGTGGTAAAAGGTTCAGTAGAATGAGCGTCAGCTCTGTAGACAAACGTAGGGACGATGTCCGGAGATGAGCGTCAGCTCTGCAGACCACTATGTGGCGGAGAGTCCAGTAGAATGAGCGTTAGCTCTGCAGACCACTATGTGGTAAAAAGTTCAGTAGAATAAGCGTCAGCTCTGTAGTCAAATGTAGAGACGATGTCCAGAGATGAGCGTCAGCTCTGCAGACTAGGATGGAAGAGAATAGCTGGAAGCTAACAGGAAGCCACTTCTATCACCAGGAGGTGACTCAAAGAACAGGCACTGTAGGTAAGGAGGAAGTGCCTTTTAAACAAAGCGCCATTAGAATCCACCAATGAGAGGAGAGTAGAAGTTTTAAAGAAGCTGTCAGGTCTGCGCATGCGCAGACCCGAATCCAAGATGGCGGCGCCCAGGACGGAGCGGAGCGCCGGAGCCAGGTAAGTCTGCCGGGTGTCGGGTGTGCTGCCCGCACACCCGGCGTGTGATATGTATATTTATAGTGCATTTATCAAACACTAAAGAATAAATTTATTGAAACGTCTAAACAGGAAAAGTGGAGGTGTTGCCCTTAACAACCAATCAGATTCCAGCTATCATTTATTTAGTACATTCTAGAAAATGATAGCTAAAATCTGATTGGTTGCTATTGGCAACATCTCCTCTTTTCCTTTTTAGGAGCTAAATCTACCCCTGTGTGTGTCCATGCTTCTCATTTCTTTAAAGGCATGCCAATTATTTTTTACTGTCAATTTTATTAAAATAAATTACTGACAGGTAACATTTCTCCTGACACGTGATCATGCTATATAGAAATCTGCCTGGAAGTGAAAGTAGATCATCTCTAACAAAATGACACTTCGTTGTGTATTTTTGTTGTGTTAGGAGGTGTCCAATTTTTACTAACCTTTGCAGGTAGTGATGTATTGTAAGGATAAGTAAAGAGATAAGAGCACCAAAACGCCCTACTACCAGGAGCAGAGCCCCTGGACTAGAAACCCTGCTATACCTAAAAGGTATTTGTTTTTGAGGTAACACAAATACACCATAATTTTAAGGAGAGCATTTGAAAATCATACTAAAGTGTGTGCGTCCCTCTTTTTCCATACCACACCATCAATCAGCTTAAGAACAGTTATTTCCAAGAAATCTGACCCTACTACAGGGGACCTGTCTGTCAACCTTAAGAGTCTCTTGTAGCTGGTCAGAGGACTCCATGAATAAAATTAATATTACCAGTTCAGCATATTCTGATTGTGATTGTTCAACTCTTGATTGGGATTGACAAAAACCTGGCAGCTGATGTCATTTATTGGCTGGACCAATATCTCCCAGTAGCTTGGCCAGCAAGCATGGCTGGGTCAACACTGAACCCTAGCAGCCCTCCGCCTTCCGTATTGTAAATTGACACTGCCTGTATACAAAGCCAGAATTCTCTAATTGCATTTTACCTAAAACTCAGCTGAATCATCAAACCTGGCTGGCTTTCAGGAGACAACACGTGGGAAGAGTGATGAGGAGAACACTGCTAGACGATGCTATCTGCAAAAAGCTTCCAGTTTAAGAAATCAGCTCATGGGAATTTCTTGATGCTGTTCCATAAAACGTGACTGTTTTTGTTTTACAGCATTATTATGCTTTTTATTCTATTGCATTAAGTGGAAGTCAGTGGCAGAACCCATAAATGTTCTTCAACGTGAACCCATTGCCAAGTGAATGGTGTAATACAGGTTATTTCAAGATCATGTTAGCATTTGCCTTGGAATAAAAGCTATTTCATAGCATTCAACATGAATATAATACATAGCCAACTAATGAAATTACCATCCAAGATCATATGACAGGCATGTAAATTAGGACATATTTGTTCCACTTAATCTGAACATTTCTAGCTATTATCCTGGCATATCTTAATATTGGATCTTTATGGTATAAATGCATCACTTGTGATATTGATTAAAATCGCCTGACCAGCCTGGCACATCAGGAGTCAGAAGAGCTGGTGTAGTTTGTTATGTTTTCAATGATTTCTAAATGCAAAATACATAGAAGCTGGTATTTAATTTCCATGATGTCAACATTCCTTATGGACTTGAAAGAAGATGAAGAGAACTGAACATTCTATCCTAATTAAGATTTCACAGTAGTGTTATAATAGTAAGACCAATTTCTCTTCTGTCAATCAGATGTAATTAGAACATCCTGTTAGAGCAGCAGTCCAACGCACAAAGGAAATGTGGAAATATAAATAAGGGCTCTGATTGGTTTAGAACTTGAATTATGATAACCCTATTTTACTAGCAGAAGATAAGAGGTTCTGATAAATATGCATTTCATGTTCCACATGCTACAAAATGTGTGATAGCAAAGTCTTGGAAACAAGCTATACTGCCTCTTATTTAAGCGGTATAGAATCAGGTTCATAGATTCAATGGAAATTAGAAGGACAAGTTAGATAGAGTTACTCAGGTTTGGGAACCAAGGATTTACTAGACTTCAGAGGACAGTACTGAAGCTTAGTAGTCCTGATTTTCAGACATCTTTACTAAACAAGTATTAGGAAAATATACTAGTACACAACAAATTCATAGCACCCCACTTCCCCCTCATAGTACTATAGGTCACCACTCACATCATTTCCTTTTTATGTAGGACTACTTCCCTAATTTTCCTACCATGTGTTTGTATTTTTTTCTTTTTTTATTAAGAGAAAAGATAGACAGGTTTCCATTGATAACAGATATATGACCAGTTGTAGAATGAGCACGGTTTTGTACAGTTATTTTAGAGTTTACACAAGTAGCATACAGTGTAAATAGGCAGATTGTTAAAAAAAAGAAAACAATAAGAAATATGAGGATGATCAGTACTTTTACCAATCTGACTGTTTTATGGTATCTGTTGTGAGGTAAAGAAAGATAAGCCAAAAGTTATGTTGCTACCTTGGCAGCTCTTATGGCCTGAGCAATCCACATGAAATGACCATATACATTGCTAGAACTGAACGGAACAGTATCAAACAAAGGAAGAAAGGAATGGAAAGGAAAGGGGGGTAATAGGGGTGGAAATCTTCAGGAGTATAGGCAATGGTATTGGATGGAGTTAGCCAAGGGGCGTTTGCAGTTACTGTGTATGGAAGCAGAGTAGACGTGTAGGAAAGATGGCAGTTAATATCTGTTACATAGTGCGGCATATTGCTTAGTGTTTTTGAATTCTAACCTGAACCAGGCACACTATTCTTCAAGTTTGAAAGTATTAGATCATCCATATAGATATAATATTCCAGTCTTGCAAACCACTCTTTTATGGTTGGAGGGGTTGGGGATCTCCAATCGGTAGGCACCACTGCCTTTGAGGCACTGTGTAGGTATTTCAAAAAGATATTTTACACTTGGCTATTGGTATACCAATTCGGTTTAGAAGCCTGAAATTGGGGGTGTCAGGCATCTTTTTCCCCATGATTTATTTTGATATGGCAATCACCCTTTTCCAGAATGGGTGGCTTCTGGGTCATTTCCGCCAAATGTGGAGTGGTGTCCCCATGGCCTTGTCACATCTCCAACAGCACTAAGGGCTCCAACAACTTTAAGGGCCCTAGGGGTATAATTTGTGTCGAAGTCATATAATTGGATGAACGAAAGTATATTGGTTAATATTGTTTTATCGTGCGATTGCACTCAGTATGCCACGCTACACGTGGCATGGCGCGATCACGCGGTAAAATTCGCACGCACACACTCGCACTACAACATTTAGTTATTTATATAATTCATATTTAAATTGATTCCATTCCACAGTGATTTGTGAGCAGATAGTATTTAGTTTATTATGATTATATGTACACTTTAGTGTTATTTAAGGTTCAGGTTACATGAAACATGTCATGCCTGGTATCATTTTAATCCCCTATTCATCAGCAGTTGTCCGGTTCTTTCGCCGAAGAGATCGCACATTGCATACTCTGGTTAGCGATGTTAGGGTATAAATGTTTAAAGAAATACTGACTATAAAATGCTAATAGACTAGTTGTAACTGGATTCTTGGCGGGAAAGTCAGAGCACAACCCCTGGAGAGATGACCCACACCTTTGGATATTTTGGTTTGAACTGGCCTATGACCTGCAGCACACTGGACCTTCCTGCTACCTGGACCAACAGAAGCAAGCCACACCATCTGCATTGTTTTCACTGTAACACTGAGTGTATATAATACAGCTCTAACTGGCACTGGCCTCAGTCTTCTCTGACCACAGTATTCTGGAGTGAAGTACTGTCCGGGGGGTACCAGTGGGAGTGCAGCAAGCACAAGCGAGCGCAGCAGTATGTATATATCTTTCGGTATTGGCTGTACTGTATTATAATTATGTATTGAATTGCTAAATTTTACATCTGCTAAAATAAATTACTTTGTGCTTTGGAAACACAACACAATCGCTTGGGCAATGCTTATTTGAAAACGATAGAATTACTTTAATATTTGGCAAGCAGGCTAAAGCATCTGTACCATCCTGAAAGTACTTTATAGTGAGTCTCTATTACATTATTATTCATTGAGCTTGTGTTCCCCGAAAGTAGTTAGGCTAGATTCCCCTTCCAAACCCTAGAATATTTTGGCAATGTGCAGAACAGTTTCTCTATAAGCGTTTTATATATGAAAGATAGTATGTGCCTCAGGTAGGTGGGAGTTATACGCATTATTTGAAATGGAGCAAGAAGTAAACTCCTTGTCTGCTCCCTTACTAACTTCCTCTTTATGTAGGAAGTGTTTTAATTGCAAGCTCCTAATGGAACTTAACTGGTTCTATGCTGATTAAGTTCCATTTGGCTAGGACGTCACCAAAGGGATGAACACCTGAGACGCCTACCAGCTGACCAGCACATGCGATCCCTGCTTGTGAAACTCCCGGAGGAAAGATTGCGTTGCCGAACAGTGACATCAGAGGTGAAGTTAGAAGGAAATGTGTTTTTGTTCCTATAGTTTGCTCCAGTGCGCCTATGTATGATGAATCATTGGGTGCCTCACAACTGGCACTCTACTCAACTATAGCAAAACTACACTGCCTTAAAGTAGGATTCTTCTATTGCCACTAATTGCTTGTCCACTGTAGCTCTGGTCAATTACTGGATCCCACCAAGCATGGCAGTGTCATAGTAGGTAGCGAAATGGGGAGTTGAAGGCCTCCCAGGTGCTTGAGCCTACATGGGATGTCATTTTTAATGCGTGTTTTCTTCCTGCTCCATGTTGAGTCTCTTATCCAACGATGTAAATATAAGAACCATTTTTGGGGATGTGTATAGGCAAGGTTTGCAGGAGATTTCTTGGTAGGCTATTTATATTGATGATGCTGGTGATCCCTATCCAGGAAAGTTTTAGCTTCACCAATTTCTCAGCTCTTAACGTATTTTGATTGTGATGCTTTGGAAATTGTAGAGTACAAGCATCCTGTCAAGTCTGGTAGGACCCCGTCCCAGGTATCCCAGCACACCTCACAAAAAATTGGTTTATTCTGTCGAAAGCCAAGGTCAACAACCTTGGTTGTGTTGTCTTGTGCCTCTCGGCCTGGTATACAGAGGTGTTAACATGCCTGTGCCTGACTACCTGCCCACTACTTCCCTTGTCGCTCCTCTCTAAGCATAGAGAGGCGTAAAGGGGAGATAAGTCTGAGTCTGACAGCAGACAGAGGTGTAAGTTTTTCTACTGCTGATATGCAGTTTTGAAAAGCGTGTCTTGCACTTACCAGTCGGACTTATGTCCGACTCCTAATGGCTACCAAACCTAGAATCTACTACAAACCAGAAAAGAAAAATGTGGGTAATAATAGCCTTTGTGCAGAATGCACCGAGTGAGCCTTATCATTTTGAATAGGTATTAATATAGTAAACCCTGCAGCTTGGAGTTCCCATTACAGGGACAACAGATCATCATGTAATCTAAAAATAAAGAAAACATAAAAAGTAAAATGAACAGCTCAAAATAAACTAAAGATCACTGTGTTTTTCATTATTTCTTGAAAATGCCTCCAGTAAATTCAGTTACATCTATTTGCCCAATCCTTCAATGACAATAGTTTCCCCACAGAAATAATACAGTAAAGCCGGATTAAAGACACATCCAAGCTTTATAAGCAGGTCAAAAGTTGAAGTATATCTGAGTAACTGGCTTAGTTTTGGTATTTCAGAAAAACAAGAAACAGTAGAAAGTACACTGCAACATACTTATTTAAATAAGCGAATGACAGTGAAATACTTAATTGCAGCAGAAACACCACCTGATATTTGCCTGCTCTCCTGGAGTGTTCTGGAGACTCGGGAGGCCCTCGGGAGCCGTGATGACGGGATTCGCTGCAAATTGTGTCATTATGGCCCCACCCCTGCTGTGCGATGATGTCAATCGAGGAATTGTGTATCGGGGGTGTGGCTGTCATGGCACCACACCCCCGGCACTCGTCACTTCCCTCAGTGATCTCCCATAGTAGGGGTAAAAAATGTCAGCAAGTATGTACCCCATTCTTTAATCAAAGAGAGCCCTTAGAGCTGTATTATAGGAACAATATCTCTTTGAGAGCATATAGCAAAAATATTAAAGCAAAAAAAAAGATGTAACTAGGAAAGCATGTTAAGAGGAAACCCCCTCTTACACGGTGAGTGTCCGAAAGTCTGTATGTTCTTAAATGAACCTTAATATATTTTTACTTTACAATAACCGTGACAATATGGATCTTATCCTTTTTATATTATTGTTCATTGAAATTTCACACAGGAAAGAAAGTTTGTCAAACTTTTCCAATTATTGTTAGACAGCATAAGTCTAATTAAATGATAAATCAGGAACAGAGAACATATGATCTACGGTTTGTGTTAAATTTTAAGAATAAACAAGATTTTCCCTTCAAAACACTTTGCCAAATATAACAAGCTAGATGTAGGACCATCTGGCATTTATCACTGTTCACTAAGCAGCCATTGTTATTGTAACAGCTTTTTCCACAAGGCAAGACATGCAGTATTGGAGATCACTAAGCATCTGCCTGATATGATGTGTGGCAAAAAAATGGGCAGTACAAGTGTCAAAATTCAGATTTGGACAGAATTATAGTGAAGGAAATTAAGCTTTTTATAGAGCCCCTGTTAAATTATAAAGAAAAATATTTATCTTCACAAAATATAAAATAACCTTGGAATAAGGAGCTTACTGTGTAGTCTTAGCAAATCTGTCTTGCATCCTGCTGGATACTTAGATCTGCTATGCGCTTCAGCTGTGTCTTCCTCTGTGAGCTGATTGGAAGACTCAACTATTTAAAATGTCACCTGTCATTCATTCATTGCCAGCGATAGTGTTAGACATGCTAGCTTCCTGGTTCCTGTACCAGTGTTCTATTTGTTCTTGACCTTGCATCCGTTGTTCCTGGCTCTGCATTTATTTGTATCCTGATACCTGGATACATCACAAAGTCTGCTGGTTCGTGGCTCTCTTTATATTTGTCTCCTGTCTTCTGGCCTGCATCTACCCACTATTCACATATAGCTCTACTCCAAATCCCCAAGGCACGGACTGTGGTAACTATCTAATGCTCTCTTGTTGTTAAACATGGTTTAATATCTTGCAGCAACTCTGCAGCTTTAGACTGTATAAAACCTGCAATAGCATTTATTCAGAGCCATTGTTCATATATTGCATTGCCTAACTCTGTATTAACCTGCACCAGCATTTCTTCAGAGACATTGTGCATATACTCGCATTGCCTCAGACTGTGTAAACCTGCACCAGTATTTCTTCAGATTGTTTATATCTGTGTACAAGACTGTTATACTTTTGAATGATTCCTGCATTACATTGTGGCTAGTTACTCATCACTGCATTACCTCAGAGCTTGTGCTTTCCTTGTCTGCACTTTATACAGGAATCAAGTCCATTAAGTTTTTTACTACAACACATCCTTTTTATTTCCTAACAAGAACAGCCTGAATTTATTTGTGGCATGGATTCAACAAGGAGCTGGAAACATTCCTTAGAGATTCTGGTCCATGTTCACACGATAGCATCACCGAGTTGCTGCAGAGTTGTTGACTGCACATTCATGCTGTGAGTCTCCCGTTCCACCACATCCCAAAGGTGCTCTATAGGATTGAGAGCTGGCTACTGTAGAAGCCATTGCAGCACACTGAACTCATTGTCATGTTTCTGGAACCAGCTTAAATGACGTGTGCTTTGTGACATAGCATGTTATCCTGCTGGATGTGGCCATAGAAGATGGGTATACTGTGGCCATAAAGGGATACACGTGGTCAGCAACAATTCTAAGGTAGGCTGTGACATTTAAATGATGCTGGTATTAAGGAGGTCTGGGGGTAAATGTATTAAACTGTGGATTTGTCAAATCCCCATTTTTCAGCGATTTTGCCAGCCATATTTAAAACTGCAGTTTAATTAAAGGCAAAACTTGACGGGTTTGCCTCTAATAAAATTGCCATTTTAAACATGGCCATCAAAATCGCAGGAAAATCGTAGATTTAACAAAACTGCAGTTTAATACATCTAGTCCCTAGATGTATAAAATCTAGGAAAAAAAATACATAATCTTATAAAAAAAATACATTCACCACATTATGGCACCACCACCTCCAGCATGCACCATTGACACAAAGCAGGATGGAGGTTTACACCAAATTTTGACTTTATCATTTGCATGTTGCAGCAGTAATTGTGATTCCTAAGCCCAGGCAACGTTTTTCCAATCTTCAACTGTCCATTTTTGGTGAGCCTGTGCCCACTGTAGCCTCAGTTTCCTGTTCTTAGTGACAGGAGTGGAACCCAGTGTGATGCTCTTTTGCACATATGGTTATTTGTGATATTATAGCCTCTCTGTCAGCTTGAACCAGTCGGGCCACTGTTCCCCGACCTCTCTCATTAACAAGGCGTTTTCACCCACAGAACTTCCGCTGAATGGATGTTTTTTGGGGGTTTTTTTGCGTTCATTCTCTGTAAACACTAAAGACTGTTGTGCGCGAAAATCCCAGGAGATCGCCTGTATGACTATACAAACACAAGCGCATTTAACCCTGTAATCAATTGTTCACCTCAAGATAAATTTATAAATATGGTTACAGGTGTAATAGAGAGTCTCAATTGGATACGAGTAATTCACAATGGTGTTATGTGGATAGGAAAAGAAAAGAATAGAATAGTACATGGAATAGTACATGATACATCCACACAATGTTGTATACATTGGATAAACTTTATAATATACATAAAAATCAATACACTATAACAAATAGAATAACATTATAGATATTATACATTTGATGAGTAAATAATTTGCAGTATACAACTCATCCTGTTTTGAGTTCCAAAAAAACAATTTCTCCCCTGACAAAAAAAAAGCCCCCTGGTATTAAAGAAAAAGGCGAATATATTGTAGTGTCCAAACATTACATTATATATTTCATAGAAGCAGGAATGAAGATGATTTGTGTTTGTAGGTAGATAATTGTTAGGACAATACAATTTACTACTATTGTACGACATTATTTTAAAACAAAATAATGATTGAATGTTCCCGGGAAATGCTGTACTTGAAAAGATCATTCAATGTACATGTGACAGGATGGCTCTCCTATGCCACCCTGCCCATGTGTTGCTGGGGACCGACTGGGCTTTCCTTGCCACAATCCCCTTTCTTTAACACACCAAATTGTGCCCCCCATAGTAGATGGGGCCTGCTGCCACCATTAGGCTCCTTCACCGGCACCTAGGATTGCTTCCTTCTGGGTAATTCTCGCTGCTACAGTACCCCCTTGCTGGGCACCTGGGCTTGTACACCTGACCTCTTGCCTTCAGATCAGGGTTGCTGTGGATGGTTCCCTCAACTTATCTTACTGGCCAGAGTGTTAGTACTGGATGCAGGGTTCCAAACTCAGAGCAGCCGGATGACGGATTAGATTGGTTTAATTTGTAGGTCGCAAGAATTACAGCAGGTAAGTAGCGTCAAAGCAGGATCCTGAAGCAGTGATGTTTTATTAGCTCAAATAGTCCTTAGAAGGACAATTACAACATACACTAATTTAAGGTACTAGTGATCTCCAGAAGTACATATGGAATAATACTACTATATGGTCAAACAGAGCTCCCTTTAATACATATTCCGACACAAATCCTGGCAAGAAGTAAATCAGGAATCGAAGTGTCTGATATCACATCAGATAGTTTAACACCAGGATGTGATATTTCTCTAGACGTGGAGTTAACGCAATTTAACTTACAAAATTCACAGCAATCTGTGATATCCTAGCATTGCCAGAAAAGTCTACATTGTTCAGACAGGTTCCTGTCTCTTTTGCAAGACGTGACAATAGGTACCGATCTTGTGCTGGGCCTTTAGGCTAAAGCAGGTTTTCGTCACTTCTGTGATGAAAAGACTTACTTAGCATTTCCTGCTTTCAGCAAAACAGACTTCCTCTAACCTGGCATAATACATTATAAATCAATACATTTCCTATACTGAAATATACACAATATAAAAAAATATAAGCACATTTGCAATGATATAAGGCGGAGCCCTGCACCCTAAATTAAAATAAACATCTACAATAAGATATTCCTATGTGATTTAGCCACATGTAAGTTGCTTATGGCTACCGTAAAACACATATACATAGAGTCCCAATAACTTACACTCTATTAATTTTTTTCACTTTCTCCAACACATAATTCTGTTGAAAATGTATCCTGCAGTCAGTTGTACCAGCAGGGCAATAAAAGCCACGACACTTTTGAGCTTGGGTAAAACTGAAATACATTTCATTATTTTTTACATGGATTTGACATAACAAGTGATTTTTTGGTTTCCTGCTGAGCTAATCAGGGGAAATCAGTGATCATGTTTTCTAGAAATCTATTGATTACTATGAAGCACTGCTTATCTATCCTGATCAACTCTCTGGAATCTTGGGCTGGACTGACATGCTGATCAGGGCTGGATTATGGGCCCACATAAATGTTCCCCATTGCAGAATGCTTCCCCATTTTAGTGGTGGTCCTGTTGCCAAAGCAGGGAATAAGACTGATAAAGATCAGCTGACATCCGCATCACATGACCTCCTGCATAATGTCACACAGCATAGCAGAGGTGGAGGAGGGATATAGTGTACTCACCTTCCTTCCTATGCTGGCAGGAGGAAGAACCATAGCTAGGTGAAATAGCTTTAACAGTAAATTAAAGTGGGGGAGGTGTGAGAGGCATATTGGGGAGGTTTGATGGGCATGTGACGGACTTGTAGGGAGGTTTGATGGGCATGTAAAGGACATCTGGGAAAGTCTGATGGGCATGTAAAGGGCATCTGGGGAAGTCTGCTGGGCATGTTTGGAGATCTGATGGGCATTTGAGGAGGTCTGAGGGGTATGTGGCGAAATTTGAGGGCCATGTGGGCAGGTCCCTTTGCATGGCTTTTTCAAAGGTTGGAGGTCAAGACACTATCTTATTGCCCTGTGGCCCCTTAAATCTTAATCCCACCCTAGTGCTGACGCCCTCTAGGGTGTGATGCTGCCATTTCTAGTTGCTCTAAATCATGGTATTTAAAATCATGGTATTTAAAAATAAAGCACATCCTTTTCCAGTGTAAAACACTTGGCAGGTATTACAATGAGAAATAAATACAATACATATGCATGCAAGATAGTAAGTATAATGATTTTACTGGTTAAATTTGGTCATCAAATGTAACAAAAGAAGAAGTATTATAAGAATACATCTGAAATGATAGGACATTGATACTATTAGACTGGTCACATAAACAGTACTGTCACCATAGTGTATCATTGTATATATTTTTCCCAGATTTATTGTAGCTGGGCTATATGTGGTCTGTGTGTCCCCCAGCCCCCCTACACACTTATATATACTAAGTCCCACCGAACCATCTGCTGCTGTGTTTCCTTATTCATGATGCTACTGATTTATTTCCCAGCCTGTGGCAACATTATGTTCCATTCCCATCATGCCCTTCTGCATTCAAGAACGTCACTTGCAGCACACATTACCCCTCCAGCGTGTCTGTGTACAGTACCTTTGAAAGTCACAGAAAAGGCCACAGACAACTGTTTATGAAACGACATATAGAGTACAAGGTTTTACTGTCACCAGAGATAAATCTCTGGAGTGTAAATGACACATTTTGTATTTTGTATTTACACCTTGAAATAGCCACATAGGGCCTCATGTAAGTGCATTTGTGCATCATCAGTTTGTGTTTTGTGTAAAATTTTTCACACTATTTTCACAACTTATGCCCAGAATTTGCATTGCACTTATATAAATTATACTGTTTCAGAGGTGGGTCAAGGAGATTCTAATGCTAGTGCAATACAAAACACACTATATGGGATCAGTATAATATGACATATCCCCTGAAAGAGAAGCATATGTAATAATTGTTTTATTACTCGCTACCTCTGTACTCTTCCTATGACACCTCAATGTTAATTTGCATCCTTGAACATTTTACACTTAGACCACACCTGCTTCAGTCCTTTCCACTTAAATATTAACCTTTTCATATTAACCCATAGTTGCCTACTCTCCCGGAATGTCCAGGAGACTCACAAATTTTTGGGAGTTCTCCCGGACTCCTGAGAAAGCAGGCAAACCTCCCATATCCAGCTATCTCCGTTGGTGAAATGGGAGGGGGCGGCATAACGTCGCTATTCCCATGATCACGCCCCCTCGAAGGACCCCCTCCCGGACAGCTTATTTCAAAAGTCGGCAAGTATGTATTAACTACACTGAAGTTACTCTACCAAGACAGTACATACTATGGAAAGCTGTGCAGATATAAATGTATAAAATAACTTTTACTAATGCAATAATGTTACAACATATATCTTCAATAACATAATATTGCACACAGGACATATAGTATAAAACAAGCCAACATAGATCATACTTGGAAACTTTCAGATGTTGTCTTCCGGGAGCCTGCCAGGGAAGGTGGACGTGAGGGGGGCGGGGCGCCAAAAATCTTGTAATTTTAGACCTGCCCCCGTTGACATAATGATGCTTCATTTTACACCGGGGGGGCGGGGAATCGCAGCATTTTGGACCATATTCTGCCCACTTCACTAGGAAGTCCCGGGAGAGTTGGCAAGTATGACATAGATGATGCAATATAATACCAGTTCATCAGTTCACCGTTGCTTTAATTACTGCCTGTATATATATTTATGTGCACTAATCTGTGTAAAGGTACTTTTACATAATTTACTAACTCTGCATCTCTATATATCCTATGTGTATGTGTCTCTTCTTCCATGTCTCCATTACAACTCACATGTTCCCAATTATCCATATATCCGTACTTCCAGTGGTTGTAGTGCACCGGTATACAGTATTATGTCATACCGCTACTTTTCCCCACTAATTACCTCTTGGAAATCAATTGTCACAAACAATTTTGTCTCTAATGCATTATCCATGGTGGTTGAGTTATTTGCGTTACGGCTTGCGCCCATTGACATGAGCTTTCAGCACAGGAGACAGAGGTCTGCGCTTACAGCAGCTACATTTCCTGTAGAGCTTGTCGCACTCACAGGTACTTGGATGCCCCCAGGTCTTAAACTCAGAGTAGTAAAAGCTCTAATGCAATACCGCAGCTGGTAAGTAGGAAGCTGTAGCCAGACAGGAACGGATGGTCAGAAGCTAGCTGGAGTGAGGGGTCTGTAGCAGGCAGAGTAGTCAGGAGCCAGCCAAAGGTTCAGGGCTGGCAGCGAGCAGGGATAACCAAATAACAAGTAGAGGTCAGGGCAATCAGAGTTCAAGTGGGTTCCAAATACTAAGCCAAGGTCAGTAACAAGAAATCAATCAGGAGTCAAGAGACAACAAACAGCAGGTCAGCAATCTACAGGGAAAGAACGCTATAACCAGCAGGGAGGCTAAGCCCACCCTTCCTTAAATTCTAGCAGTGGCCAATCGGGAGCAAAGCTCCAATAACAATAATAATAAGCCTCAGCTGAGATTAAAGTGGGAGAGCCCAAATGCACCCGTGCTCGACTGCCACACTTGCCGGTATTAAAGTAATTCTATCGTTTTCAAATAAGCATTGCCCAAGCGATTGTGTTGTGTTTCCAAGGCACAAAGTAATTTATTTTAGCAGATGTAAAATTTAGCAGTTCAATACATAATTATAATACAGCACAGCCAACACCAAAAGACACATACATACCGCTGCGCTCGCTTGCGCTAGCTGCGTGAAGGCTGGTACCAGCTTACAGTACTTCACTCCAGAATACTGTGGTCAGAGAAGACTGAAGCCAATGCCAGCACAGCTATATTATATACACTCAGTGTTACAGAGAGAACAATGCAGATGACGTGGCTTTCTTCTATAGGTCCAAGGTTCAGGAGGGTCCAGTGTAAACAGGTCATAGGCTAGTTCAAACAAACCCCTCCAAGGGTGAGGGTCAACATTCCAGATGATTCTCCCACCCAGAAACCAGCTTCAACTAGTCTATTAGCATATTACAGTTGGTATCACTTTAAACATTTATTCCCTAACATCAATAACTAGAGTATGCAATGAGCGATCTCTTCGGCGAATGAACCGGACAGCTGCTGATGAATAGGGGATTAAAATGATACTAAACATGACACAGTTCCTGCAACCTGAACCTCAAATAACACTAAAGTGTACATATAATCATAATATATAAACTAATAATAAACTAAATACTATCTGCACATAAATCACTGTGGAACGGAACCAATATAAATATGTAATATATAAATAACCAAATGTTAGAGTGTGAGTGTGTGCGTGCGTATTTTACAGCGTGATCGCGCCATGCCATGTGTTACGTGGCATACTGATCGCAATCGCACGGTAAAACAGTATTAACCAATATACTTTAGTTCATCCAATTATACGACTTCGACACCGGGTCGCGGAGTTAATGCTGAGCATCCCAGCCGTTGCCATGGTGAGAGCTGGGACGAGAGGAGGGAAGTGATGCCTGGGCTGTTGTCATAGCAGCCGGGACGTGAGCTGAAGAAGCGAGCCTCGGGTCACAACAGTAGGATGGTATATTAAGGTAATGTAGGATGAGTTATTAGTTACTAGTTATGTGGCGTCTGGTGAGGACTATTAATGTAAAGTGGGACTTTGTAGTTAATGTAATTTAGTGAGGTTTTTAATTTAATGTGAAGGATGGTGGTAGCTAATTATGTAATGTGAGGTTTATTTATGTAATATAGCGGCAGGTGTGTTTATTTTAATACGCAAACTCTTTTTATTTAAAGTTGGGGATATTAATGTAATGTGGGGTATATGGGAGCTATTAATATGTAGTAGTAATGCAATATGGGTTCTTTGTACTAAATGTGTGGACTAATAATTTAATGATAAGGCTAGATGGGGGGCGGTGGCCTATTTATTAAATATGGGTACTATTGATTTGTAATGTAGGAGCTAGTTGGGATCATAAGGCCTAGACAGTTTATTCCTTGCTTGGCTTTCCTGTAGGTGGAATAGTACCTACCTCTTTTCAAAACATTCCATGATCTGGACAAGCAGAAGCAGGAGGTAGCCACTACGGAATTGGGAAAACATTTACTTGTGATATCAAGGGCTTTGTTTTGTACTTATGGGCTAGGCTTTGCACCTCTTTCTCCTAGAAAGTCAAAAGGGCAGCTTTAGCGGAGGTGCACAAGATTGCTGTGTTGCTGATGGGCATGTTTCATATGCATAATAATGCAAATGTGTTCCAGGTCAGAGGCAGGCTGGGCTGGGTGGAAGGGGGGCATCTGCCCCCCGGGCCAGTAGCATAGATGGCTACCTTAGGCTGGGTCACTGGAACACCTGCATTTTTTTCCCATTAAAACAGGCTGCTGAGTTGAGTCTTGCCCCCCCGCCGGGGCTAAATTTTGCCAGCCCTCCCCTGTACCAGGTGCAGCCAAAATTTACAACTCATCTGTGCGGGCACTATATTTAATTATAAATAAATAATAAATAATGTATAATAACAGAAAAGTGTCATTCAAAGAGTTTGTGGGAACGAATCCATAAACAACTTCTCTCTACATTGGGTAGAATTATATGCAGAAAACTGTTATGTTGTGTCCAAAGCAATTAAATAAAAAAGCAAATCAATTATTAATCTGAAGGTGAAAAGTCCCTTACCCAGTGCCATGCTAACATTTATTATTGATACAATACAACCATACATACAAAGACATTCAAAATGAAGTAGTATTGTGACATTAGAGCAATGTTTATAGATGCAAGTAGATGCTACCAATTCATTGCCACAAAGCTCCAATCATATGAATATTGGTTCAGTACACAAAACGACTTCCTAACTTGTAAACAGGTGGTGGTGAGTGCTCTTTAAGGAGGTCATGCAAGTTTTGCAGAGTTTTATGGCATTATTCCTACAATTAGATTTGATTTACAGTACATGTAGAAATCAATATCACCAGGAACTGGGTTCTAAAATGGTGTTTCACTACCAAAATAGTTTCAAAAACAATGTGGTGCTTTCTTGGTACAGCGAGGGAACACTGAGCTCCCGAGGGTGCATGGTTGGGAGGGAATTGGCTGACTTTTGAAACGGTAAACAAATTAAACTAAAGAAACAAGTAAAATGAGACTTCCCTTGAGATCCAGTACTTTTGTCTGCTGCCAACAGAAGATGACATCTTAGGGCTGTTCCTTCTGATTGTTTGGAGTGAGATGGCTTGTATCTAGTTGCAGTGTCCCTGAAAAGAATATGCTATGTTGGTCATTGTACTCTGGAAGTGTCCTTGTAAGTACTGCTTATGGTAATGAGGGACAAAACATAGTAATAATTTTACTGCTTTAAATTGCTGTCCATTGGTAGAACATATGTGTTTTAATAATAATTAGTAATATTTTCAAAGATGAGTACGATGACTTGTCTTACAGATATTTTATATCAATGACTGTCCAGGTGACAAGGAGACATCCACTGCTGTGTGAATATGTTCTAGGCACATGCAATGAGACAGGAACAGCTTAAAATGGACCTGAAGTCAAGGGCTCTTCAGCTGGCATGATGCTTGTTTCAGCATAAAACAGGAGATGGAACTATAATCTTATGTTAATATAATGAATTAAATGAAAATCAATAAGTGTGTGCCATTAGTATAGCTCTGGGATTCCCAATCATAATCACGGGTTACTAACTCTATCATCCTTAAGGAAATCTATAGGGTTAGATGAAGCTTAACAGGGGCTCACTGGCAATTAGGGTTGGACATTATGCACAAGTTTTATTGTTAAAGATTTTCAACAAAAATATATTAGAGGTCATGTAGAGTCAGACGCATTTGTGCATTTACATGTATAGGATCAATCCGATGCATCTTAAGGTGCGTCCAGCTGAACAACACTAGCATATGCAACAGTTTTACATCAGGGGTAACTAGTGAACATACTTATGACATGACTTTACAGTGCTATTAGTAAATGTGAAAGTCACATTATCCTATTTATACACAATAAAATAATGTAATGAATCGTCACAACAGAGAATAGTATCTGGACAGTGTTATTAATAAATGTAAAAGTCTCATTTTCCATATAAAAGTAAAAACAAACACGAATACAAAATACAAATTTAATTCCATTCAACACAAACATTTGTTGCTTTCCCCTCTAAGAATCTCCTTTCTTACCGCAGCCCAAATGGATATGTCAATTAAGTAAAATGAATATATGGATGCAACTTGGGCTTATAATATAGCAATCACACTAATGAGTTTCGTACTACCATTAGTAGAGTCAATCCGTAATCAGTCAACCAGAAGCAGCTAGCTAGTGCTGCTGATCATTATCAGTGTGTATCGTTGCTGCAGCCCACCATGATCCGTAAGAGATATCACGCTGTTACTGTACTTGGATCAACTGTCCCTCTCCCATTCCGCCTCTCCAGTTGTAAGGAGTCATAAGTGTTAGATGCAACAAACTCTATGGGCCTGATTTATAAGGAAAGTAAAGAAAAAAAAGGGAGGAACTTTGCACCTGGGCAAAACCATGTTGCATTGGAGGGGGAGGTAAATTTAAAATGTGATGGCAGATTTATAGTTGCGGTAGGGCCAGGGCCGGATTAGGGGAATGGAGGCCCCTGGGCTAAGGGAGCCCTAAAACAGGGTCAGCGCTTTGCTGAGGAATACTGTGCCGGGTTCAGGCGTTGGTCTACCGACAGTGAATGGAACAATCCTGCATTATGTAGTCAATTTCGCTTAGGTCTGTCGGAGCAGATCAAAGATGTTTTGGTACAGTACCCCTCACCAACATGGTTGGAAAGTCTTATGCAACTCGCCATTAAAATCGACAGACGGATCAAAGAGAGGAAGGCAGAGAAAGAGGCACCGTCCTGTTCATCATCTGCATTTACTTCTGCACCATTGGATTCGGAGGAACCTATGCAATTAGGAGCCTACAGAAGATATAACCAGAAGACAGACTCAAGGTCTGTGCCTTTATTGTGGCATCAAAGGACATTTTTCTCGTTCCTGCCCTAACAAGTCGGGAAAAGATTTGGCCTAGGAGACAAAGAGGAGGTTCACCTAGGTCTGCAGATTATCTCCTCTAAAAATACAGTTTTGGTTCCTGCCCACATCACTTATGGTGCTCATTCTGTTGACATCTCAGCCATTATTGATAGTGGTGCCACTGGAAAGTTTCGCTAAGTCTTCAGGAATTCCTTTCCAGAGTATCAGTACGGTTATTACGGTATGTTGCCTAGATGGAGGATCACTCCCAGGTGGTAAGGTCTCGTATGAAACTCCACCATTACACCTGACAGTGGGAACCCTCCATTCGTAAACTCTGGCCTTCTACCTTATTAATTGCCCGTCTGTACCGGTGACATTGGGGCATCCCTGGTTACGTCTTCATAGCCCAGTAATCAATTGGGCACAAGGAGAGATTACTCAGTGGAGTCCCTCGTGTTCTCAGACCTGTTTGAGCATGCCTCTTCGGATGCTACAGCCTGCTTCTGAATTACTTCCCCCTCAGTACCGAGAATTCTGGGACTTATTCTCTAAAAAGGCGGCTGACACGCTGCCTCCACATCGGGATTTCGATTGGGACATCGAATTACTCCCGGGCTCTAAATTACCCAAATGAAGACTATATTCACTCTCCGGTCCTGAAACCAAGGCCATGCAGGAGTACATTGAGGAAAATTTACAAAAAGGCTTTATTAGGCCTTCCAAATCTCCGGTGGGAGCTGGCTGTTTCTTTGTCTCCAAGAAGGATGGTGGACTACGTCCCTGTATTGATTTCAGAGGTCTTAACAAAATCACTATTAAAAACACCTACCCACTTCCTCTGATCTCAGTTCTATTTGACCAACTTAGAGGTTCTACCATCTTCACTAAAATTGACCTTCGCGGAGCATACAATCTCATCCGCATCAGAGAAGGAGATGAGTGGAAAACGGCTTTAAATACTCATTCCGGCCACTATGAATATTTGGTTATGCCATTTGGTCTCTGTAACGCACCAACAGTTTTCCAAGACCTCATTAATGAAGTTCTCTGGGAATTCCTGGATCAGTTGGTTGTTGTGAACTTGGATGACATCTTAAAATATTCCCATTCGCTGCCTCAGCACTGGCTCCATGTTCAACAAGTACTCCATAAATTACAGGACCATCATTTGTTTGCCAAGCTTGAAAAATGTGAATTTGAAGTTCGGAGCGTATCATTCCTGGGATATATAATATCCTTTACCATTATTTCTATGGACCCTAGTAAAGTTCAAGCTATTCTAGACTGGGTGCGGCCCATTAATCTAAAAGCTGTACAAAGGTTTTTGGGCTTCGCCAATTACTACCGAAGATTTACTCAAGGTTTTTCCGATTTGGTGGCTCCCATTGTTACCCTCACCCGAAAGGGGCAGATCCTGGTAGTTGGTCCTCAGAAGCTAATAATTCCTTTGAGGCGCTGAAAAGGGCATTTATCTCCGCCCCTGTACTACGACATCCTAATCCTGAGCTGCCTTTCATTCTGGAGGTTGATGCCTCTGACATTGGTGCGGGTGCTGTGCTCTTTCAAAAAGATCCTGGTAATCACCGACTGTTCCCTTGCGCCTTTTTCTCCCGCAAGTTTTCTGCTGTAGAGTCCAACTATGACGTTGGTAATCGGGAACTCTTAGCCATCAAATGGGCCTTCGAAGAATGGCGTCACTGGCAAGAAGGAGCCATCCATGTCATCCCGGTCATCACTGACCATAAGAATCTCCAGTACATTGAATCAGCAAAACGACTAAATCCAAGGCAAGCCCGTCAGTCTTTGTTCTTTACCCGCTTCCGTTTTGTTATCAGTTATAGACCAGGATTTAAGAACACTAAGGCTGATACTTTATCCAGAAGTTTTGTTTCTCAGCATGCACCAGTTACGAAACTTCTGCCAATCATACCACCTTCAATTATTCACGCAGGTTTAGCCCAGGACTTGGGCATAAACCTTCACAGATTCCAAAAGTTTACTCCCTCTGAGACACCCGCAAACTGCTTATTTGTGCTGGTCCACCTTCGAAAAGCTGTCCTCACTGAGGCCCATGACCATAAAACCGCTTGACATCCCGGCATCTGTAAAACCACAGAAAGTCTCTCACGCTCTGTTTGGTGGCCCACTCTTTATGGTGGCTCGCCATGTCTTCAGATGTTCAAGACTTTGTTATGTCCTGTGAAATTTGTGCTAAAAACAAAACCTCTAGGAACCGCCCTTCTGGTCAGCTCATGCCATTATCTGTTCCTACAAGTCCTTGGACACATTTGTCTATGGATTTTATTGTAGAACTTCCTTCTTCAGCAGGCCACAATACTACCTGGGTAGTAGTTGACTGTTTCAGTAAAATGGCTCATTTCATTCCTTTAACCAGACTTCCTAGTGCACAGAACCAGGCCTCACTTTTTGTCCAGCATATTTTTCGGCTCCATGGATATTGTTTCTGATCGTGGCTCTCAGTTTATTGCTCAATTCTGGAAATCATTTTGTGCTTCTAGAATAAGTGATAGAAGTCTAAGGTAAATAAACTAAGGAAAAAAGAGAGAGAAAAACAGAAAATAAAATCATCAAGTCACCCACATCAGTGAGATACAACGTGTAGTGTCAGGCTGTAGCAGGTAAAGATTGTTTCTGGTTGTCTACAATGTTGTTCAATGTTGTTGCTTAACTGTGATTTTCCTAAACTTTGGGCACGACTTATGTTCTGACGACATTCATTTGCATAGTGTATACTGTATGAAATAGCTCTGCGCATGCTCAGAAATGGATAGCTAATGCACATAATTGCATGCAATTCGTGTCCAAATACAAATGACACATACGACAGTCTATGACTTCAGGGGCGGAATGAGGGAGGGAAGGTACAGACTAGCACAGGCAATGTACAATAAGGGCGTGCTGAGGGCTGGGTTCATCGTTGGTACACTTGGTTTTAGCTGTGTCATTTGCACCAGCTATGGGGCAGATGTAAGTGCCAAGTGCCAAATGATATTGATGACTGATACGGCATTGTCTTTGTTTTAAAAACTACCCATATGCATGCCGCTACTTAGCACAGGACATGGGTATTATTAAGTTCCTTTTATCGCTTACCAATAAACATTGTCCAATGCGATTATTGTGGTTCCAACACACAAAGATATTTAATTGCAAAATATAGCAGGATTTACAGCAAGCCATCATAGCACATAAAAGATATTACAATAAAGCAGGAAAGTATAAAAACACCACATTTATTAAATTTTCGTTAGCACTTCACCTGGGCCCAGTGTAAGACACAGTCATGTTGTTTGCTGTCAGGAAGAGAGGAAGATGGTGCAGAGAAGCTTGCTTATATGCAGCTTCAGTTAACAAAAAACACTGATGATGTCACTATGTAAACAAATAACACTTAGGGAGGTCTTCATTGGTTCCAGTTATCTGCTGGTCATAGGTCAGTTCAAAGGATTCCTCTGATAAGGTGTGGTCAGCTCACTCCAACAGCTGAGCACATGTTGTGCCTAAGGGAACTGACCTAAACCAGCTTTTACAAACCTATTTGCATTCCAAACACAATATAATTTTGAGCATTAATACTTTATCCTACATAACTAGCGATCGCAGGAAGTGATCGCTTCGCCGATAGTAGCGGATTCCTCATGGTAATGTGTAGGTCAGAATGACACTAAACATGATACATTTCCTATATCCTGAGCCTTAGATACCTTTAATATATTATCATTTATGTGTAAATAATCTCAAATACATTTTACTAATAAATAAATGTGGATTGGAACCTTAATAAATGTATATTATATTATAAATGTGTGTGTTATTAATCCGTACAATTGCATCATAACACGTGGCGTACTAACTGCAATCACACAGTAAAACAATATTAATTAATTTAGTTTACTTCATCCAATTATTTTACTTTCACAGTATGCAAGTAAGATTGTCTATAAAAACACATTGTATATACGGTATGCATTAAAAGTATCTTGATTTATGTATTTATTGTAAAAAAAAAATTAACTTTTTTTGTTTTGGAAACTACATATTTATATTAGTGATTATACTGTTAATAGTTTTTAATTTATTTTATAACAAAATATTTTTTGTATGCATTCTGATGTGACCTTGTATTGCACATACGCTTGTTCATCTACTGCAGTCTGTTCTGTATGTCTATGTAAGGCAAGTAGCATTTTACACCAGGGTTTTAACAAGGTACAGGAGGGAAACATTCTTCAATGGAAGAGAAGTATTACAACACGAGGACATGCACTAAAACTGGATGGAAATAGGTTCAGAGGAAACGTGAGGAAAAATTACTTCACAGAAAGGGTAGTGGATAAGTTTAATAGCTTCCCATCAGAGGTGGTAGAGGCTAATACAGTAGAGCAATTTAAACATGCTTGGTATAAACATAAGGATATTGTTAAAAAGAAATAAGGATTAAATAGGATTGGGGGCTACCATAAGTTAAAAAATGGGCAGACTAGATGGGCCAAATGGTTCTTATCTGCCTTCAAAATAAAATGTTTCTATGTTTCAGATTCAAATCGAAAAGCATCTTGGAATACATTTCAATATAAATACAGTCAGACTTACATTCAATTTCTGTGCCCTTCTTCAAAAAGCATCTTACGTGCAAGTTACATCTAAGTTGCATCCGTACTTGAATCAGGCCCTTTGTGAGTAAAACCCTTAGTGAGTAAATCACAAACACATCTTTCCCCCAACTGGCCATTAAGTTATTGCGAGGTGGATTTAAAAATAAGATACATGTGAGCAGATAGGTCAACTGGTCAAAGAAATGCAAGAGTGTTGGGACTGAATATGGCTAATATAGTGTCATAAAATCTGCATTACTGCATCAACAGTTTAACACAGCTACTAACAAATTGCAGCTACATATATGGAACAACCGTTCTTTCTTACCAAAGCCCCTTAATGCCAACCTGAAGAAATGTGCCCTGGGGAAATATTAGTACTGAAGGGGTATAAGGGATAGTGGCTAGAACCCCATGGAGAGAGCGTTTTACCATGTCGTGGATCCTCCCCCCTCCCATTCAGGATAGTATTCAATTTTAGAAGGGGGATGGAGAGGGGGCTCACACCCTGCACTTTTATTTAAGTCCAAAGGAAACCTAGGGGGTCCCTTTGTTTTGGAGCAGTGGATCAGATCAACATCCACCCTCCCATTCCCATTAAACAGGTTTTCTCTCTCTTAGTAGGGGTGGAGGTAATCACTGCCAACAGTCATCAAAAGAGGCCCTATGCTAGGCACGAAGTTCTCCATCTATGTTTGCAGTGACATGAGAAGACACAGCCTCATGGAGGCATTATGAGTGAAGCCAAGGAGGTTGAGAGTGAGAACTTGCGATGGGAAGACAAAGGGGGAAGACTTCATTCCCCCCTTGATGTAAAGGGGGAACAAGTTCATTGAGGCAGGGTGGAGGTCTCCACGTGTGAGGAAATTTAACTAGAGGTATGGTATAGTTCACTTTTTCCTTACATATACATATGCTCTTTATAAAGGTGTAGCAGGCTCAGTGTGCAGTTACCTAGTAAGAGGTAAGACTGTACCCTGCTATCTTTTACTGTGCTGTTTTCTATGAAATGTACTTTTTATCCCCATGTCCCCCAAGAGTGTCTAATTACATGTGGATATAGGAGCTTTCACTATATGTTAGTCATTGTAAATATGTATATTGTTTATTGTATATTGTTGATATCACAGTGAAGCTGTTATTTACTGTTCTTAAAGTGAAGCCAGGTGGGTTGTGGGTAAGGATCAGGTTGCAGGATACACGTGACGGGGAAGGCCAATTAGTATCCATTGTTTTCAACAGGACTAGTCCAGACATTTTGTCTGGAACCCAGCAGGGGAGCTTCTGTGGAAGCATAGCTCATCTCTAGTCCCCCTCCAAACCTCTGATCCATCACCCATCAATATTTAAATGGGAGAGAGCCATGGGTTTGCTTAGGGAGTGGAAAGCACTGTGGGAATTTCACCCTGCATACAAGGAGCCACTCCGGGTGCAGAGGTGATGTTCATTCTGAGGATTGATGGCTGGAAGCTGCAGAGTGGTTGGATTTGAGTTGCCATTCTCTACCATTGGAATACATCTACAGATCCATGGGTCGTCAAGTCAGGACAGCCAGGTGACTGTAATTCCTTAAGCTAGTAGGATAAGGGACAGATAATTTGGTAATCCCACCTGGCATTTATTTAAAGTTTGTATATAATATTCTAGTATTGTTTTTGTTACAATAAATGCACTGTTGTACTTTTCTAACTGCATTTGCCTGTGTGACTATAGGAACCGTAGAAGGTACCGGGTAGGCTTCCCTGGCATAGAAAGGCGTCTTTGGTTGGCCAGCCAGAGTGAAGTGGGTAGAATTGGGCCAGAAAACGCTGTATTTTCAAACCATATATGATATACATGGAGATAAGACAACATTTCTATGGGCCTGATTCATCAAGGCACGTATCTGACGATTTTGAGCGTATCGTATGCAAAATCACTCTGCCCATGCCCAGAATGCAGCCCATGAACGCAGCCCTGTCCATTGTGTTTTCAAATACAAAGGACACTTACTACAGCCTATGATTTTGGGGAGTGAACTGGGCGGGCAAGGGGCATTTTGCCGTAGTGAATGTATAGTAGGGCGTGGAAAACCCAAGGACACACAGCCAAGTCCGAATCCAACTCAGGCCATCTCAAAGTTATTTGTTTTTCTGCTGTACCTCCTGCTCCAGATAAAGGGCTAGTCCAAATCCTGATTAGTAATGTTAACAGTCTCATATGTATGCTAGAACATGTGTTTGCAATCATAGGCAACTGAAAAAAATTAATTTATGCTCAGTAGACATTAACAACATCCTAACAAATGTATTTCATGGGGAAAAAATAATCAAATAAAAACTTTTTTTTAACTGTTTTATCATTAATGCCTATGCTAATAACAGGTGACTATTTTCCTGTGCATTCTTTTGTGAATTTATAATCCACATAGGGATTGGACGTATCCTGCAGCGTTTTGTGTAATAGAGTCCAGCAGACCTGCCCCGATTTCAAAAGCACACGTATCTAGAGCTTCATGCCTTGATGAATTTGGTTGTATGCAAAGCCTAAATATGTGCGTACAATTCTTAACTCAGGTTGTGTTCAGATTGCATGCCTTGATGTACCAGGCCCTATAAATTTGTAAATTTATTTCTACATACAACCCCTTTAAAGGTAAAATATCTGCTTTAAATACACATATCTCACAGGTTGCACTACATAGTCAAACTTTTCATATGCTAACATGGGAAACCAAACTGAACACAAACCTTTGAAAGAATGTGGGCTCATCCTTTCCAATATAGCAAAATCCAATGAGGACTTTGGATTGACATCTAACTCCAAATAAAGCTTCACACATATATTTATATCTTCTCCGCAATGCTACCAAGGTTGGCCCTTCATGCTTATTGTAATGACTATTTGATTGCTTCTGTATCCAGCACAGTTATTATCATAATTATAACTAACAGGTTTAGAGCCACTGAAAGAGGTACAAAGACTATGTAGGAGTGTAATCAATGAACAGAGAGCCAAAGGAGGAGGAGCGGTAGGACTGGTAGGCTTTTCTAGACAGGTGTGTTTTCAATGACCATTTGAAGCTATACAGGCTATGGGTTACTATGATAGTATGTAGTAGATGGTTACAATGGTGGGAGGCAGCACGGAAGAAATCTTGGATAAGCGAGTGAGATGTGGTTACCAGTGGGGAAGAAAGGACTCAGTCATTGGCCAACCGGAGATGTATGGAGATGAGGTTGGAGATGTAGGGAGCAGTGAAGTTGGAGAAGGCCTCATATGTGAGGGTGAGGAATTTGAAGAGGATTCTGTAGGGAAAGGGAAGAGGGCTGGCAGAGAGGGGAGATAGATGTTAAGCGGCAAGAGAGGAAGATAAGTCTAGCTGCAGCTTTAAGTACAGACTGAAGAAGAACGAGATGGAAACAAGGGAGACCAGTAAGGAGAAGGTTGCAGAAGTCAAAACAAAAAATGATCAGTGAGTGGATAAGAGTTTTGGTGGCATCCTGGGAAAGGAAGGGTCTGATACGGGACATGTTGCGGAGCTGGAAGCAACAGGATTGGATAAGAGATTGAATGTGAGGGGCGAAGGAGAGTGAGGAGTAAAAAAATGTAATTTATTGACAATAAAAAATGTCAACTTTTTAAAAAAATATCTGACAGGATATTGGTTTCCTAGAAAAATTTTGTGGGCTAAACCAATATTCAGGAGGATGCACGATATCTAGCAGTAGTGTTGCAGTTTTCATCTACATTTCTGTGTGTCTATTGACCGAGGATCAAGGTGACCAGTTGACTTGGTTTAATGCGTAAGTAGCACACACTTCAACTCAAGAGGCCAGGCAACAATGTCTCCGAGACAGCATAATTAGACCACTCAACACCCACATTTATTTTTTTCAAATGCACATAATAAAGACGTATTCTAAGAGAAAACAACATTAATTTAGCTTGGCGTGCTTTCCTCTGCTCAGCTCACTATGTTCCCATCTTTGAGATAAATTATTTCTGAATTTAACAGCTTTAATCCCATCTGGATCAAAATCTGCTCTGCGAGTCTTATAGCAGAGATCAGAAAATTACATTTTTCTTTTGTTGCCATTTCCAGACTTAAGCACAAAATGGCTCTGACCGATGCACTGGGAAAATGCTTAATTTTCAATTAGATTGAACTAATCCATCAAGGCAGGAATATAAAATCAACACAACCATACTACATAGAACTTTACCTGTAAACAAAACAAAATAATAAACTTAAGTTTGTGTTATTCACTAGTAGTTGACTTTAAAGTGTATTGATATAAAATAATAAATACAGAAGAGGCCTTACAATTACATTGCCACCTAAAGTCAACAACATTTTTTGTTCTCAACTTTAAAATGGCTGTAAAATGGGAGTACGATATAGTTACTTACTCTCCCGGAATATCCGGGAGACTCACCAATTTTTGGGAGCTCTCCCGGACATCCAGGAGAGTAGGGCAACCACCCAAATTCTTCTTGCTGCTTTGGTGAAGTGGGTGGGGGCGGAGCTAATTGTGTCCTGGCCCCGTCCCCCAAATTGGTATTTTATAGCAGGGGCACGCCTCTAAGACACGGCAAACTTTGGAGATCTCCCGGAGGAGTATGGTATTAACAGCAAAACCAATGAAAAGCTGCAATGTTCATTATTGTGGCTTACCATTGATCCTCCCCCTCACAACCCAAAACATCACACAGTCCGGATATAACCATGGAGTAAACCTGCTGATATTCAAGTGCATCACTCATAACTGAAGAGCAGACAACAAATCCAGAAATATGCACAAGATCATCAAGTGAGGACTTTCATGCTTCAATCAATGACAAATTCATCCAATAGGTCACCAATCGACCCTATATAAAAGAGCTACAGTACTAATAATATTTCCGCACATAAATTCCATACAGTACCTTTACAAAACAGATCCGGAACATTGTGGGCAAAATATTAAAATATAGTGATAGATGTGTGGTGATTTAAAATGCAACTAGGATTCAACAGTTACCTTTAATTAAATACATTCACATTGGTGATAGGGGTAGCTGTATAAATACCCCACATACAGCAACATGAATTCATGCCTCTAATTAAAGAGAAATATCTGAGTATGATAAAGGTTTCACACTTTAATGTTCTGGTTGTATAATAGTTAAATATTTATTTGGATAGTTTAAAAATGTAATTGTTGTTCTGAGTGTGCACCAATTAGTAGCAACCATCTTTTTAGACATCACCCTCCACTCAAACACGTGAGGCCGTGCAAATGCTGACGCCCATCTTGGCCTGTCTCAGCCTCCTCTTCTTGAGGCCTAGTTGCACAGTGGTGAAGGCAGAGGCCCTGTTATTGCTGAGGGTCAGGCTTTAACTAAGCAACCTGTTGGAGTCAGTTGGTTCTCCATTGGAGAATTTTCCTTCTTGACTGCGGGACAGGAGGAGGAAGAGGGGAATCTGCAGCTTGAAGCTTCTTCTGTGGGTGCGGGGATGCTTCTCTGGTGCAGGAGTTTGGAGGAAGTGGAAGTCAGGCAGTGTCTGACATAGGAAGGGTTGGGGCTGGAGAGATGTTTCCATGCAGTGCACCTCAGATCTTCCGCAGAGCCAAACAGGGGTCTCTCTCGGTTCTCAGCCTGTCTCTCAGCGCTCATCCAGCATCTCACAGCTGCCTCTGTCTCTAACAGCTCTGAGCACATCTCTCTCTCAGTTTTTCTGTCTCTCAGCCTGTTTCTCTCACAGGGATCTCCCTCTCTCAGCCTCCCTCAGCTCTCAGTCTCTCTCAACATGTCTTTCTCACAGCTGTGTCTCTCAGCCTGTCTCTCTCTCTAAGCTCTCAACATGTCTTTTTTAGCCTATCTCTCACACAGCTGTCTCTCTCTTAGCTATCAACCTGTTTCTCTTCTACCATCTCAGCTAGTCTCTCATAGCTATCTCTCAAATAGCTGTTCTCTTTTACCTCTCAGCCTGTCTCTCTCATGCTTCTCTTATCCCATCTCTGTATCAACCTGTTTCTTACAGCTGTCCCTGTCTAAGCTCTCAATCTGACTCTCTCTCAGCTGTCTCTCTCTCTAAGCTCTCAACATGTCTCTTTTACATCTCAGCTGTCTCTTTTACCTTTCAGCCTGTCTCTCTCATAGTTGTATCTCTCTAAGCTCTCAACATGTTTCTCTTTTACATCTCAGCCTGTCTCTCTCATAGCTCTCAAACTGTATCTCTTTCAGCCTATTTTATACATCTCAGCCTGTTTCTCTAACATTCTGTCTCTCAGCCTGACTTTCTCTTAGCTGTCTCTCACACAGCTGTCTCTTTCTTAGCTATCAACCTGTTTCTCTTTTACCTCTCAGCTAGTCTCTCATAGCTATCTCTCAAATAGCTGTTCTCTTTTACCTCTCAGCCTGTCTCTCTCTAAGCTCTCAACCTGTATCTCTTTCAGCCTGACTCTTTTATACATTTTCTCTAATAGCTGTCTCTTTCTCAGCCTCACTCTCTTATACATCACAGCCTGTCTTTCTTATAGCTGCATATCAGCCTCCCTCTCTCTCTCTGCCTAAACTCTCAATCTGTCTCTCTTAGTGTCATGAGCCGCGGCGGTACTCACAGCCGCTGTGGCTCACTTCCTGCTCCCCCTGGCGTCCCGGCTGTCACCTTGACGACCTTACAGGCACAGCCTGTGGGCTAATTAATGTAAGGGGGCTTGGTGCATTCATTGGTGACTCCAGTGGGTGTTTTCAGAGCTAGGCTCTCATTGGTGGCCACCAGTATTTAAGGCAGTGAGGTCTGCAGCCTCACTGCCGGTTATAGCTTACTGTCACAGTCCTGCTGACCTGCTCTTGCTCCATTGTTCCTGTCCTGTGGATACTCTGACGGATTTCTTGTGTATGACCCCTTGCCTGGATTTGGACCCTGCTTGTTGTCTCTTGTGAACCTGACCCTTCTGGCTTGTACTTTGGACCCTGCTACCTAGCCCGTGACCCCGACCTCTGGCGTGTTTACTGACCATCCTGCTTGCAAGTGACCCCTGACCTTGGCTTGTTCTCTGGATACACTGTCTGCAATAACTCTCTGCTCCTGGGTTCTCCACAGCCGGTACACATTTCACGACCCTCCGTTTGTCTGCAGCCAAGTCTGTCCCTACCACTAGGGGCAACAGTGAACACCAGGCTTTCGGAGCAGACTCCGGGTTTTGTTGTACCGGCTGGAGGGGTTCCTAACACTTAGACTGTCTTTTACCTCTCCTCCTGTCTCCCTCTCATCGCTCAGCCCTTGTCTCACTCAGCAGGGGTTGTCCAGACATAGCTGGTCAAACCCAGAGTAATAGATCAAGCAGCCAGCCTCCCTCATACACATAACCACTAAAGAAAGGCTGCAGGCTCTGCAACTGATTACAAGATCTATAGGTCTGCTGCAGCTCAGATTGTGCACACAGCCTGTCACTGTCTCACTAACTCCAGACGGCCTCAAGAAGCCATCGGCCTACCCGGAAAAGTCCCGTTAAGGTCTATGGCCAATCCGCCTCTGAATAGGACACTGTCAATATAAGTGATACTTGCCTGCTTTTTGAAAGTGTCATTAGCCTCAGCCAGTGCTAGGATCTGCCTTGGGGTGTAGCCACGCCCCTATTGTAATGTGGACACGACACCATGTTGACGTAGACATGCCCCCTTGGATGACTGTCCATACCTCCAGTGTTGGGAGGTATGGACTATGACAGGTTGGACTGGTGACACTATAGCAGGAAAACATGCTACATGGGATCCCCCTGCCATTATTTCAACTAGCCCTAGTCGGTTCACCATAGGGCTGAATTCCCTAAAGGAATGGGGTCTACAAAAAAAAATAGTCCCCCCCCAATAGAAAAAAAAAGAAACAACAACCATGTGATGAGAGCACTAGAGCTACTCACAAATAGGCCTGGTGCAGTCGGTCGGTGGTAATCGATTTCACAACGCTTGGGATACTGACACCGACTATACCTACAAAAAAAACCTCTGAACACTTAAATAACGACATAATTAAAACCTTTACACCAACGGTGGACATTACTGAAATCACTGCTATGCGACTGCTGCTAAATACGAAGATGCTGGATTGCGGAGCATTCTGACATCACCGAAGACAACGACATCTACATTTAAAGTGGTCTGTTAGGGTTACGGGTTAGGGTTAGGCATAGGTATAGGGTTAAGTTTACGGTGCGCCGAACGTAGGTAACTTAAATGATGTCAGAATGAAGCACCGGCATCCAGCATCTTCGCATTTAGCACCAGTCGCATAGCAGTGGTTTTGGGAATCTCCGCCGTCGGGGTTAAGGTAAGTGTAAATATTAATCATGTCGTTATTTCACTGTTCGTCTTTTGTTTTGTAGGTGTAGTGGGTGTCGGTATCTCAAACACCGGGATATCGTACCCAAACCCAGTGGGTGTGGGGCAATATAATAGTTAAAAGATAGAATAATGTGTTTTGTTTATGGAGAACTACATGACCCAGCAAGCCCTGACATACCTACAAGCGCCAGCATACCCAAGACTGCCAGAGCATGCTGACACTTGTAGAACTACAGGCACCAGCATGCCTTGACATCCAGGGCCCACTAGAATCTGTAGCTCGCCTGTAAAAAAAACACTGGAAAATCAAGAATAATTAAAATAATCCCTTAGCTGTGCTTCACCTGACAACTAGAAATACATCTCATGAATTCTGAAAAGATCCAATCCTATTTGCTGTAAATTTAAGCTGAATAAATGTGTTACATTGATTTAAGAAGACGTAGGGCTATCAAAAATATATGTACAATTAGACACAGGCATTATTATGTGTGTTTGACCCCTTAAACTGCAAATTTCATACAGATGGAATAAGTTTATTTGAGGAAACGGAGCAAAATGATGGATGGTGGCATGAAGAAAATCCTGTCATGTTGTTTAGTTTTCACTCGCTTATATATTTGTATGCAATTCATTTCTACATGAGGCCGGAGTGAATTTCTAATTTAAAGCATACTTACCAAGTTTTCACACTTCGCCTCCGGGAGATCCTGGAGGGCAGATGAAGTCTGCGGACGGAGGGGGGTGAGGCACGGTGAATCGCATGATTCACTGTGAATTGCGCCATGGAGGCTCCCATCCACTATGTCAGCTTTAAACATACTTGCTAACTCTCCCGGAATGTCCGGGAGACTCCCGCATTTTGGGTGAGTCTCACGGACTCCTGGGAGAGTATGGCAATCCTCCACATCTGCCCACTTCACTAGGAAGTGGGCAGAATTAGGTCCAAAATGGCGTGATTCTCCGGGAATCGCGGCATTTGGCCCTGCCCCCCACTGTAAAATTACGTGTTTGCCTCATTACGTCATGGCCACCACCCCCGGGAGGCTCCCGGACGACAACTACAAAAAGTTGGTAGGTATGGCTTTAAACCATACTTGTCCACTCTCCCGGAATGTCTGGGAGACTTCCCAATTCCAAGTAGGTCTCCCAGACTCCCGGGAGAGCAGGCTATTCTCCCCCTTCCTAGTGAAGTATGATTTAAAGCTGCCATAGTGGAGGCAGCCATTGCTGCCATAGTGGAGGCAGCCATTTTGTGAGCTGATCCAATATTCAGGCAATCTGTGCCTCATGCCTCAGTATAGTCACTAGTCATTTGTGACTTGACAGGATACATTCTCATTATTATTAGTTCAGTCTATAAAATGGCTGCCAGGCTGTCGACCCTGACAATCTTCCCTGCCTAGGACTCTTTGTCTGTTGTGTAAAGGAAGACAAGCTTGGTACTGTGGGCACATTGTTTGTGGCAGTAGCAGAGTTCGGTAATATAATTTATGAAGAGCCTATTATGGGTCCTTTCAACAAAGAAATAAATACACAGAGTGTCTGGATTATGCAAATGAATTGGTTCCACTGCTGCAATGATCCTATTGATAGAAAACAGGAACAGAGTCATTATTTGAACACAGATATAGTATTCTGAAGCAGAATAAATGATCATGGCAGGCTTCCGAGATCCTATTTGTATTGATCAATCAAACAGAATCTGGGATGACAATAACAAACTCCCGCCCCCTCCCCCCCCAAATAAATGTAAAATATTTTAATATTATTCCATCCTCTCTTTTCCACCTCAGCACCTTAAAGAATGATTATTTAAAAATATTGCACATATAGAAAGGTGTTCCTTTTATCGCATCAATATTGTATCAGTTACATGTAAACATAACATTTAGGGGGGAATTCATTTAGCCGACAGATGTCTTTGGAACACCTCACGGCCGAGATCTGACAGAAATCTCCGCTCATTTTTCCTCGCACAACCTGGAAAATGAGCAGAGATTTCTACCGCAATTGGCTGCAATGTGCGGGGCGTGATATCCGCGCGCCACATTGCCGGCAATTGAATCTCCCTCTTAGAAGCAAATAATTGATAGCAATTTCATATATATATTACTGTTACTCTTTCTCTCAGCCTCAATGGCATGTCACTTCCACTATGTTACGTAGATTTATAACTAATTAACTGACAGTGCCTAGCTAGTCCCCTACCCTACCTATAAATAGAGCAGGAATTATCAAAGTGAGATGCTAGCTAGAGATTTCCTGATGTTCTTGTTGAAACACAGGGGGCTAGAACACACAGAACTTCTATATTTTATTGATCAACCACATTTGTAACGAAGCATAATGTACATATATATATATATATATATATATATATATATATATATATATATATATTTATATATAAAATGTGTATATATATATATATATATATATATATATATAAAAATATATATATATAAATATAGCTATAGATATAGATAGATATAGATATATGTAGATATATGTATATATATATATATATATATATATGTATGTATGTATAGATATAGATAGATATATATATATATATATGTATGTATGTATAGATATAGATATATATAGATATATATATATATATATATATATATACATATATATATATATATATATATATATATATAGATATATATTGTTTACATAGTTTGAATATTGGCTGCAGAGGAAATGGCGTGAGCAGCTTGGGATGAAACGGCTGATTTACTTACTGAAGAATATTCTGCTGTGCATTTCATATTGGGCAACTATACGTATTTGTCTGCACATACATACACCTGTGCAAAGTTTCTGTGCGACCACTTGTGGGACTCCATGTTTAATTCTTTATCACAAGCTCTACTCACACGATTATATCATTTGCCAGTCTTCTTTTCTTCTACAGACTTTGTAAGAGACGATAGAATAATGATCTAAACTAACAAGTCAAGCAAGGTCCACCAGATCTTACACCAGAACTTTCTGGATCTTTTCTGGAAACAGGTACCCCAAACCTGTAAAATTAAAATTAAAAATAAACTAATACAAATAGCTACTTTGACATTGCCTTTTGAAGAGACGGGAAAAAAGACAAGGGAATGAGCAACATTATATACCTTTTGGTGGTGCCAACTCTTTACATGTCTCTTCTCGGCTAGTTAAGGATTAGCCCGTTTGTGGGGCTGCCATGGAGACATGCATGATGGAATAAATAAAAAGATTACTTTAAAGCCTTTCCCACTATCACTGTAGCACCAAGCCCTTCATTATTACCATCATCATCATCTATTTAATTCCGCAGTGCTGTACAGAGAACTCACTCACATCAGTCCCTGCCACATTCATTAGTGTTTCCATGCCTCTCCTAAATTACTGCTCGTTTGCACATAATTCATGTTCTAAGTAAATCGAGAGTAAGGGGCATAAGTTCAGAATTGCTCAAGCTAACCAGCTCCTTCTCGTATAAGCTACAGTGTTTTTCACACTCCACCTTCTTCAAAATGTAATCTATTTGCTTCCAATATATACAGGTACATTTGCACAAAAAAGGGGAGTGATGTCACAAACCCCCTTTTTGCTGCTTTGCAAATAACCCAATGTATTTAGTTAAGGTTGCACATTAACTTTAATGTCTGTTAAAAAAAAAAAAAGAACCTCTGAGATTTTAGGAATGATCCACGGGTTGAACCTGGTAGTTTTCCTCATCTCTGTGGGTGGGGTGGGGGTTTTAATTTGGGGTGAAGTGTCTCAAATCTCTGCTCATTTTCCCTCGCATCCCATAGAGATGCAACAAGAGAAAGAGTCGACATTCTGTACTGTATTAGCTGCCAATGTGAAACATAGGAGACAGGTGATGGGGAGCAAAAGCAGCATGGAGGGCCCAGTGTGATACAGGGGAGACAGATGAAGGGAAGCAAAAGCAACATAGAGGGTACAGTGTGATACAGGGCAGACAGATAAAGGGGACCAAAAGCAGCATGTAGGGCACAGTGTGATACAGGGGAGACAGATGAAGGGAAGCAAAAGCAACATAGAGGGTACAGTGTGATACAGGGCAGACAGATAAAGGGGACCAAAAGCAGCATGTAGGGTACAGTGTGATACAGGGCAGACAGATGAAGGGGACCAAAAGCAGCATGGAGGGTACAGTGTGATACAGGGCAGACAGATGAAGGGGACCAAAAGCAGCATGTAGGGCGCAGTGTGATACAGGGGAGACAGGTGAAGGGGACCAAAAGCAACATGTAGGGCGCAGTGTGATACAGGGGAGACAGATAAAGGGGACCAAAAGCAGCATGTAGGGCACAGTGTGATACATGGGAGACAGATGAAGGGGACCAAAAGCAGCATGTAGGGCACAGTGTGATACAGGGGAGACAGATGAAGGGGACCAAAAGCAGCATGTAGGGCACAGTGTGATACAGGGGAGACAGATGAAGGGGACCAAAAGCAGCATGTAGGGCACAGTGTGAAGCATCGGGAAGAAAACATTCAACTTTTTTTTGTTTTTTCTTATTAATAAACCTTGCAAAATTGCAAATGAGACATATTCTTTTTCTTGCAGCCCACTCAATCTTAGACTTTGATTATTTGACCCAATTGGGGATTTCAGTTTTACATGCCTGCACTAGAGATTTATGAATAGGGGTGGACGGTATAAGTATCGCCAAACTCCAAATTGGTTTTACTCCTGGAACAACCCAATATCTAATTTTATATGCAATTTTATTAATATAGAACAACACTAATGATCTATTTAATAATACATACTGTACTAATAGTTTGCTTTATACTTGATCACTCCAGTGAAATCCTTTGACTACGGAAGCAATACACGTAATGTTGCCATGTGAATACCAAGCCTGGAATGAGATTAACATTCTAGTTTAAATTGACTCATATTTGCCATTGGATTTATGAATATGACAGCGATTTTATCTGCGTCATCTTAATTAAGGAATGCTCCGGTGTTGGCTCAAAACTTTGTTTGCTCAGGTATAACTAGTTTACTTTTATTTAATGCCTCTGTGGTTTGCAAGGCGTTTTATATATCCCTTCCTTAGTTGCCAACATTATAAAAGAGTTCCCATCTGCTAAATTGGTGCATTGAAGCATTTTTGCTCTATGTGGTCTCAGACAACTTTGGAGCAATAAGATCCCTATTACGTCATGTTAACCGAATGTAATTATAATACTCTTCTGCATTTGAAACCATCTTACTCAATAAATATTGACTTACAAAGCCCACAGAATAAGACATACATGCCAATATTTGTATTTAACATACAAAAAAATAATTTTATTGTGCAATTAGCCAATATTAAAAAAATAGGGACAACTCTTTAAAATCTGTCACTGATAGCAAAATTCTCTTTCTGTGTATTTGACTCAAATAAGTCCAATTCCTTCTTTTGCTCCTCCCTCGACTCCCATTATCCCAAATACATCCTGATGTTTGCAAGAGTGCAGAGCAGGGTATGCATAGACTAGTATCATTAGATACACCCTGTTGAAAAGTGTAGCCAACCAACAACAACCGATAGTCAGGGACTAGGACTTCCAAATGGGTCTTCTGGTTCTATATGAATATAAGTCAATTCGAAAAGTCTTCCAAGGTAATGGTTTTTCTTCAAGGTGTGTTACACAGCTGTCAGACTATGCAAATGGAGATTTTGCCACTGATTGTTCAGTGGATAAACAAACTATGCAAATTTTGGTGATCGAGTACTAAATTTGGGATCCATGATTTTCCCATCCTCTGCATCCATGAACCTTATAGCTCCAACTAATTTCCATTTCTCATTTCAATTTTATCTGCTTTTTAAAGTCAATAAAAGTTTATCACAAAAAATATTTTTTCTTAGAAATTTGGTGCACATTTTGTTGGGCTAACAATGAACATTGGACACAGCTATAAAATAACTATGGCTTGATGCTATTGTACAGTTAGAAGTTTATCGGCACAGATCTGTAAATCAGAGTAACAATCTAGGAGCAAAGAGGACATTGGAAAGAGTGAACTGCTCAGTTGGAAGGTTTCATGTCACCAACCTCTTCTGTCTGTCTATGGCAATGCATAAAGACTTCAATCATTCACTGGATTGATTTTCTTCAGCTTAAGTTGTTAAGCTCTGTACATGATTACAGCTTCATTTGTACAGCATAGACTGGCCTAAATCTTTACACTAATGAAGTTAAATTACACAGGGGAGAAAGCGTTATTGCTGATGTGAGCACAGAGGAATAGATTTTAGCAATAAGCTTTAGACATGTCCTATAATACTATAAATTGTTATATATAAAGTGTATGCTACCCTATGCCACCGTGAATGATTATACCATAAAATATATGTAAGACTGCACTGTAATATTCATCATCATCATCATCTACTTATATAACGCCACTAATTCCGCAGCGCTGTACAGAGAACTCACTCACATCAGTCCCTGCTTCATTGGAGCTTACAGTCTAAATTCCCTAACACACAGACACACACACAGACATTTACGACTAACTCTGTAACACCTCTAATACAGTTTCATTGGACACTCAGGTAACAAACTGAAATGAAATGTAAATAGAATTCACTTGCGCTACACTTGAACTACCATCTAAGTGACAGAACAATTAGATTGCCCATTTTAACATGGCAGTGGAGCAGAGCCGGATTTAGACCTCATGGGGCCCTAGGCAAGATATTGGTTTGGAGGCCCCCCTGAAACAATCCATAGCACTATATTTTAGCGTGGAATATACTCCTATAGTTAAGTAGAAGGGTAAGCTATGTGCCGCCGCACATCACACTGCTCCTCATGCATTACCATGCGGCCCCTCATTACTGTCCCTCTCATCACACTGTGCCCTCTCTGCCCAGCATCTTCACAAATGCCCCTTCTGTGCCCAGCACCTTCACACATGCCCCTACTCTGTCCAGCACCTTCACACCATGCCCTTTCTGTGCCCAGCACCTTCACACATGCCCCCTCTCTGCCCAGCACCTTCATACATGCCCCCTCTCTGCCCAGCACCTTCGCACCCTCTCTGCTCAGCACCTTCACACATGCCCCCTTTCTGTCCAGCACCTTCACACATGCCCCCTCTCTGCCCAGCACCTTCGCACCCTCTCTGCTCAGCACCTTCACACATGCCCCCTCTCTGCCCAGCACCTTCGCACCCTCTCTGCTCAGCACCTTCACACATGCCCCCTCTCTGACCAGCACCTTCACACATGCCTCCTCTCTGTGCCCAGTGCCTTCACACATGCCCCCTCTCTGTGCCCAGCACTTTCACACATGCCCCCTCTCTGTGCCCAGCACTTTCACACATGCCCCCTTTCTGCCCAGCACCTTCACACATGCCCCCTCTCTGCCCAGCACCTTCGCACCCTCTCTGCTCAGCACCTTCACACATGCCCCCTTTCTGCCCAGCACCTTCACACATGCCCCCTCTCTGCCCAGCACCTTCGCACCCTCTCTGCTCAGCACCTTCACACATGCCCCCTCTCTGACCAGCACCTTCACACATGCCTCCTCTCTGTGCCCAGTGCCTTTACACATGCCCCCTCTCTGTGCCCAGCACTTTCACACATGCCCCCTCTCTGTGGCCAGCACTTTCACACGTGCCCCTCTCTGTGCCCAGCACTTTCACACATGCCCCCTTTCTGTGCCCAGCACTTTCACACATGCCCCCTTTCTGTGCCCAGCACTTTCACACATGCCCCCTCTCTGTGCCCAGCACTTTCACACATGCCCCCTCTCTGTGCCCAGCACCTTCACACATGTCCCCTCTCTGTGCCCAGCACTTTCACACATGCCCCCTCTCTGTGCCCAGCACTTTCACAGATGACCCCTTTCTGTGCCCAGCACTTTCACACATGCCCCCTTTCTGTGCCCAGCACACCATTCTTGCAGGCCCCCATGCACTTTTTTCATCATGGCCCACCTTCCAGGATGCAGAGAATCATGCAGGGCCATGATGAAACGAATCACGGCATGAAGGGGAACTCCCTGAAATTCAGTAATCTCTGAGACAAGTATGCAAGTAATGCAGCCATAATACTGTACCTGTTACTACACACGGCATAGGCAGCAATTCCGACAATGCAAACTATCAATTACGTTTTATGCTTCAGTGATTAAATTACAGAATGGAGATCCTTCATTCAGCCCACAAAGTGACTGCCTCTACAATACTAAATCCTAAATATAGTGAATATTGGTACATACTACAAAATAGCTTCCTCTGGCAGCATGTGATGTGCATCTTCTTGTGAGTCTAAATCTGGAACATTATTTGATCACATTAAAGTAGAGCATACCCAGCATGCCTTGAGAGCCTCTGCTGACGTCACAAACAGACTGCTTGAAATGCATGTGATTTGGGACATGCTCTGGAAACATGCAGAATTTGACAGCAGATCTATCAACTTCTCTGCAAAAACACAAATATTCCTTATTATTCCTTATTACCTTTCAGTCCTCCTCCGTCCAATTTCAAAGTGTGTCCTTAACCTGAAAGGCAAAAATAAAAGCAAAATCCTTTCCTGCTCAGCTTATACTAATCCAACAGCTCTCCAAGTAACAGATAGCAGGCCTAGGCCTTCTGCCCAGCTGACAAAACCAGACATCCTTTCAAAATGAATGCCCACTTACATTACAGCCAGCATTGCTGTTTTAGGTCAGCATAACCTTTTTTCACAGGCAAAAAGTAAAGTGTTTGCTGACAGTCTCAACTTTTTTTTTTTTAAACATCAATAGTTTTTATTGAAATTCTTCACAGTAAAAAAAAAGGGAGGGCACATAGTACAGATCAGACAGAGAATACTTAAGACCATAGCTGTACATCACAGAGAATGTCACATGGGCAGCACGGTGGCTAAGTGGTTAGCATTTCTGCCTTACAGCACTGGGGTCATGAGTTCATTTCCCGACCATGGCCCTATCTGTGAGGAGTTTGTATGTTCTCCCCGTGTTTGTGTGGGTTTTCTCTGGGTGCTCTGGTTTCCTCCCACACTTCAAAAACATACTGGTAGGATAATTGGCTGCTAACAAATTGACCCTAGTCTGTGTGTGTATGTTAGGGAATTTAGACTGTAAGCTCCAATGGGGCAGGGACTGATGTGTGTGAGTTTCTCTCTACAGCGCTGCGGAATTAGTGGCGCTATATAAATAAATGGTAATAATAATAATAATGCCCACAGATAAAACCAATATCATTGCAAGGGACATATTTAAAATGATTGAGGTGGTTTGTATAAGCTAGGGAGAGAAGATTCCACAGGGACTGGACAAGCAGGGAGCCTGCACCACCCAGAGCAAACTCCTGCCAAGGAAACAATATAACCAGGGGGGAGGAGGCCACCATGGAGTAGGGGACACCCAATGTCTCCATTTCAAAATTGAATTGGATACTAGCAACAATTTTTGTATAGTAGGAGTAGAGGCAACCGCCGCACTGGTTGCTAAGAGGACATGATCTCATATGTACCCATAATGTCTCGGGATCTAGTCCGGGTATAAATGAAGAAGGGCCACGATCAGGGAGGAGGTTAACAAGACCCTAGTAACCTTATGCACCAGGGCAAAAACCTTTGAACAAAATGGCTGAATAATAGGACAGGACCAAAATACATGGAAAAAGTCTCCTATTTCACCACAGTTACCCCAATAAAACTGTGTGCAGGCCAGATATTAGGAAATCTAGTTGGCGTAAGATAAAGTCTACACAATAGTTTTAGGAACATTTACAGATGATTAGCACATTTGGACATTTTGGGCCTGATTCATTAAGTAAGGCAAAAAAAGAGTAAGTTTTCTCCTGGACAAAACCATGCAAGGGGTGCAAATTAGTTTATTATTTTGCACATAAGGGAAATACTGGCTGTTTTTTTATGTAGCACACAAATACTTGATAGCTTTATTTTATACTGTAATTTAAAGTTGATCTAGGACATGCCCTACCCCAACTATAAATCTGTCCCCATATTTTAAATTTATCTCCCCCTCCAATGCAACATGGTTTTGCCAAGGTGCAAAGTTACTAATTTTTTTGCCTTTACTTTCCTTAATGAATCAGGCCCTTTGTGTAGATTAGTATAAATAATTCCCTGTTGGGCCGGGGTCAGAGAGATATTATGATCTGATTCCAAATTGGATTGGGAGGATAGCTTGGGTAAATCCGACACCAGGGGAAAAGATCCTCCACAAATCATATGTCCTGGAGCTTTAAAAACATTAATAGAGAAATCTGGGAGCTGGGGGCTGGCTGGCACTTGGTAGCCCAGGGGGCAAGACTCGACTCAACAGCCTATTAGGAACATTTTAAAGGGGAAAAAAATGCAGCAAGCTCTGTGACCCAGCTCAAGGTAGCCCACTATTGGACAGGCTATAAATCTGTCCTCACATTTTAAAATTACCTCTCCCTCCAAAGCAACATGCCAAGGTGCAAAGTTATTCATTTTTTTGCTTTCCTTTCCTTAATGAATCATGCCCTAGGTGTCACAATTTTCACCTCTCAATTAATAATCTCTGATGAACTTGTTAAATAATGCTTGTGAAGGTGTGTTACCTAGAGGGTTACCTTGTTTAAGAATTTGCTGTTTGTTCGGGAGCTGGAGGAATCCTGTAGTGGAAGCCAGAGCCCCACCGCTTCTAAATGAAGAGTGGATCGCTACTTTCATACTTGGTGATATATGCATTATACAGCACATGGGCTTTATATATGCATAGTCCACTATAATAACGTCCAAAATGGGCCATCACTGAAGGATGACATGAATCCAGGAATCATAATTAGATTAGTAGAACTGTTTGTGCTTCTGCAAGTACATTGAATATATCATGTTGTTGGCATTTGACAAGGAGGTTGCAAAGAGATGTGGGAATATTGGGGGGGAATCTTTGCTTTGTTGTATTTTAATTAGCCAAAAAATGGTTTACAGAGGTACTGCATTGTCCTGCTCAGTGGCTATTAGGTGAGTTGCTTGACAACCTGTGCCTTGTGGACTATGATACTGGTCAGCATGCATCCATTCACTTGTACAGTTCCAAGCTGCAAGTTCACGGTCTTGTGGCAGTGTCCGCACACTAGATATAGGTGAAACCACTGTCATTGAATGCTCCATGTAGAGGAGGATGGTTGAATGTGCAGTCTCCCACAGTTGTACACAGGACAGGTTCACACACCATCATTTATAACACTGTTACATTAAAAAGATTCAGAAGACAGAAAGATGGTTTTAAGGCTAACATCCAGCAATAAATACATAAATTTGATTTAGACAATAAGAACATATATCATTTTGAGAATAAAAAAGAAAAAACATAGACTAACACACAAATTGTAAATATACTTAACAGTTAATGACTGATGTCTTTTTGGAATGTTATATGTCACGGTTTCAACCTCTCATGAGAAGCTCAAAAAATGTGTTAAGTTCAATAGGTGTCTGGCCAAATATTTCCCTTTAACGTATAAGCTTCTTTTATACTGTAAATGAACAATGTCGGAAAATTTGTCAATGTTCCCATTGCTGCATAAAGCATTTGTTTAGTGTGCGGCCAAATTCTGGAATGTGATGTATGTATAACTACATTCCTCTGGCTGGTGTGAAACCTAAAGATCGAGAGCATTTCAAGTCAAATCCTAGACAATACCGTAAGCCATTAAAGGGGAACTATACCGCTTGAACAATTTTCCTCACTTCCCAATCCTTTAACAGACATCTTCTTTTGCAGCTATTAGTTTTTAAATACATAGACCGTTTTGATGACTCCTTTTGCACTTAATGCATTTAATCAGTGAATTTTACACTCAATAAAAATTACCTCTATACCAGTGATCAGCGAAATGAAAGAGTTGGAGGGCCGAATAGGAAGGAGGGAGAACGCAGAGCACTCCCTCCTCCTAAAGCAATGCCGCCTGACCTCAATGCTATATGCAGAGGAGCTCACGTGGCGCGGAAGTCGGCTGTCTGCATTTTGGGGCTGGCTGGGGGTGACAGGTGAAAGCTCAGCAGGCCTCCTGTTCCCCACTGCTGTGCAGAGAGCACTCTAAGGACCTTTATATAATGCAAAGAGCATTTTAGGTATTTCTATATAATAAATAGAGCATTGTAGAGACCTCTATGCAATACATGAAACATTCTAAGGAAATCTATACAATATAGACAACGTTTTAGGAACCTCTACACAATACAGAGAGCACTCTAATAACTTCATTACAATACAGAAAGCACTCTAGGAGGCTCTATACAATACAGAGAGCTCTCTGGGTTTTTATATTCAATACATAGCTCATTCTACAGAGTCCTATACAATAAAGGGAGCACCTTAATAAACAATATACAATAGCGACAGCATATTTTTAGATAACCCATCTCTTTCGATCATCTGTTAAAGTGATTGAGCAACATGCATTTTGTGCACTACCACCTACATAAGCGATTTTACTAAGGTGGCATTCCCCCTTACCTGGAGAACTAGGGGTAGCAATCCGCAAATCACTTTAATTCATCACCTTTAAATGGTGGCAGAAGGGTGGGTGAGAGCGGGAACACCAATCATAAGCCTCAATCTCTTGAATGCAACTTGTGATTGGTCATCCCGCTCAGTCTCCCTTGCTTTTGGTCAGGACTGTAAAATAAACAAAGGAGCCCTGGGAACAACAGCTGCATGTGACAGGCCTGGGGCTCCACCTATGGGGAGGGCACGTTTGTACAATTTTTTATGTAGGTGACAGTGCAGCTTTAAGATATCAGTCATGGCAGTGGAATTTTTCTGAATGTGTCCACTACACTTCAGACTATATTGCTTACTGGAACAAAGATTGCAATTAGGATTTACAGGATTCTTAGTTCTATAGTCTACAAAAAATAACTAAACTCACTTACATTTTTTATCCACCCATCCATCACCCCTAAGATTTGGATTTGGAGGTATTTGATGGGAGGGTTTAAAAAAACTCTACTAGATTTTTGTCGTTTGGGTTCTCTCTCTTGCAAGCAGCTATCCTGAATGACAGACTTTAAAGTAGGAAACATTCTGAAATCATTATAGTAACTGTAAATAAATGTTATTGTGATGATTCATTAAGGAACGTAAATGCCAATAAGTGCCGTTTTTTGTGCAAAATTGCTCTGCACATGCCCAGAAATAAAACATACACTAGAGGACGCAGCAACGTTAAATTCATTTTCGAGCACAAGGGCCTCTAACTACAGCCTACGATTCAGGGGCGGGAAGGGAATTGGCATATGTACGTAGTCAATGTACAGTAAGGGCTTGCCAAGCTCGAGCCCACGCATCAGCATCTGATTCAAGCTTTGGGCATCACATATGTGTTTTTCTGTTGTATCACTTGCATCGACTACAGGTCTGGTTTAAGTGCTGATTACTAGTGATGATGCATATGCATTTTATGTACAGTAGACATTAATAACATACTAATACATATATTTTATGGGGAGGGGGAGGGGATTGCAAAAAATACTTTTTTTTTTTTTTTTAATGTTTTGTTATTAATAACTATGGACCTGATTCATTGAGGATCTTAACTTAAGAAACTTCTTATTTCAGTCTCCTGGACAAAACCATGTGACAATGCAAGGGGTGCAAATTAGTATTCTGTTTTGCACATAAGTTAAATACTGACTGTTTTTTCATGTAGCACACAAATACTTGATAGCTTATTTGTACACTGAAATTTAAAGTAGATATATGTGTGCTACATGAAAAAACAGTCAGTATTTAACTTATGTGCAAAACAGAATACAGCAAGGGCTAATTTCTCACGCCAACTCCAATACACAATTTAAGGGAAGAGGAAAATTGATTAGTTCTCCTTTCCAAAAAGGTGCAGTAGTCAATATTTGAACATTCAGTTATGTAATGAAATTCTTGAAAACCACTATATACTTAATAATTATCGTCTATTACACATAATTATAAAGCCTGCTGGATTATACTGGTGCTAGATAAATACATTCTCATAATAATAGTACATTTAACTAAAATGCATTGACTCAGAATGGGTTTACACCTTACATTTTGAGTCAATGCATTTTAGTTTGGATTAAATATTACTATTATTATAGAGATCAAACAAATAAAGTACCCTAAACAAGCATAAAATCGCTATGCTCTGAACTCACTAAAATATATGTAATTTATAATAGAGCTGCATCTACAATATTTAGAGTGCCTTTCACAGAGGTATTGGAAACTACTCAAAATATTAAAACCATCTCTTTGTCCATAATACACAGTCAATGTGTAACACAGTCTGAGCATAAATCTGTGGGCATCCTTGTTACCTCACAGATGTATATTAAGGTCCTATTACCTGCTACTAGTTCCATTCAAGTCAGGTGAGTGTATGATTTCTTTTAGCAGGATGTAGGCACAAGGCTTAAAAATAGTAACCCAACATGTTTCCAAAGCAAAGCGCTTTCCTTCCTTGGTGGAGTGGAGTTAATAGTCTATGGTCTGGAAACAAGAAGAGAGAAGAGGGACAAACACAGGAAGGACATATACTGTGAGCTTAGAATAGTTAAACCCTTGTTCACAACTATTCTGTACAGTTCCATGACTAGTTATGTTACAGTTTACACCAGCCAAAATTAAAACGGTTGGATCTAGCCTTGTTGTGAGGATGCCAGGTTTCTAGAACCGAAGTTCACTAGGTTACCCAGACCCCATTAGGTTCACAAATCAAACAGGCATGGGGGAGAATGAAAGATACAACGTTATCTCTGCTTTTGTTATACTAAAACAACAGAGTATAAAACTGCACACTTAAAACAATACGTATTGGATCACTAGCGTCAATAGGAGTCCCAGCAAGGTTACCCACCCACCTTAGCCACACAAAAGTTCCACGGGTAAAAGGGTTCTGTCAACAGAAGGTCCAGGGAGTCCTGGTATCTTGCTGTAGCCCGGACCCTTGGCCAACTCTCCACCTTTGTGGTAGTGCTCTGGGTATCAGTCATCCCACTCCTGTGGGTGCACCAATTTACCCAGAACCTGGCGAGTATCTCCGGATGGAGAGGGGTGATGATACGTCATATGATGGAGCAACAGCCTGCTTCCCCGGGTAGAGGACAGCGATGATCACTGGGTCTGCTGGTACAGAACAGAAGCCCAACACCTTCCAGGAATTAATCCTCAGAATGAATACCCCATCCCCCATGGGCAGGGCCATCTTATCATCATTATAGGCCCCAGGCAAAGCAGTGCACTGGGGCACTACCTACACAACCACTCACAGGATTAAAAATGTAAATTATTGATAAAATGAAGCTTCTATTTATTGGTACCTCCAACCAAATCAGTGTTCAGTACATACAATTAGTACGTGTACGTTGTTTTCGTCAAGGTCAACATATGTATTTGCAAAAGCAAGATCGCATGTTAATAAAGATGATTTGAAGGTTCTGAATAAATCTCTCAGAATAATATACTGAAAAGTTTTCAAGCCTATGGGGCCCCTATGCTCATGTGGCCCCGGGCAAATGCCCAGCATGCCCATTCGATAAGACAGCTCTGCCCATGGAGTGGCTCCTTATATCCATGGTCAAATTCCCACAGTGTTTCCTCTCCACCGGATGTCTTCTTCTTAAATATTGGTGAGTGCTGGACCATAGGGTTGGAGTGGGAATGGAGATGAGCTGGCCTTTGACTGTGGTTCCCCTGCTGTGTCTCTGCCACAATGTCTGGACTAGTCGTGTTGAAAACAATGGGTAATACTTATCTTTCCCCACCTCCAGATAGATTAACACACAGTCCCTCCTGAAATTAACCTCTTCCACACTTTTGTGACGGGTCAGGGCTTCCAGCTGTCCCTCACTTCCTGTCCCTTCCTTCTTACTCTCCCATTTGTCCGCAATGAGTTCTCCCTCTATCCTTTGTGCGCAATTTAACACCTGGTCCTGGGGTGACAGTTCATGTAATCCCTATGGATTGATGGCCTGGTGGGCGATGTCATCTTGGCAGTGTGGCCCGGTCCCGTCACACTTGTTTACTGTTCTTTTTGTTGCACACTCATTTCTCCAATTCTTGTGCAGAATTGATATCTGCAAACTTTCCAAGAAAATCTGAATTATCATACATGCGCGCCAGTATGCCAAAACCAGCATCAGCTGTTTGTGTGCGGGTTTGCCCATGCGCTGAGCTTCAGAAACAGTGCTGATTTGGGAGTCTTACCACCTATCCCCTATCTGCTACTATGTGGCAATCCTAATTTCCTAAAACAAATTAAGTTTGCAGACCATATAGTCCTGCATAGTTCTGTTTGACTGCACTTAGCAGGAAAAGCAGAAGTGTAAGTCAAAGATAATTCCTGTGAACTACCACAGAAAAGAGCACTGTGCAAACCAGCACTGTGATTATTAGTCCAGCCTTGAGTGAACCCAGAAACCAACACAAGGAAAATATGCTAACTGTATATATATATATTATGTTACAATATATTCAGTTAATTGTAAGAAATGTTCTTTAACTCTAACACCCACTAATTTACAAAGGACCACAGTGAAGTTCCTAGCGTTCGCTTTCAATATCCTACTGAGCTACAGACCAATATCTCAGCCATAATGAGTCATTTGACAGAAGAGAACTAGCACAGACATTGAGAAGTGACTTTATAGCTTTACTTTGTACATTAGTTTTATCCCTCTCCCTGTCCATATCGATATGTTGACTTGTGATTCAGCATTATTTAAAAAGAACAACTGGAGTTTTTATTTATTATTATAAAAATGTCTGTGCTTATAAAAATCTGTCATGTTACCTTCACTTTCCATGATTGTATTTATTGAACAACATCAACTGAGGTATGAAATGTGTTTGTGTCTTGCTCTCATCATCATCATCATCATCATTTATTTATATAGCGCCACTGATTCCGCAGCGCTGTACAGAGAACTCATGCTCTCTCTGTGAGGTCATACAAGTAGACTGAGACAAATTACAGTTCTCCCTCTGCATAACACCAGCTTAAAACAAAGCCAAGAACATGGGTTTAACAAGGATAGTATTATAAACAGGGTCACATATCATGGAATTAATATTTGGCTGTTTTTATATATGTTGTGGATCTGCAGAGGGACTTTAGAAGCTACCAAATTCAGCCACTAGGTGGTGCTCACTTTGGGCAATACTGGGAATCTCTATAGTGTTGTGTGGAGAGACTGGAACACAGAAAGAGACATTCACAGACCTGTCATTTTTTGTCAGTGAAATTGATCTTGAATTGACTTTACTCTTATTGGAGATATGCGTATCACTTACATCCTGTCCTTACACTATAACTGGCTGTCTACTGTCATCTCCCATCAGCTTGGTACTTAAGATATCATAAAAAAAACCCTGACACTTTGCAATGTATTTACACATAACCGTCATTGATTTATAATTTGTAAAGTGTTCCTATCTTTGCAGCATTACTTAGTGTCATAGCTTAGATTCAAGAGGTTTTTGAGTCAAACAAGCTCCATAAGACAATTTTGTGACATTGGCAGAGAGCTTCAGACATTGTCATGTAACATTTTGCTATTCGCAACAGAAAAATAATATGTTGAGAGGCAGTTTGTGGATATATTGCAAAAACATTCACAATTCCACAACTCTCCTGAAAGTGATCTAAACATAAATAACTGTCAGGTCTGAAAATATGTCTGTAATATAGGATCACTGGTAACTGTGGTTGCACAGAAATTCCATGTGATTGACATAAGTCATACAACCACAAATACTCAGATTCAGCATTTGCATTTATGCAGAATAAGGGGGCAGATGCTGTATTTTGGATAGAACACTCCCATTCTGTTGGCAAACAAACATTAATCCTGCAAATCCAATCTCCATACAGATAAATGTACCTTTACAAAGACTGATATATTCATTTCAAATGAAGTGTATTTTGCCGCAGATTAAGTCCATATTAATTTTTATTTTGGTCAGTATGAGACAAGCATGGTCATGGCCTTTTTACGGTAATAGTGGTCCCAGGGTCAAAACACTTAAGTGGGTCCCCATTTCCCCATTGTTTAAGGTTAACATGCAGCTGTATCCCAGAAGTAGAAACAAAAATATTCCTTCATGTTTCCATTGTACAAACCATATTGTGTGAGGCTGTCATGTATATTTAAACATGGGAGGAGATGATTAGAATCAATTTTACAAATCTTTCATTAACGCCCCAAAACATATATACACTTAATGTAGGTTTTAAGACCATTAAATACATGTATTTGTTTTTTTGTTATTTTTACAATTTCTTTTCTAAAAGCAGTTGAAAAAAATGACACTTTAAAAGAAAAATGTGGTCAAAACCAACTTTTTTAAAGGACGATTTGCTCCGAGTTTCTAAACCTGATTCCAGCATTATTTCACGAACATAATTGTAGACTCAAAATGTAGCAAAAAACGTTCTGTTCAAATTTAGTTCTGATGTATGACTTGGGCTAATGTTAATGCTGTAAACGGGTTAGTATTCAGGCCAGTGGTGTGTAAGTAAGAGATGAGCGCACTCGGATTTCTGAAATCCGAGCCCACCCGAACGTTGCGGATCCGAGCCGGATCCGAGACAGATCCGGGTATTCCCGCCAATTGCAAAACTAAAAGCGAGGCTCTGAGTCATAATCCCGCTGTCTGATCTCGCGATACTCGAATCCTATAAATTCCCCGCTAGTCGCTGCCCTCTTCACTCGGGCATTGATCAGGGTAGAGGGAGGGTGTGTTAGGTGGTCCTCTGTCCTGCTATATCTCGTGCTGTTCAGTTCTGTTCTGTTCTGTGCTGTGCTGTGCTCTGTGTCCTGTTCAGTCCAGTGGTGCTGTGTCCTGTGCTCTGTCCTTCTGAGTTCAGTGGTGCTGCTGGGTCCTGTGCTGTGTCCTGTTCAGTCCAGTGGTGCTGTGTCCTGTGCTCTGTCCTTCTGAGTTCAGTGGTGCTGCTGGGTCCTGTGCTGTGTCCTGTTCAGTCCAGTGGTGCTGTGTCCTGTGCTCTGTCCTTCTGAGTTCAGTGGTGCTGCTGGGTCCTGTGCTGTGTCCTGTTCAGTCCAGTGGTGCTGTGTCCTGTGCTCTGGCCTTCTAAGGGCATTGTTATTTCCCCATTATTCCCAAATTATAAAAAATTTCAAAAATAGTTATAAAAAAAATTACAAAAAAAGTAATTATAAAAAATAAAAAAAAATATCCCAAAACAATCCTGCAGTATAAGTCCATTGGTACTGCTATATTACAAAGTTCACTGATTCAGCAGTATAAGTCTAGTGGTACTGCTATATTACAAAGTTCACTGATTTTGCAGTATAAGTCCATTGGTACTGCTATATTACAAAGTTCACTCATTCTGCAGTATAAGTCCATTGATACTGCAATATTACAAAGTTCACTCATTCTGCAGTATAAGTCCAGTGGTACTGCAATATTACAAAGTTCACTGATTTTGCAGTATAAGTCCATTGTTACTGCCATATTACAAATTTCACTGATTCTGCAGTATAAGTCCAGTGGTACTGCAATATTACAATGTTCACTGATTCAGCAGTATAAGTCCATTGTTGTTACTGCCATATTACAAATTTCACTGATTCTGCAGTATAAGTCCAGTTGTACTGCTGTATAACTCCAGTCCAATGGTACTCTCCTGTGCCGCATATAATTTTTAAAGGCTTTGCCGAGTGTGTGTGGCTTAGGGGTACACTCTCTTGTGCTACATATAATGCAGAACAAAAATTTGGAGGATAAAGTAGGGAAAGATCAAGACCCACTTCCTCTTAATGCTGAAGCTGCTGTCACTAGTCATGACATAGACGATGAAATGCCATCAACGTCGTCTGGCAAATCCGATGCCCAATCTCCTAGTACAGGGCATGTAAACTCCAAAAAGCCCAAATTCAGTAAAAGTAGCAAAAAGAGAAACTTAAAATCATCTGAGGAGAAACGTAAAGTTGCCAATATGCCATTTACGACACGGAGTGGCAAGGAACGGCTTAGGCCCTGGCCCGTGTTCATGACTAGTGGTTCAGCTTCACCCAAGGATCTTAGCCCTCCTCCTCCTCCCCCCCCTCAAAAAATTGAAGAGAGTTATGCAGTCAGCAACAAAACAGCAAACAACTCTGCCTTCTAAAGAGAAATTATCACAAATCCCCAAGGCGAGTCCAAGGGTGTTGGTGGTTGTCAAGCCTGACCTTCCCATCACTGTATGGGAAGAGGTGGCTCGGGAGGAGGCTATTGATGTAGCTGGCGATGTGGAGGAACTTGATGATGAGGATGCTGATGTGGTTATTGTAAATGAGGCACCAGGGGGGGAATCAGCTGATGTCCATGGGATTAAAAAGCCCATTGTCATGCCTGGTCAGAAGACCAAAAAATGCACCTCTTCGGTCTGGAGTTATTTTTATCCAAATCAGGCCAACCAATGTATGGCCATATGTAGCTTATGTAAAGCTCAAATAAGCAGGGGTAAGGATCTTGCCCACCTAGGGACATCCTCCCTTATACGTCACCTGAATAACCTTCATAGTTCAGTGGTTAGTTCAGGAACTGGGGCTAGGACCGTCATCAGTACAGGGACACCTAAATCCCTTGGTCCTGTTGGATACACACCAGCAACACCCTCCTTGTCAACTTCCTCCACGATCTCCATCAGATTCAGTCCTGCAGCCCAAGTCACCAGCCAGACTGAGTCCTCTTCAATACGGGATTCATCCGAGGAATCCTGCAGCGGTACGCCTACTACTGCCACTGCTGCTGTTGCTGCTGTTAGTCGGTCATCTTCCAAGAGGGGAAGTCGTAAGACCGCTACGTCTTTCACAAAACAATTGACCGTCCAACAGTCGTTTGCCATGAGCACAAAGTAAAACAAAATTAAAACTAATTAAACAAATTAAACCAAAAGTTAAATGCCCTGTCATAATAAAAAAAAAGAGGTATTGACGTCCTCGAACTACTGTACTGTTTATAACTTAGAAACACTACACTGGAAAGCTTGAGCCTTTAAATGAAAAAGTCACTCTTCATTGCACGAATATTTGCAACAGGGACAGTTTTTTGGTTAACAAAGTCAACAAATAACACTTCGACCCTGTCCCTCTTTCACATACTTGATGGGATCTCAATGATGAATGCTCAGTACCATGGTCGTCTAAAACAAGAGGTATTGACGTCCTCGAACTACTGTACTGTTTATAACTTAGAAACACTACACTGGAAAGCTTGAGCCTTTAAATGAAAAAGTCACTCTTCATTGCACGAATATTTGCAACAGGGACAGTTTTTTGGTTAACAAAGTCAACAAATAACACTTCGACCCTGTCCCTCTTTCACATACTTGATGGGATCTCAATGATGAATGCTCAGTACCATGGTCGTCTAAAACAAGAGGTATTGACGTGCTCAAACTACTGTAGGGTTTATAACTTAGAAACACTACACTTGAAAGTCGGAGGAGGTATTGTGGCCCCGGTACCAAATTGGGTACCGGGTCCACTCCACTATGTAGTCCAGAAAGCTACCTCGGTGAAACGTTTTGGACTAAAAACAATATTGTGAGGTGTTCAGAATAGACTGGAAATTAGTGGAAATGATTGTTATTGAATGTTATTGAGGTTAATAATAGCGTAGGAGTGAAAATAAACCCAAAAAACTTGATTTTAACACTTTTTATGTTTTTTTCAAAATAAATCCGAATCCAAAACCTTAAATCCGAACCAAAACCTTTCGTCAGGTGTTTTGTGAAACAAATCCGAACCCAAAACACAAAACACGAGACACCAAAAGTGGCCGGTGCACATCCCTAGTGTAAATGGCGTCCTACAGGGCTACACCCGGCCATATGCAGCCCTCTCAACAAGAGTCATTTTCCATCTTCTCTCCTTTACCTAATGATTCCTATGTCACAAAGACCACAGTCATACAGTCTATGTAGCAGGTTAGTCTGTGACTGAATGGTGGTGGCTTCTCACCAATCTAACACGACCATCAATATCTTAACCTGCGGTATGAATGGTTAGAACACCTCCTGCTCCAATGTTAAAATGTGATCTTCCGTTTCTCTGCACAGGTGATGTGCAGCCCCCATGTGAGACCGAGGGACATTTTTTTTAGGCCCCTCAAACATATAGGGCCTGATTCATCAAGGCAAGTATCTGTCGATTTTGAGAGTATCGTACGCAAAATCACCCTGCGGATGCCCAGAACCGGGCCGTACGCCACTGAATGCAGTCATGTCCGCTCCATCTTCGAACGTAAAGGACACTTACTACAGCCTACGATTAGCCATAGTCAATGTCCATAGTTACTTGTTTTATTGCCGTATCTCTCACTCTGGCTACAGAGCCGCTTTCCACACTGTGCATAACAATCACCACTTCAAAGATAAAAGAAAAATCCTATTTTTTCACACTAAGAGAACATCATGTATGGGAAGCTCTCATCTGTTTGAGCACTTGTCAGTAATGAAAGTCACACTGTTAAAGACTTTGTACACTGATTGTATGGAAAGTCTTCCACTATTACGGTTTTCTTTTCTGGTTTTTTTCTTGATCCCATACATCATGTTTGAAAACTTTGGTGGAGAAACAGAAGATCTACAAACAACACTGATTGAATTTAAGTATAAAATTTTGTTTATTACAGATTTGATAAGAGATATACACAGCATTTGAAATTTTCTTTATTTCATTTATATATGTTAAATTAGGGTATGGTTTATTTAGGATACTTTTGGGCTATAGTTGATAGTGGAGCGCTGTAGGAACTTTTTTTATCTGTAATTTAGAGTTGGACATACATATACATATATATAAAAAAAAATTGCTTACAATATGCATTTCCATACTGTGGTTGCACAACAAAAATGCATATGTAGACTTCTAGTATCGTTGACTTGCATCCCTCTAGGTTTGGAGAGGCGCAACGGGGGGGAGGACAGGAGTGGATAAACATAGGCTGAGAACAGTAAGGGGGTGTTCACGTAATTGTGACACAATCAGACGTGGACATGATCGCAGATGCTCCTAATTTTTGTGGGTACTGGAGGGCTGTTGCAGAGATCTATCTACTTTCTTCTGATTGACTGATTGTGTATTGACCCCTCCAGCTGCACTTAATTCATTAGCGTGGCCGCTATCTTATATGTAGTCGCAACCAACTATGCACAATACTTATCTGATATTTACATTTAGAATATTGCAGGAAAGAAAATTAGACATTTAAGGGGTAAACAGCAGATGTGGAGGTGTTTGTATTAAACAACATTTTATATGGAAAATGACACTTTCTCATTTATTAATTACTGTCAACGCAATATTCTCTCCCATGTATATGACACTTCCGTACATTATTATATTGTGTACAAGTAGGATAATGCGACTTAAGCATTCATTAATAACATTGTCAGGCCAAATGTCTACACTATAGCTGGGCGTAGTATAGATACACGTACACCTGATGCACACCCAGAGCAAATGTTACAGTTTTTGATTAGGGCGCATCTTGCAACTGACTCAAGATATACACTTAAGTGCGCTTATTCTTGTGCATCTTTTTCTATGAGCTTTCGGTGCGCAAATAACTCCAACTCTAAATGAGTCCCATAAGGTTGCTCGCCACTGATTTAAACTTTTAGATTATTGTTAGCATTCTTTTATTTATTTTTTACTTTTTTATACTTAGCCCAGGTTTTGTTGTATTTTAAGATTATCTACATTAAACAAAGCATTTGAAAGAGGAGAGTTCCCTCTGAAATGAGGGGTCTGTTGCCTTCCTGGGACATCCAGAGCATGACATGGAAGCTTTTGTATGGCTTACTAGGAAACCTCATGGTGGGCATCTGTCCTGGAGGGGTTCAGTTTGGCCCCCATAAACTGTCTATTAGGCATACTCGCCTCCTCTCCCAGAATGTCCAGGAGAATCCTGAGTTTGCCAAAGTCTCCTGCACTTCTCCCCTCCGGGATCTCAAGTATGCTTTTAGGGGTGTTCATATTTCAATGTACCATATGCATACTTCATACTTCAAAATTGTAAATGGAAAAACACACACAATTTAAGAAATATTCTAAGCAAATAAATACAGACGTGTTCTTGTTATTACAGACATGTCTATTTATTAAGCTGTGATGAGCCAAAAATCTGGAGAAAACAGCTGTTTTCACCCGAGAATGGCCATCACAGCTCTTCTTTCAAACTGCCTTAACCTCTATAACCCTGGTCACTATAGTCGACATAGACTTTTATGGGGACTGCGATGTGACCCAATTTAACAAGCTGTGAAAAGCCTTAAAAAACTAACATCATCTCAAGATGACATAATCTTACCTTTCCAATGGAGTCCATAGGCAAAAGACGCCAAGGATCCATCGCCGGATCCCATCGTTACATTAGTCGTGCATGGACAGTAACCGCACAGGGGTCAGCTCCTTCATTCGCCGTAGTGTTAGGCTGCAAGTGAAGGAGTTTTTAGTCTGTTAAGGAGGGGTGTTTTGCTGGGGCTCGCCAATGAGCCCCGGCATGGTATATACAAACGGCTGTACATTTTGTATCACAGCGGTACAAAATGATAATTACTGCTGGCCATTAGCCACCAATGATAAACCCCATATACTACTAACTTATGGATACAAATTATACTAAACCACAGCTTACTATACAAAGGGGCATATTCAATTGTTTGATTTTCCCGCAGCGTTAAAAGTATTACCGTTATTACGTTAATACTAAGCCGGATTTCAGCTCGCAGCTCCCTGAGCAGCGAGCTGAAATCCAGCGTTAAAGGTACCGTAATAATGGTAATTGAGCGCACTATTTCCGTAATAACGGTAATAGTGCGCACGCCGCGTTACTTTTACGTGTAACGCCAACAATTGAATATACCCCTATGATACAAACACCACTAAGCAGTGAAACACATAACAAAATACAGGTGAGTGCTGCGATATATTTTATATTTGATGGAAAGGTATCTATTTGTCTATCGACACAACTTTATAAATGACATCAACACAGGAACAATTGGGGATATAAGGGGGGCAAGTGGCAGGTTTAGATCCAAATGATGAACAGTATGCATTTAAAACAATACCTACAAATCATGTGTTTAACTGCCTATGAAGGTATACTTAACTGCACTATAAAATAGCACGTAAATGCCTTTGCAATGAAACCAGCAGCGCTGGATGTGATGATGTAACGACCTGCTCCTGTCTCCTCTCAGTACCAGCTCTGTGCGGTAGTGTTATGTCTCTGCGTCAGGAGGTAGCAGGGACAGAGGGGAGGAGAGGGGCGGCTCATGCAGTACTAGAATGTGATCTCACTATAGCCGGAGCTCAGTAGAGCCAGCAATGCCTGTGTGCTCCCAGCACTCTCCCTATCTCTGCTCCACTGTCAGTCTCCCGACTATGAGTGACACATTGTGGGATTATTTGGAAATATCTTAATGGAAGCTATGTCACCTCAACAGGACAATGTAGGACAACCTCGATCTTCATCCTTGTCTGGAGAGCTGAAAATATCCGGGGACACAGAAAACAGAAAGGTAATTATTCCAATGATGGCACTGGTAAATGTATTATACCAGAGGTCGGGATGCTTTGCCTCATCCGTTGCCATCCAGCTGTTGGGGAACTAAGAGTCCCAGCATGCCCTGCTAGCCTCTGGCTGCAAGGACATGCTGAGACCTATAGTTCCACATCAGCTAGATCGCCACAGGTTGCCTGAGCTTGCTATGGTCATTGTAGCAGCTGTGGTTGTGTTAATCCTTTGGATGGCAGAGTGAAATATTTATTTAACAGGTTGCTGTATTAGGGTGTTTAGACTCGGTGTTGACTCCTTGGGGACCATTTGAGAGTCATTTCGCATAAGCATTGCCTGCGCTCTTGATGTTACATGTCAGATACTCAGTAACTGAGACGTGTTGGTGCCTGGTGCCAGTCTATTTATTGACAAGTGTGCACTCCATGCTAAGCATAAAGGGCATCTAGGGAATTTGTACATGTGTGTTTCCATATGTATTTATTTACTGTAATCTATCTATCTATCTATCTATCTATCTATCTATCTATTTTTCTGTCTCTATACACACATACAAAACACACACAAATACTTAATATTCATAATGTTACTGTAAGCAGTTTATCTTATATTTGCTTATTTAGCAAATTAATTTTCTTTCAGTCCAAATAAGAAAAAAGGGAAATTGCTATTACACACAGTCTCTGTGCACAGAGGTTACTACAGGAGGCTGACATATGGCTTCATTATAGCAGCAACTTCATGATAATATGAGCTGTAATATTCACACTTACATTAATAATACAGTGGATTCAATGTTGTTTGTAATTTGTAAATACCTCCTAGAAATTAACCCATATTTGTCTCTGAATATTAATATTTATAGACATATGTTAGGTATTTTTATTATGATTAAGGATGACTAGTAGATAATTGCAGAAAGGGAGCACTTTGCCTGTATAGGTGTCCTCTTTCTATAATCTTAGCTCATGTCAAGGATTGCAATATATTATTACTCTAATTATTATTATTATTATTATTATTATTATTATTATTATTATTATTAATAATATTATTGTCATTGCTGTGTATTCGCAGCGCCAGACAGTGGGAGTTACAGAGCACATTAAACAGGACCTAACGTAAATATATTTAATGTTTTTTTAATTAACAACCATATTTATGCATTTATTTATCCTTATACATTACTGAAGCCATAGCAAAATGTTTCTATAATAATTTATTAGAAAAAAATATGGTGATGGAAGGGGAGTCAAAGAAGGACGTTAATAAGCCTCTAAAAATCTATAGTTTACTTATTTGCATCTAAAACAAACAATATGTACCTCTGAATTGATACGTTTTACCTTGTTACAAATTAAAGCTCTACCTAACTGTTTACGCTGAAGAGAAGAAAAGTTGGTTAGTGTTATAAGCTAAAATGAGGTTTATCATGGCAGGTAACGGATGTAGGCAGTCCCTCTGTTATATTACAAGGGTAAGCTGTAAGTGTTCCATATTGTATACTGTGCACCTGTATCCCAATATAAGAGAATGGAAGAGAGCGAACTCCAGATTTGTGGCTGATTGTTCAGTTCTAACACTGTTATAGCCAATCAGCAGGTAACAGACACTTCAGAAGGTGAAGATCACAGACCAGGCTTCCATAACACCTGTCATATTGTTTGTTCTGGGTATGATAAAGGTGAGATCCCTGTCAAGCTGCTTTGTTCATCTCAGAGCTCACAGTTACTGCATTAGTCCAATGAAGACCTGTCTGTAGGGAACTGGTTATACCAGCTATGTTTAGACACCTATTTACAATATATCTGGTCCATCATCTCATTGTCTGCTATGCTCTCCAGTGTAACTTAATTAAAACACCCAGTATAAGGAAATCTCTGTTTATCTAGAGGGTAGTGTCACAATGTCAAGTTCCCTCTTTACCATTTCCAGTTTAGGAAATTGTACCTCCTTTACTACATAGTTATTCGCAGAACAAAGTCCTGCTATTACCTCTCAGTGCTACTAATGATATATGTGGCGCTATTTTAAGTAGAAAAACAATTCAATTGAACTATTTCTCTTGGCAGATTGTTTTAAAGAGATCCCAGGGCAGTGAATACTAAATTATCCAGCAATCCGCCAATTTGGTACCAACTTTTAAATCTATCGGCTTCTCAGCAGCTCAAAGGGTTATGTGTCCCTCCGTATGCGTCAACATTGTTGCAACAAAGTTAAAAGCTCACAGCAGTCCTGGCTCCCTGCTAAGTTCAACTGTTATTTAAAAGATAGGAAGGAGGATGTGACATGTGATGTGAGAGCATTTTGCACTTGGAGGGTGGAAGAGTTAATGCCAGTAGATATATAAACATACATGATTGCTATGCTATATGATTTGCTGGTGCTGTGTTCACCGCATCTTAAATATATAATTAAGGTTCGTAGAATCCTATGATAGCAGTGGTTCCAGTACACACACTGATAATTTTCCAGACGTTTTACGGATCAGCAACTCAACCTGCCACTTGCCAAAAGTTTTATGTTGTGTTGCTATTAGCATTGCAGTTACAGCAGCTTTGTTATATTTACCGACTTAAAAATTGATTTAGTGCCAATAAGTCTGTGGTAGCAGCACAAAAGACATATTTGATTGATATAAAAAAAAAAAAATTACTTGTGTTTGGACTTTTTAATTACTTGCAAAGTGATAATGTTTGTACCTTGTAGTAAGCACAAGCACCTTCTGCACCACCAGCTACAGTTGTTATTACGCAGGGGAAAACGCATGATTTTTAAGCGGGGGTTTCCCCCCCCACAAAAAAAAATATAGACAGAGAGAGAACTGCTGCGCATGCGGCCACGCGTACACAGCAGCACCATTTTGGCGATGCTGTACAGTACAGTGCTGCTGTGTAGGGGCAATGTTTAGTGCCCGTTCGTTTGCGGAGGGGAGGGATTTCTGGAGAACCAGAAATCCCCCCTGCGTGCGCCCCTGTTACGCATCCTTATGTATCACGTGTTCTCCAAACCTCTTAGGTTGTAAGCTCCTTTGGGGAGGGCGATCTTTACCTTCTGTTGCATGTAATTGTATTTAATTTGTTTGTGTCATGTTCCCTCATTGTATGCTAGTGCTTTTTAAATAAAATATAATAATAATAATAATAATGTGTAATCTCACAACATTGTAGTATTAAGAGAATTCCACAGTGTTTATAGTTTTGCATTTGGATTCATTGTTTACAAAAAGCTGTTGAAATGGTGCAAATGATCTTGTACTTCACAGAAAAACTTCTACTAAAGTAAAATCTTTATCAGTATTTTGGCACCAGCTCCAGTTGATACAATATGAATAGCCCACAAATGTATTGATATACTTTCATACTTGACAGGAGATGCAACATTTGACTTTTCTAAGCTCACTCTCACCTTAATTGCATTAAGAAAAAGATCAGTGGTTTGTTGTGAGCTTGTTTCCACAATTGCTTTCTAAAATTCTAGAGCGCATCATGACCTATATCTCGTGCATTAATGGATGCCCCCAGTACAATAGTTTATTTTGGTAAAATCACAATACATGTAAAGTGATTGGAAATCATGCTTTAATACTTTCCCAGTGCATGTGTGTGAAAGTGCCCATGGAACACGTTTACTGCCTTAATGGGAGACATTGTTCCCTGTTATCAGGTCTGAAAGCTTCCCTGCGGTCCCTATCTCTTACTGAGAGGAAGTCTGTTGTGCGTAGGAAAAAAAAAGGAACAGTCTTGTATCATATATTTACATTTCATGAGCTCTTCAAACATTTCTGTAGAATTTATATTTGTGATTGTCATTACTAGCTTTTATATATCTAGATAAAAATATGTATCACAGAAGTACAAAGGATCTAGTAGTACTGGTAGTACTGAGGATCATCATCACCAAAAAGAAGATTGTTTCAAGGATCTTCTGCCATACCATCTCTATTCAGCTACTAGACACACTCAGCACAACTCTTATTGTCCGGGATCACGTGTCCAAACAACAGAGCTGTCTATTTCATTACCCCAGCCAAACGGGCGGCAAAGAAGACTCCACGTCCTCCACTGCCCTACACTACCTGGGTTAATAGTTCCTTCCCACTCTTTTTCCATAACTTCTCCAACTAATCCACATTCATCCACATCTGTCACATCACTCCACCATACACCTACTCAATTTACTTTCTCTGTTTTCTCCTACTTACCTACTTTACTACTAATTTCACCACACTTCTTTCCAAACGCTTCTTCTCCTTCCAGCTTCCTATTTCTACTTCCCCTCTCCTTATTTCTGCATCCCTCCTCACTAGTGTGCACCTTTAGAGTTTTGTTTCCACCCACCCACTCACCGACCTACACAAACATCCACAAACCTCACAACCACAACCACAAACCATCCTATGTTGTCTCATAGCTGCTACCGACATCTCACCTAACCTTGTGCCTTTTGCAATCCCCTCTATTTGCTCTTGTTCATCTCTCCACCCCACAACTTCCCACTTTGAACTTCCAATCCCTTCAACCCTAACCTTCACATCTCTCCACGACCCTACCTCTGCTTTTCCTGTGCACTCTGGAACGTGAGACCTATTTGTAACAAACTTGTATCTGTCCATAATGTGTGCATTTCTAAATACCACTACTTCCTTGCCATTGCAGACACCTGGCTTACCTCTTCTGATACTATGGCTCTTATAGTTCTATCCTATATTTGACTCAGCCACACTCCCAGACCTGGAGGCAGACAAGGCAGGGGGGTAGTCCTCCTACATTTTATATATTTTAACTTCTGAGCCATACCCCCAAAACACTCCCTCTCTTCTTCCTTTGAAGTCCACACCATCTGCCTATGTTTACTGTCATTTATTGCCCTCCCAGGTCTTGTTTCCCAATCCCTTGACATATATGTGCCTGGCTCACTTATTTAGTATCTTTTGAGCCACCGACTGTCAAACATCGGAGTCCGACTGTTACTTTTCAAACCTGCTGTCTGGTGTGCTCCCTCTGCTCTCACCTCTGTTCCAGGTACTGAACCCTGTGCCACAATCCTACTCTGAACAACAGGAGGCGCATGGCCCTTTAAGAGTTCTGAACCTGTTGTCATGTGACTGCTGATCTGAGGCCCACCCTATTCATCAGCTCAGCTATTTAAACCAACTCTGTACACACAGGCTTGTGCCAGAGTATTAGGCTTCAGACCTTTATTCCAGCATTCTTGTACATCTTGTGACTGATTTCTGTGAATTCTGACCCGGACCACTCCTGACCTCTCTTCTGCCTGTCATTTGATACTGTTTATGCTCCTGATTATTGCCCACCCAGCTTGTTCTGATACTCCTTCCATTTTCTGATTTGGCACTCTGGAGTTTATTTGTGTGCCAGTCTTGACTGCGTTGACCAGTCTCTTCTTGCTGTTTGATGCCAGCTTGTCATGCCTGAAGGTAGAGCAGGGAACCACAACCTTCAAACCCATCAGCAGAGAAGCCTAAACCACCTTGCGTGGTTCCCTGGTGAAAACCCGGAGTTTGTTAGACTCCCTGCCTCTGTTACTAATTCAGGTTGGCAAAAAAAAAATCCACTGAATCCGCTAGAACCTACCCTTATACTAGGCAATTTTAACATTCCCATTGACAACCTCAGTGTCTCGGCTAACACAAATATGCTCCCTCTCCGCATCTGCATGCCCACATCTAGCCCACCTCTTCAACCTGTCTCCATTGGCACAATCCCATCCCCCCTTTAACATGCATCTCACAAATCCTAAAAATACCATCTTTTCTCCAAGTACCGCTGTATTACTCTCCTCTCCTTTGCCTCCAAACTACTTGAGTGACCGATGTACAACCATCTATCTTGCTATCTCTCCTCTCACTCCCTTCTTGACTCTCTGGAAAAGGCTTCCATCCCCAACATTCTGCCCTCACAAAAGGTATCAACAATGTACTAACAGCAAAGTCTGAGGGTCACTTCTTCATACTCATCTTTCAGAACCTCTTGGCTGCTTTTGACACTGTTGATCACCTTCTTCTCCTGAATGCTCTTTTTTCCATTGGCGTTTGTGATAGTTTCCTAGTTCACATTTTACATTTCGAACTACTTCTTTATTGTCTCTACCTCTGGCACATCTGCTCTCCACTCACACACCTGTTGGTGTCCCACAAGGCTCTTGTTGTGCAGTGTGCACCTCATCTCTTGGTAAACTAATTCACTAATTGATCCTCCAATTCTACCTCTACATTGGTAATGCCCAAATCTACCTCTGTTTTTCTGACTTGTTCCCTCTCTGCTATCTCTTGTGGCCAACTGTCACTCTTCTGTCTCCACATGGATGTCACAAAGCTACTTAAAGCTCAATAAGTCCAAAATATAGCTTATTATCTTCCCCTGCTCCCACAGTCACCAGTTACCTATAGCAACACCACCATTTTTTCAATCTCTCAGGCTTCCTATCCCTTCACCCAAATGTCTCCACTTCAATCAGTCCTAAATACCACAGTAAGACGGATCTTTCTCAATTGTTGCTCCAGATCAGAGCTGCAAATTTAAAATTGGCTCCACATATCCCCCAGAATCCTATTACTCATCCTCATCAACAAAACCCTTATCATCACATCTCAAACCTCATCTCAAAATACTCTCCCTCACATCCTCTCAGATCCTTTCCTGACCTACACCTCACCTCCTCCCTGATTGCCACTTCTCACTTCTGCCTACAAGGCTTCTGCCATGTACTATACACTTGTGGAATTCCTTACGACAACCAATCATGCTTCCCCAGTCTTCAAATATTTAAATGCTCTCTGAAAACCCACCTATTTATTGGAGCCTATCCTACTCCCACTTGAGCTACTTATACTGGTACACCTTCACAGTCGACAAAATCTCCAACTGTGTTGACTTACAAATCAAAGAATATATATATATATATATATATATATATATGTATACATATATATATATATATATATATATATATATATATATATATATAAATACATATATTGATATATTGTTGAGGGCAGATATGTATGTCCCAGGATTGTGTCTTATGTGTTTTAAAACCTCTGGCGAATTGCTTGTGTTTGGGAATGAGCTTTCCAAAAATTGTTTTCAGCTCTAGGAAAAGTCAGTGTAAGCGTCCCTGGGGTTACAAATGGAGAGAGAAGGGCCGGCTCCATTCTATCTAATTGGGGTCTTCCAGCCTGCTAGCTAGTTGCTGGCTAATCAGGAGTTCCACCTGTGAGGAGTAGTTAAAAAGCTGTGAGGCTGTTTCCTCAGTGTCTCACTACATGGGGAACAGGTCAGAGGCCTGCTGAGAGACACTGAAATTAATACTTCTTAGTTCTGTTATTTTGTGTTTGTAGCACACTAGGTCCCTCCACCTTAGAGAAGAAATTCTCTTTATTGTATTATTTAGAACCGGACAGGCTAGAATTTATGTTTATGTTTTGTTTATTTTTATGTTGCTAATTAAAACTAGCTGCGGCTACTTACACCTAGGCACTGCTGGACTGGTGTTTTTTAACTCAGCTGATGCACCTGAAGTGCAACTGTTTACCCTAGGAGACGGCACCCCTGGCCTGATCTTGTGGCAATATATGTATATATATTGTCGCAAGATCATATCGATAGAATAATTAAAGGGCCACTAAACTTCAATGCAAGTATATATGTATTTGCATTTAAGTTGTGTGACCCTTTAATTACTCTAATTAATAATTATTTTGAACTCCTACTTTAAATTTTGAGCACACCGGTTACATAGACACAATGGAGACTTGCATGTTACAGGCTGAAATATTTGCCTTCCCTGAGTGTAAGTAACAGAAGTACTTTCACTTGCTCTCTGTAAACTATTCCAGAAGGCAGTTGTAGCACCGATATCCCTAGGATATGTTCAGAGAAAACGACTTTGTTAAAATTAGATAAACCTGTTGATTATCGTACAATTTTTGTTATGTTGTGATTTTTTAGAGATCAGTTTTGGAGGTTTCATGTGGGATGACAGCTTTATAGTTCAGTGGAGGACCATATCGAGTGTGTTTAGAGCGATAGCATGGGTTTCATGGCTGGAAGAGATAGATGGCAGACCTTCTCCATTTAATTTCAGTGGTGGAATTATGACCATGACAAGCGATAAATGCGATTGTCGTGAAGGGTTTAAACAGGACCCATGGCCAATAGTAGTTTTATCTACTGACATTGTAAGTCAAATGGCCGGTTCACATGGATCAATATCACCAGTGTCTATTCTGGTGTCTTCCTGAGATTCTTGACGTCTACACAGTTAGTGAAATCCCCCTTGTAAATTCCGTGAGGAACTCACCTGAGCAGAACATACATTATTAATAATTTAATACATCTGTGGTAATAGGAAAAGATGGGAATAATTGAAATCCTTTGTAGTATAAAATCAAATATGGTTGGTAGTGTTGTAGGTACATATAGATTTGGGGAGCTATTTATTGAATGGATCATTTCCACCTTCTTATCTACTGAATAAAACTGGTCTGTACAGTCATGGCCAAAAGTTTTGAGAATGACACAAATATTGTTTTTCACAAAGTTTGCTGCATCAGTGTTTTTAGACCTTTTTGTCAGATGTTGCTATGGTATACTGAAGTAAAATTACAAGCATTTCATAAGTGTCAAAGGCTTTTATTGACAATTAAATTAAGTTTATGCAAATAGTCAATATTTGCAGTGTTAACTCACAATTTTGCCTAAGAACACAGCCATGAAAAAAAGAATCGGCAGCACGGTGGCTAAGTGGTTAGAACTTTTGCCTTACAGCACTGGGGTCATGAGTTCAATTCCCGATCATGCCCTTATCTGTGAGGAGTTTGTATGTTCTCCCTGAGTTTACGTGGGTTTCCCTTTCGGGTACTCCGGTTTCCTCCCACACTTCAAAAACATACTGGTAGGTTAATTGGCTGCTAACAAATTAACCCTAGTCTGTGTGTGTATTTGGGAATTTAGACTGTAAGCCCCAATTGGGCAGGGACTAATGTGCGTGAGTTCTCTGTACAGCGCTGCGGAATTAGTGGCGCTATATAAATAAATGGTGATGATGATGGTACCAAAACATCCTTCAAGAGCAACTTCTCCCAACCATCCAAGAACAGTTTGGTGATGAACAATGGCTTTTCCAGCATGATGGAGCACCTTGCCATAAGGCAAAAGTGATAACTAAGTGGCTCTGGGATCAAAACATCGAAATTTTGGGTCCATGGCCAGAAAACTTCCCAGTTTTTAACCTCATTGAGAACTTGTGGTCAATCCTCAAGAGGCGGGTGGACAAACAAAAACCCACAAACTCTGACAAACTCCAAGTATTGATTAGGCAAGAATGGGCAGCCATCAGTCAGTATGTGGCCCAGAAGTTGATTGACAGCATGCCAGGACGATTTACAGAGGTCTTCAAAAAGAAGGGTCAATACTGCAAATATTGATTCTTTGCATAAACTTAATGTAATTGTCAATAAAAGCCTTTGACACTTATGAAATGCTTGTAATTTTACTTTAGTATACCATAGCAACATTTGACAAAAAGGTCCAAAAACACAGAAGCATCAAACTTTGTGAAAACCAATAATTGTCTCATTCTCAAAACTTTTGGGCATTGCTGTACTACAAACAGCTTATTTATTTGTTGAATTATAAAACTGACTGATCTCCAGAATATTTACATTGCAGCGCAAATATTTTGAGGAAAAAGGCACCTAAACTGAGTACAAATTTATAAATGTGCTCTTGTGATTTCCAATTCCCACCCTTCAGGTTACCAATTTTCCCTTATCTTGGCCTTTTCATTCACTTTTTACTATCATACTTTTTAATATCATGTTCCTGTGGGCTAAATCCCTGGTCCATATTATGAATCCCTTTGTTTTTGTAGCCAGATCTTTGTGCTATTAAATATAAAATATTACAAAGCCAAAATAGAATGAGTTATTTAGTTTTCTAACTGAGTCAACAATTCTGAGCATCTGATTTAATGTCTTGCAAAACAGAAACCGCATGACAGACATAGGTTGACACCAATTGACATGTTCAAGGAATATGTTTTGAGTTTGAAGCCACTAAATAAAAAAGAAATACATGAACGTTTGTATACACACTTAAAGCTTACTAGCAGAAGGAGAGCAAACAGTCAGACCAGGAATATATACTAATGCAAAACACATTTCTAAAGTCTCCTTATTTGAGATCTATGGTAAATGAGTTCTGCATGACTAGCTTAGAAGACTAGATAAGTCTGTTTACTTCTACTTCTTAATGTATTTAGGAAGTTGTCTTATCACAAAGCCTTGATTATTTTATAAGCTTAGCATGGTTTATAGATAAACATTTTCAGTAATGTTTGTATACAGTAACCAGAGACTTAACAACAGGTTGGAAAGCTGGCCACACACATGGAGATCTAGTTGTCCAGCTTGGGTGTGTTCAACGGAATCAGCCAAACATCACGCATTATACAACCTCCAAATGACTGTTCTAAATTATTTAAATGTGATCTATTTGGAACAGACAGAATGTAAAATCAAGTTTAAAGGGACGGAAAGCCTGCATTGCAACATTTATTGTGATTGGTTGAGGGGATTGGCAGCAGCAGGGAATACCTGGCCAGAGGTAAACTGAAAAGCCAAGCTTAGTGATATAAACATGTGGCTGAAAAGCACAGAAGGAAGTCAGAAACTTAAAGCAAAATGCATTTAGTAAATGTTGCAGGAGGACATGCACTAGCCAATAACTTAAAGTAATCTAAAGGAGGCCATCTCCTTTAACTATACCTATAGTATAATAAGTGAATAGGAACGCTCTGTGCACAATGACATCATCTCTCGTGAAGGTCATTATTGAGGTCAAACCCAACATTCATAAAAACTGCTTCCAGGAGCTAGTGACTAGAGATGTTCGAATGGGCTCTGAAGTTCTAAAATATGTGATAAATGATTGAACTTTAGACTAAAAAATTTAGCAAAATTTTAGAAAGGTTAGACATAGCAATGTTCGCCGTTCAAATAAAAGTAAAGGTTTCAGAAACTATAAAGTGTAGCCATTTAACCTTGAACATTCATCATTTTATCATTTATTTTAACAAACTTTGAACTACAGCAATTAAACTCAAATTGAACAGGCCCAAAAATGACAATTTTAATGGGTTCATTTTTTAATTTTAATGGTTCAACATCCTTGAACTTGAAAAATCTGGAGCCGGTTTGAATTATTTGCGGATCTTTACTAGTGACAATTGTGAAGAATGGGGCTATATGTCATCAATATTGATCCAACCCACAAAATGTTTGTTTCCACTAACGACAGGTACACTCGTAGGAAATGTAAAAAGGGCATAATACCTGTATGACTTATATAGTGTGACAGTTAGTCTGCAATCCCTCACGTGCCCACCTATAGAAATGGACTACGAAAGTCATAGTACCAGACATAACCTCTATGTCACAACACTATTTGTCCTCTTGTTTCATTCAGGGGGGCATATTCAATTAAGAGAGAAGTCCCATAGGAACCTCACCCAAGGTAATAGTGAGTGCACCGTACCTGCAGTTGCGCTACATAAATCTTCGCTTATTTCTGTGTTCATCACTATGAGCGAAGATTTTAACCAGGAGTCTCATGCGAGCCTCCTACCGGACTGCACTCTTAACTGAATCTGCCCCAATGTGTCAGAACATATTTCATACAGCTGAGAAAGTTCTTCAAAGCTTAATCTCTCTCAAGTGACAGAGGATGAGTGATTTCCATTCACTTCAGTGTGTCAGCATGGAGCGATTTGAGCGCCATAAATTCTGCCGCTTATCTCTCCGGAACACATGCCACCTTTGTACTGTATTTTTAAGTACTTTGCATCAGTTCCTCCTTTTTTGTTACATTACTTTTGCCTGTGAAATAGTTCAGTGTGGCCTTAGTTACTTTTTATATTTAGAGGTCGTTTTCCAATAGACAAGTACATTGATATTTTCCAGGAGAATCAAAAGCATACAATTCTCCTGCCAATTCCATATTTATTTCTAGTCAGAAATTTTATTTGTAAGGAAAATTCCACCCTCCCTGGATATTTGCAGGTCTGTTTTGTGGCACAGTACATAGGGCCCTTGATTTACTCTGTTTCCAACTTATGTCAACATTTTAGTAACATCAGCATTAATCTTCAAGCAACAGTGTAAGTCTTGGACAAAGCCTTATGCGGTTTGAAATCCTTTGTCTAATGATTACTGAACTTAGAGAAGTTTGTCAGACGCAGGTTGTGCTCAGATTCTGGCTTTTAAAAGGCAGGTACCATAAAATATAATAACATATCCAGAGATCTCAGTTATTTGAGTACTTTGAAGTGTTAGCATTCAGCCAGATCCTTACTGGAAGGAGAGGATTTGAGTTCTTAAAACTTGGATTTGTTCTCAAAATCCTCTCTAAACTCCTGGCATCCCTGTGAACTTACTGAGAACGCCACTTTTGCAAATGATAGACACTTTCTAAAATGTGCAAGCATTTATTTACCTGCTGGTGTTTGTTTTATTAAAATGTACCTGTCACCTACTCACAGCGCAGGTTTTGACCAAGTGCAAAATAACTGAGACACTGCATTGGGGCAGCAAGGTTGCTAAGTGGTTAGCACTTCTGCCTTACAGCACTGGGGTCATGAGTTCAATTCCCGACTATGGCCTTATCTGTGAGGAGTTTGTATGTTCTCCCCGTGTTTGCGTAGGTTTCATCCAGGTGCTCCGGTTTCCTCCCACACCTCAAAAACAAACTGGTAGGTTAATTGCTGCTAACAAACTGACTCTAGTCTGTGTGTGTGTGTTAGAGAATTTAGACTGTAAGCCCCAATAGGGCAAGGACTGATGTGAGTGAGTTCTCTGTACACTGCTGTGGAATCAGTGGCGCTATATAAATAAATGGTGATGATGATTTGTTCCAGTCATGCACGTCAATTGATACATGTGAGCCCAGTTTTTCACCAAAGAGCAAGGGTTCGGACAGGGGCTGGCTGGCAAATTTTAGCCCGGAGGTAAGACTCGACTCAGCAGCCTATTAAGAACAATTTAAAGGAAAAAAAATGCAGGTGGCCCCGTGACCCAGCCCAAGATAGCCCACTATGGGACCAGCCTGGGGGGGGCAGATCCCCCCCCCGCTCCCAGCCTGCCTCTGGGTCCGAACGACCTGAAGTTTTTACGTAGGAAGAGAAGTGGGGTGGAGTAGTGGTGTTCCTTGTTAAGTTCGATATATGTCCACTGGTGCTGCTTGCTTTGCGAAGTACAAAAACTAAATGATTGTTGAAATGAGATAGAGGGGCGTAGAGGCCACATTTTCCTTTGTGAAATGGCCACATGGCTATTTTCACTCCCAAAAGTAGTTGATTATTGCACCAGATAAGAGGTGGAGAACTTCAGGTCTTACCCTATACTATTATAGGGACATATTTTTCACCTTCATGTTGTTCTCAGGCAAAGAGACGAGTTTATAGAACTCCGAGCAACCTAATGTGGATCATCATCCCAGGAGCGGAGAGTGGGCGTGTACCTATTTAATTATTGTTTATTAACAGTTCTTTACATAGCGCCTACATATTATGTAGCACTTTACAGAGACTATTTAATCATTCACATCAATCCCTGCACTAGTGGAGCTTACAGTCTAATTTCTTACCACACGCACACATACTAGGTCAATTAACCTATCAGTATGTTTTTGTACTTAATGTGCTCTGGGCAGATCCGTATCTTTGGTGCTTGCTATAAGGCAGTTGCAAACACCAGCTTATGATGATGACTTACACCTGTCAGGAGCTGTATCTTTGGTGCTTGCTATAGGGCAGGTACAAATACATGCTGCCGATGATGACTTATGGTAAGTAAGTTTGCTGCTGATGCGAGGTGGACTCATATTGAGATGTTTGCGGTTCTGCAAATGTGTGAAATGTTTATCGTTTATTTTTTTGTGTTCTTTTTAGCGTAATTTATGCCCATTTTGCGGACAACTCTACATCAGCCTCACAGTGTGCTACATAAATGTGTACGCAGGCATTTTGTGGTTTTATGTTTTACCAGTAAGTAAGTCAGACCTGGAATAGTCGGGAAGTACTACAGAATGAATGCCCCCACTGTGTACAAGTGCCAGGACTACTTAGCATCAGAGTGGCATACCTGGCCTAGATGGCATCCCAGGGTCTGATATATCACTTGATGCTTACTTCCAGTCCTGAGATGTCTTCTTCAGCCACGTACACCCTACTACTGCTGAACCCCTAAGTCAGTAGGGATAGATATTGTGTAGTGACCGAGGATTTCCATCCCCTTTCTATATTTTCTCTGTATGACGTTAAACAGATTAGGGGACATTTCTGAAAACTGGACCACAACAGATGTCACATTTTTTCCTGAAAAGTTGTCCTCTGCTTCGCCATATTTATTGAATGGTTGCACAGATTGGGCCTGATTTATTAAGGGAAGTAAGGCTAAAATATGAGTAAGCTTTCTCCTGGACAAAACCATGTTGCAATTCAAGGGGTGCATATTAATTTATTATTTTGCAGACAAGTTAAATACTGGCTGTTTTTTCATGTAGCATACACATACTTGATAGCTTTATTTTTACACTGAAATTTAAAGTTGATCTAGGACATGCACTTCCCCAACTCTAAATGTGTCCCCGCATCCAGCATTATCATACTAATTCCCATAAGGCATTGCTCCTTTCCAGGGCAGCTACACACCTTTTTATTGCAGGACTATCTTGCAGAAATCGGGATTTTTGCAAACTGTCCAACATGACCCATACTTGCCAACTCTCCTGGAATGTCCGGGAGACTCCCTTATTTCGGGTGGGTCTCACGGAATCCCGGGAGTTTATCGCCTGCATTTGCCCCCCCCCCCGCTGTAAAATGTTTGCATCATTACGTCACAGGGGCGGATCCCAGACGCCAAATACAAAAAGTTGGCAAGTATGACATGACCCCATCAGACAGGTCCCAAACTACCGCTTAATTTGCTATTACGTTTACTTTTGCTAAATTATCTGAATGGTGTTTACAAAACTAAACTTCACATCAATGAATTGTTGGAGGGCTCGCTGTTTGGAGGTATGTCTGCTGTCATTAAGTGACAGGGAACAAATCTACACCAGTAAAATAAATAACTGGTCTTTTTTTTTTTATAAATCTATCACACATTGCATGCAACAATTTTTGCACCATTTTACCAGCACTGGATTGCAGTGAAAATAATAGCAGTATAGATATAACCACAATGTAAAGCAAGTTGAAGATTGGTCTGCACAGATGTCTGTTCTATGAATGCCTTGGATGCTCGTTGTGCTGATTCCAGTATACTGCCAAGTGGTCGTCTGGGGAAATAAAATACGTCTGTGATTTCGTCCAAGTCAGCTATACTAAAGAAAAATGTATTTTATTATGGTATGCATTAAACGTTTCCCAACCTCAGGTGCTCTGTCCTCTGTGACTGATGCATGGAAAAGTGAATGGCCGGAGATTGAGCCAACAATTTTATTTCAATAGTTTTATGACTGTTATGCGAAAACAACCTATCAGACTTTTTAAAGGGAAATATGTACTTATAATATAAAATATAGATAAAATATGTAACCTGCAGCCCTCCCCAGCTCACAGTGGATCTCATTTGTAAAGTGCATTGGATACACTCCGCATAGGTGCAGCTAGATAGTTCACGTCCATCCAAAGACACCATGTGGTAGGTTTACTAAAGTTTCTAAAAAGATGAAGGCGTTGCCCATACTAACCAATCAAATTCCAGCTATCATTTATCTAGTACATTCTGTATTCTAAATGATAGCTGGAATATGGAGGTGTTGCTATGGGCAACACCTCCAGTTTACCGTTTTAGAAGTTTGAGTAAATCTACTCTCAAATTTCTGGTCTTTGGAGACCCCTCAACAAACTGAATGTGAGCCTAGTTTTACAGTGATGCACAGTGCAGACATGTCACATCAAAGTACAGCCTCCTACTACTGTAGCACTACGTCATTCATTAAATAAAACTTTTCAAATATCCCATTTATATCTTAAATTAATCATGAACCCAAATATAGGCATACAACGTCACCAAAGGGTATTTTGCGCTGTGCTTAGACAGTTTTTCTCAGCATCAATTACCTCCAGCAGAGGCAGATATATTTTTTGGGCTGAAATTATATTCATGAGAATCAATATTGGTTTAGTCCAGTGGATCCCAAACTTTTTCAGTTCAAGGCACCCTTAGGGTCTCCATAATTTTTTCAAGGCACCCCTAAGTCAAAATAATTACCAAGTAGTCCCCCGCCTTGCTTACCACTGGCTCTGGCCAAGGCACCCCTGTGATATCGCCGAGGCACCCCAGGGAGTCTAGGCATGCAGTTTGGGAACCACTGGTTTAGTCCATAACATAGCTGCCTTTGTAGGTGACTAGAAAAGATATTGCCACATGTTAAATTGTATATAGAAATTCACTAAAGTAAATTTGTTCCATCACCAAGAAGAGCCATTGGAATGCTATGGGAACCATAAACAAGAGGCTTTATTGAAATGTGAGACTAGACCAAGTCAAAAGACACATTAATACGAAATCATACTTGCCACCTTTTTAATTGTCCATTCCGGGAGATTCCGGAGGGAATGCGAAGTACAAGTACATTTTTGCCCCACAACGCAGTGTGTCATTCGCAATAAATATATATATGTATATATATATATATATATATATATATATATATATATATATATATATATATAAAGAGAGAGAGAGAGAGGCTCCCATTTTGCCCACTTCGCTGGCCTGCTCTCCTGGGAGTCCGGGAGACCCACCCAGAAATTCCGCGAGAATGAGCAAGTATGATAAAAATTGGTTCTTTATTATTCAAACATTTAAACAAATTTTTGCGACAGAATTAGCTTCAGAGAGCCACTTTGCATAGTCTTTATTGTCTCAAAACTTAATTGCATAATTGATTTAATATTATTGCACAGATTGTATCACAATTTAATTAAAGTCAAGAATTAATTCAACTCCCCTGAGACATTGTGCTTTTGCAGCTTCACTGATTATTGAAACGTGATTCTTCGAAATAAGCATAATTAAAAAAAAACATCCAAATGCATCACAAACAATCCATCTGTCATGACATCATTTAAAAAAAAAAATACTCTGAAGAGGACAGGGGTGAGCAGTGCAAAGACAGTAGATCTGATTGGCTTGCTGTCTCCTAGGTAACAGAGCTGTCGGTGAATATTTTTTGAAATGTTAGGGAATAAGCTAATGTGACACCAGACAATTGTGCTGTAAAGCATTTACTTTGACACTAGATGCCTTGAAGTGAATGTATCAAATTAGAGTGAAACGGTTAAATAAACTGCAATATGGCAAAAATTAGATATAGAGAGCATTGCACACGGCAAAATTAATTCTGTAAAGTAACTATAAAAACAGTATTTGTTCGAGTGTTGAGCTTCCCTAGGCTACACTTCTAGAGTTGATAACTAATAAACAATAAATGATACTAGTCAGTATAACACATAATGCATGTAATAATTATAATAATAATAATATAATAATAAAGTTATACATTGTAAACCGTATTAAGCACATGTTACAGCATGTTGTGGACCCACAATGATTCTTCTTCTGGTACAAGTGCTTGCAAACAATGCACATTTATAAACCAAACAATCATAAATCAATTAACATAATAAGCTTCATTACTCACATAACATTAATAAAGTAGAAACTTCATAAAACACGGCCTAACTATAAAATACAACCTGCAATAATAATGATTATGATAAGACTCTTTGAACTAACAGGAAACTAGTCCAAGATTGAAACTAATTACATTCTAAGTTATTGTTAAAATGTTGTTGCAGGTTGTGCTTTGTAGTTAGGCCATGATTTGTGCAGTACAGTTGACCAGATGCGACCTCTGAGGTGCCAGAGATAGTGAATAGTTCTATATTTTTAATGGGACCCATTTTGCAGTTTCCAGATGCACTTCTGCAATAGATCGGTGTAATCAACTGTCCTGATTTCAGTTAGATATTCACGATTCGTGGCCTTTGAGAGAGGCGGGGTTTGTGGAGAAGTGGGCGAGCTTCACCAGAAAATGTGTATTGCTGATTGGAACGTTTAAAATGTATATTTCCACAGTGGCAGGAAGGGGGCGCCAGTGGGATTATTACTGGATGGTACGATCTGAGGTTTGGCCAGCAGGGAGAGATAAGAGGGGAATGTTAAGGAAGATAAGAAGATGAAGTGACTGGAAGCACTGCAGGACCGATCTCTGGGGAGCACTGTTCTTAGGAATAGAACTAATGCTAGCTAGGCTATTAATTGAAAAGTGTGTGTGTGTGTGTGTTGGGGGGGGGGAGGGTATTAATAAAGAGATTTTCATACTGCACATGTGCATAAAGTCTGCATATGTGTACGTCCATATTAAGTTTTTTGCATCTCTCTGTGAGACAAGAGCAGGTCAACAGAGTACAACACAGGTGTGTGCACGTAATTGCAAGACAATTATTGGTGGAAGCGGACGCAGATACATCTGTGAAGGATCTATGTTTGCCGATGCTCCACTCTTGGTGCACAGATAGTTATCATTAGTATGGACCTATGCAATGTTAAAAGATTTAAATAAATAAATAAAAGAACGTTCCACCTCCACCCCCAAAGGGATCTAAGCACCAGCGTTCACAGCCTGGGCAGGTTGGGGGGACAAATGTTGCGGGACGAATAGCATGGGGTCTCCCCGCAAAAGCCGCAACCAGCACCAGGCTTTGACAGGCTGGGTTTTTCACACTGTAACAGAGTGGTGGCCCCTGCCATAGTCTGTTCAGGATGGAGCTGAATTCTCTATGGGAATCTGGCCCCCTCAGCAGAAAATTTCAGCCGCATGCTGATAGCATTTTTATATGTGGCACTACATGTCCCAGCAAGCCCTGGCAGCCATAAACTGCTTGGGTGTGCTGCAGTAATGTAGCTTTGAAAAGTGTACACACCATAGCAAATGTAAATATTGAAAGTAAATAGTTAACACAGTTGCCTACTCTGCCGGAATGTCGGGAGACTCCCAAATTAGGGGGAGACTTTGGCAGTTTTCCAGGAGAGCACTTCCCTGCAACAAGGTGGGCGGGAGATAATGCAAATTGTGTTATCAACGCCCCGTCCACCTCAGGAAACACTGAGCAAATTGTGAAACCACGTCCCTGTCGCTAATGATTAGGTTTATCAAACTCTCTAAAAAAGAAAAGTGAGGTGTTGCCCAAAGCAACCAATCAGATTCTAGCTATCATTTTCTAGAAATTGCTAGAAAAATCCTAGCTAGAACCTGATTGATTGATATGGTAACACCTCCAATTTTCCTTTTTAGAAGGAATGATAAATTTACCCCTCAGTATTTACTGGGGTGGGTGTGGCCTGATGGGTGAGTTGTACCTCCCACTTATTGACCTGAATTGTGTCATCAAAACCCACCCACCTCTTCTTTTCATACCCATCCACCGCAACTCCTGAAGCATAGAGGAAGTATGAGTTATGTGCTGTATTCAGCTGCTTGTCTAAAATCTTAGAGGGGAGAAATTGTTTACACCACAGTGCATTAGCATTCTGTATAGTGTTAATGTGAATTTATCTCCAATAAAAGTGTCCTACCTTTATAGATAGTTTACCTTATAAATATGTACTTTCCCCTGTAGACCACAAAATGAATATTTACTTGCTATTTGACCATTTACATTCTATCATAAAGCTCATTTACTGTATCTCCGCATTGATCCACACTCTAATTTCACGACTAGTCTTCTTTTCCTTGTAGTTACTTTAGTCTATTACAATATAAGTGTTACTAAAATACATTATTTTATTAATGGCAGTGGTGGAAGTGAGGGTGTATACGGTGGTTATGCCTTACTGCCCCTTTGCTGCCTTCATTGTAAACCAATCAAATTTCATTCACTTACATACCCATTACATTTTCCATACTACCAATTTAAATTTCCACTTCAACCTCTGATAATGGTGTAAAACAGGCAATCTCTGTTTAATTATCATTTGCATGTATGGGACATACCATTGCTGGTCCCCGATTGCTCACCATTGTGACGCAGTGAGTGAAGTAGGGGCAGGAGGGGGGAGAATGCTGCTGTCACTTTCCTGCCCATACCTCTCTCACGCTGTCAGTCACCATGCTACAAGGAGGAGCACAGGAGATCAATGGGACCCTACAATCCTTCTGCATTGAGCTACTGCAAAGCAGCCGGTGTCCTGCGCGCTGGGGGAAGTCTGGAGAGACATGTTGGGTAGGTGAGAACCTAATCTCTATTGTCTGTAGTACGGCGTCACCTGAGACCTGAGACAAGATTTCTGCCTCGCTTCATGGGAGTAATGACCCAAAATGTAACTTGCATTTTCCATAGCTAAATAGAAACTACAAATACAAGTGCAAACTTGTATCGTGTTTAGAGAATGATCATTTTATGTGATAAAAATCACTCAGAGACCCTGTCTGCATGTTCTCCCGTTGATCAGTAAAACAAGCCCCTTTGGCTTTTACATGCACATTGGTTTCTGTTTGCATTCTTGGCTTGTGTTGGACTGAGCATTTAACTGAGTAAGCAGGGAAGGTTATAGCCAAAGATGGGTGCAGGATGGGTGTTTTATGAATGCAGTCCGCTGTATACAAGAGTGAAGCTTGCCATCCCCCTAAAAAACGTAACCAAGAAAGTGGCCCTCCAAGCCAGGGGCGCACACAGGGGGGGTTTCCTGGTTCTCCAGAAACCCCTCCGCGAACAAACGGGCGGGCGCTAAACATTGCCTCTACACAGCTGCACTGTACTGTACAGCAGCCGCGGCGCTGTCAAAGAAGCGTCCGTGGCGGTGCTGTATTGTACTACAATACAGTACTGCAGCGCGCGCTTCTTTGACAGCGCCGCAGCTGCTGTACAATTCAGCATCGCCGAAATGGAGCTGCTGCGCATGAGCGGCCGCATACGCAGCAGCTCTATATATATATAATTTTTTTTGGGTGTGGGGGAACCCCCCCTTAAAAATCCTGCGTTTGCCCCTGCATGCCTTCACCTGCGGCCCACAACTCCTTTCTGCTTTATAGTCAGATTTGTTATAGCTTGTAACACTTCTTTAAAATGCCTGCTAATATGTTATTACACATAGGTGTCTCTTTCTGTTATTAAATGTATTGTTTTAACATATTATTTAGATTAAGCGCATTGTGTGGCCCTTTCGAAGGTTAATGGGCCCCACATGCAGCGATGAAGTGTAGCAGGTTGCCTATCTCTGAGATACATACACAGTGTTCCAGGAGACAAGTATATTTAATTTTGTAATGTGCAATCAATGTAACGCTGTTTGTCTCTAACATGGGAATGTGTTCATTGCACAATTCTAACCAAATATTGTGGTGACTAATTCACAATGTTATTTACATAGTGGGGTTATAAGAAGACCATTAAGTTCAACATTTTCTAAATTGTAGCTGTGTTGATCTAGAGAAAAGCAAAACAGAACCCCCAAGCGAGGCAGCTGTCAATCTAACCTCACAGGTGAAAAAAAAAATCCTTCCCGACACCTTAGGTTAATTCTCTGAATCAATCAGCCCATCGGTGTAATGAATAACCCATATAGTTATTTGTGGGTGTCTTCTTCATGTTTGCGTTGGGAGAAAAAATTATGGTTCAAGAAAAAAATATCAATTTCTCTTTTACAGAAAATGAAGAGCTTGGCACAAAGACGTCAATCAGCACCGTCTCTCGTATTAAGCAAAGCGCTTAATAAGTCAAGAACCATAACCAAGTAAGTGATACATTGTATCCAGCATACAAGAGCTAAATTGCTGCTGAACAGATTATGAATATGTAGTGTAGTGTACACTGATATATTTATGCAGAATCTTGTGTCACATATGGTAAGTTTCTTGTTGGTCAAACTATTGTCTCCACAATGTTCTCAGCACAGAAGCAGATAAGTCAGTCTCTATGTAAGGATATGTCTTGAAGCACTTGTGGTGCATTGTTTTGGAAAAACAGATAATAGAAGGGCAATGTTGTCACTATACCGCTAAACAAAAGAATTATCTAATATATAAATGCTTAGTGGCGTCTGTATGTGTGTGGAAAAAAAAACAAGTTGCAGCGCCACCTGCTGGGCAGAGTTATACACTGACCTACTAAATTCTTAGTGTGTGTGGGGAAAAAAAATCAAAAAGGGCTGAAATTTGGTAGGGCTCAAACTCATTTTCGTGAGGTAATTTTACCTCATGAACACACATGTGTAGAGGCGTGCGTTAGTGTGTGTGTGTGTGGAAAAAAATATTTTCTCAGAAAGGGCTCATCCAATTGACCTGAAATTTGGTATACTGACATTATTTGACAAAAAAATTAGAATAGTCAAGTCAGTTAACTTCCATCATCCCCCCTTCCCCCCGTGGGAGGGGTAGTAAAGGCTAAATTTACGAGTTGAGGGGTCAAACTCATTTTCGTGAGGTAATTTTACCTCATGAACACACATTAAAAAGGGCGCTTGCGTCGGGAAGTAACGATCTTCCCCTGAGGAGGCCTGGGCTAGGCCCAAATGCATGACAAGAACCTTTTTAAGACCTTAAGTATCTTGATTTGACTAGAATGCATGAGTATCATGCACGGGTTAACTTGTTTAAAATATTTATTTAACTCCTTCCTCAGTGGGCAGTACTGAACAGTTTTTTTTATGTAACATTTGTCTTATTATTAAAGAATGAATAAAAGTACAATCATGTTTATTTTGGTAGTCTAGCTATTTCTCTTAATGTTGTGACCCATGATTGTCAATCTAGGTAGTCTTCAATTACTTTGTCTCACTAATGAATTGTTTTGATTCACTTTCCAGGTCCACACCTAGGGCACATGGCTATAGCAGATAGAGTTTGAGTAATGCTGGGTACACACTACAGAATTTTCCACTAACCTTTTATGCCGATCGATTTTAAATGCGATCGATGGTCCGATCGGTCGGTCCATGGACTGCATACACACTAGCCTTGTTTTAGAAGATAAAAGGAAGAGCGGACTTCCCTTTAGCGACTTTTTACAGCCATGTTGTCGTGAGCAATGATTGCAATTTCGTACACATCGGTCGAAAGTTTATACACATTACACAACGGAAACGAGATTGGAACGAAAATATTAAATGGTAGGACCAACCAAATGAGGCGACAATCGTCCATTTGGGCAGACTTTCGACCATTGTGTCACAGCACACACTGACCCGACTTTTGAACGAGCGGTCGTATGTCGGCTGATTGAGCCGATTATTGGATGAAAACCGTGTAGTGTGTACCTAGCTTAACACTGATATCACAGAAATATGAATAATTAATTATTAATTATTGAGCTGTTTTTAAGCAGAGATGAGAACATTGACTAGATGTCGATTCAGAAGCATTGCTAGACTTCTCCAAATAGACCCAAGGCCAAGTTTGTCACGTTCGTAGTTGTTTCTACCACACACACGGTATAAGGCTGAGAATACAATACAGAATTTTCCGACCAATGTGTTATCTACAACAATTATACCTACTACTGTAAAAAAATAAACGTCACAATCAGCATGCCGATTCATGTGTACACACTATATATGTTGTAAAAGATTTACCCTCAGATCTGTGCTCTTCATCTGTCATAATCATTGTCTGAAATGATCACGACACTGTAAACATTATGTAGATCCTGATCGTGAGTGCATACACCCTGCAGGATTGGAACGAGATTTATAGTTCTGCTGAACAATCCAATGAAGCGGCGATCGGTACTTTGGAACGACTATCGTTCATTGTTTAAGTATACACACTAATGCGTTATTGGTCCGAACGGTCGTTTATCGTGTGATTGACCCAATAGTCGGCTGAAAAATCTGTAGTGTGTAACCAGTCTAAGCCATTGTGATAATTAGAATCACAGTCTCAGCTCCTTCTCAGTTGGACAAAATATTGTAATTTATGTAAAAAATTCTGTTTATAATTGCATAAAAAGAGACATCAATCCTGCACAAGTATTAAACCCCCTACCTGTGTAATACTCCAAACATGGGGCCTGATTTATTAAGGAAAGTTAAGTAAAAAAAATTGAGCAAGTAGTCTCCTGGACAAAACCATGTTACAATGCAAGGGGTGCAAATTAGTTTTCTATTTTGCACATAAGTTAAATACTGTCTGGTTTTTCATGTAGCACACAAATATCAACTTTATATTTCAGTGTACAAATAAGCTATCAAGTATTTGTGTCCAGTGTCTGTGAATTAGTTCACAAAGGTTAAGCTGAAAAAATAGACTCAGAATTGAGAATTGTATTTCTGGAACAACAAATTCTAGAAATAAATGTCAAAGAAACCAAAACCTTAAACAGATACATTAGCAATGACTTGTCATACCTTTACATATTCTTTTTAAACATCTTTTTTTTATTTAAACCATTATTTTTTGTTTAGACCATCAATTAAAGATTCAAATTACCTAGAATCAAATTATTTTAATCAGAAGCGAAACTCAAAGCACTGAAGAGGTTAAAACATGTTTTCGATATGATACATAACTTTATTTGTCCATCTGTAATGACTAAATAAAAGGGAACTTCACCCTGTGTATGAGATATGGCCCAAGAGAAGCATTGCAAATGTTGCTTTTAAAAGACAGGCTGAGAGGGGAATTCTATCTGTGAATTTCTGCTGAATCTTCTTCATGTATCTGTCTTTGATAGTTTAAATCAAGGACAAATGGAAATATGAAAATGTATCAAAACTAACATTGTAACTGACCGAATAGACCTTGTATTGTGTCAGCAGCTAGTTAGCTGTTCCTTACAATGCATACATGTGTAACATTCGTGACTAAATTAAAGAGGAATTAAACACTGGCAGAGGCCCAAATCAAACAATGTAAAGTTAACGTTAAGTTTAGTGGAAATATAAACAGATAGTATCCAAAAATGATTGTAGTACCTCTTAAATCTACTTCTACAAGCATGCAAGTTCTTTAAATTATTTTTCTACCTGGTGATTCTGAACCACTTAAAGCCTTTTGCCTAATTGTTTTGACAGTCCGGCTAACTATTTTAAGTGCGTGTACTGAGATATGAGGACATCCTTTATTCTGCTGATAATACTTGTACGTGAATTAAATTGTATATTAAAGCTACATGCAAAATGTTATTACAGCGCTGTACAGAAAATATTGGTCATTGGTCCCTGAACCATTGTCGGTTACATTCTACCTTCCTTAATGTCTATGTCAGTGGCACCCAAACTTTCTCAGTTCGAAGCACCCTTAGGGTCACCATAATTTTTCCAAGGCACCATTAAGCCAAAATAATTACTGGGCAGTCTCGTTTTTTAAGTAGTTGGGTCAAAATGACGTAAGATGTACTTAGACCCCTTCACCATCACATTGTGCCCCTTCATCATATTACTGCACCCCTTCACCATATCACTCTGTATCCCCTTCTTTGCCATCTCACACACTGTGTCCCCCTCTTTGCCATCTCACACTGTGTCCCCCTCTTTGCCAGCTCACTCTGTGTCCCCCTCTTTGCCAGCCCACTCTGTGTCCCCCCCTCTTTGCCAGCTCACTCTGTGTCCCCCCTCTTTGCCAGCTCACTCTGTGTCCCCCCCTCTTTGCCAGCCCACTCTGTGTCCCCCCTCTTTGCCAGACCACTCTGAGTCCCCCCCTCTTTGCCAGCTCACTCTGTGTCCCCCCCTCTTTATCAGATCACTCTGTGTCCCCCCCTCTTTGCCAGCTCACTCTGTGTCCCTCTCCCCTCCTTCAACGTCACGCCCGGCAGTCAGTGAGAACAGTGAGGAGGATCCGGCGCTGGATTGGTAAGTTCTGTTTTTTTCTTCTGAGGGCGATCGCGGCACGCATGTGACAGCGCCACGGCACCCCAGGGATCTGCGGCGCACACTTTGGGAACCGCTGGTTTATGTATTTTTTGAGGAAACTGGGGTGCATGTGATCACGCACAGGTCCATTTTTCCTTAGAAGCCAATGAACTTACCATGTTTTTGCACTGTGTGGGAGGAAACCAACACAAACACAAGCGGTCATACAAACTCCACACAGATAGGGCGATGGTTGGGAATCAAACTCATGACCCCAGCACTGTGAGGCAGCATTACTGACCACTGTGTTATGTTTTTATATGCCTGCATGAAAGTGGCCTAACATTATCTTCTGGGCAGGTATAAACAATTGTGATTAATGATGAGTGTGAACATCCAATGTACTGGTAGTAACTCGTTCAAAATATTCCTGAGAAATTCCTCATCACACTAGGAATTTATCGTCTTTCATCGAAGGTTGGTGACATGACATTTCCAGACACTAGAACAGCCTACACTTACAACAATTTAAATAATGTCTAAGGCATTTTAGAGACTGGTTGCTGATGATGATAATAATTGGCGATACTTATTTTTTAACAGAATGGCCATTACGTAATGAATTTCTCAGCTTTCTCTTTGTCTCAGTATGTGTTTATTATCTGACAGCCTGCAATGATTGAAATCAGATTACGACTGCCAAATAACCGAGGTTCACTGTGTGTGGTCAAGTCAAACAACGAAACAATTTCAATTATTCACATCACTGCTGAATGCATTGTACTTATGCTACGTTGGCAAATATACTAAACCCTGTTATACGCAAAATCTAATGTTATATTTAATATTAGTACTACAGCATTTTTCAGTTCATTTCAGTTCCCTGATGTTAGGTCCAGTGTTTTAAACGGATCAGATAGGCCTGGACCTAAGGAGGCCGAAGCATTGGGGTGGCAGGCTGCCACTTCTTTCATTATCTCCTCACAGTTCTTCTCTTTTATGCCTTCCATTATAAGATGTCAATGATCATTTGAAATTGCTGCTAGAATATACATATATCGTAATTGTTTTATACAGATGATACATGCGGGAGGTTGAGCTATATGAGTAATAGTCCGGGGACCTAAATTGTTTCACGAGAATGGAGGGGAGGGGGGGCAACAAAGTTAAATTTGGGCCTGTCCACATCTGTGGTCTGGTTTTAATCCACAGACACATTTCATTTCCATGCATTTTGCAGTAAAGAACAATTAATTTCAAAATAGTTTGCTCGTAGAACACGGCTATATGAGAATGGTGGTAATATTTCTTAGAAATGGAAAGAAGCCTTGAGTTTAGAGTGTGAGAACTTATCCCTTATCTACAATGGAATATTATTTATCATTGTACTTATCACCACTGATTGTGGTGATAAGTAGGATTTAAGTAGGACCGGCATATACCAAATAAATATCACCATGACTGATGGGCAATAACCAGCTGCCCCTGCAATACTGGCACGGAGCGCTAAGAGTTAACTTTGCCAAACTAGTTTCTTTAGTTGTACGCATGCATGAGCCCCCTCGTGAAGGTGCTGTGGAAGCCAAGATTTGGGCTTTCATTTACACTATTGTGGGAAAAAACGTTGAAGTTGCTTTTGCCTTTCTCTGTGTGGGAATGCACAAGGAGCAGATATTTAAAGGATAGGGTATCATCTTCATCATCAGTTATTTATATAGCGCCACTAATTCCGCAGCGCTGTGCAGAGAACTCATTCAGTTCAGTCCCTGCCCCATTGGAGCTTACAGTCTAGATTCCCTGACATACACACACACAAACAGACTAGGGTCAATTTAGATAGCAGCCAATTAACTTTTTGGAACGTGGGAGGAAACCAGAGGACTTGGAGGAAACCCACGCAAACACAGGGAGAACATACAAACTCCACACAGATAAGGCCATGGTCGGGAATTTAACTCATGACCCCAGTGCTGTGAGGCAGAAGTGCTAACCAATAGGCCACTGTGCTGCACCAGGGTATGTATTAACTGAGGGCTGTAGAGTTGGCCATGATACATCACCCTGCACCACTTTCACCAATTTGTGAATGCAGCGTGGAAGGTCCTCAAACTAGTGATTAAGAGATCATTGTCACAGACGTCAAACACTGGACATAATGTAGTGCCCAGAGTCAACTTTGAAGTTTGAAGGCAGTGCTATAAATATTGAAAGTGCAGTCCTCCTAGTGTTTATCGCTATTTTGAGATTTGTCCATGCTCTGTCCACCCTCTAGTGAATGCAATTCAAAGTAATCTACTGTGTGCAACTCTATAACTGCCAGTGACCAAATACTCTATCCTTTCAACAACTACCGATTGTACGTTGCAGAAGGTGAATGCATGAATAATGATCCACCAAGCTCAATACTGAGGGCTGTAACATAGCAGCATGTATACAGTACCTATAAGAAATCACATGGTCTCGTTTCACAGAGATTACATACATAGACATGTGTTGTTGGTATTATAAACCTGGATGAAAAAAAATTAATTTGTTTAATATTCTTTTTGCATCACTTTCAGACTTTTCTGTATTTGGGGTTACTAGTTTGTGGAGCAGCATTGTGAACCAATGTTACCAATTTACCAATTTATCCATAGAATGTTTATTAGAGCCAAATATAGTTGCTTAATAGAATTATCCTATGCAGCATGCTATATAGCCCTGCATTGTCTAATACAGACATTCTTTTTTGATTTATATGATAGGGTGGACCCAGGGCCGGATTAACCATAGGGCTAACTGGGCTATCCTTGAAAGTGCTTAGCAGCAGTATTGATCAGTCGGGGGCGGGGGCGCCCCCGGCGCGATCAGTGCTGCTAAGCACTTTCACTGCGGTCCTTCCCCGGCGTGCTGTAGTCTCCTTACTCCTTACAGCGTGCCAGGGAAGGAGGTAAGTGCGGGGAAGAGGCGCGGGCAGCTCGGATAACGGGGGGGGGGGCCCTCACGGGGGAATGGAGGCCCCCTTAGCCCAGGGGCCTCCATTCCCTTAATCCGTCCCTGGGTGGACCTCTTATGCCACCCTGTCGTGTTGCTGGGGTCCGGCTTGCCTTGCCTTGCCAAACTTTCTTTATCAAAAATGTGCCCCTTATAAACGCTATAAGGGGCACTGTGCTGCAGCCACCAAGCTCCTTCAGCCACCGGCACCTGGAACGGCTTCCTTCTAGGTAAACTCTTGCTGCTAGTGCACCCCCTTTCTGGGCATCTGGACTGGAACCCCTTACTTCTGATCAGGGTTCCTGTGGATGGTCTATGGCCTTATCTGTGTGGAGTTTGTATGTTCTCCCCGTGTTTGTGTGGGTTTCCTCCAGGTGCTCCGGTTTCCTCCCAACTCCAAAAACATACTGGTAGGTTAATTGGCTGCTATTAAATAGTCATTCTGTCTGTGTGTGTGTGTCTATATTAGGGAATTTAGATTGTAAGCTCCAATGGGGCAGGGACTGATGTGAGCGAGTTCTCTGTACAGCTCTGCGGAATTAGTGGCGCTATATAAATTGATGATGATGGTTATCCTTGCCTATCACATTGGCCAGAGCTGCAGGGTATTGAGCAGAGTGTTGTTTCTAGATCCTGGATCCCAAACCTCAGAACGGCTGGATAACAGATTATAGTGGTCTAATTTGTAGGTCACATGAATTACAACAGATGAATGGGCGCCAAAGCCGGATCTTGAAGCAGTAATGTTTAGAAAGGGTCCTTACACACCAGTTAGAGGTACTAATGATCATCCAGAAGTATAGATAGCATATACTAGTTGAATTGCAAAGTACAGCACTTTTTGTACAGTCTCTGATACACATGTTGGCAGGGGGGAACCAATCTCCTGCCCATACCTGGCACGACAATATCTACAATATCACATTCAATGTTTAGTATCAGGATTAAATATATTCTCTAAACTTGGATTTTTAATGCAATTTAAACTTAACAAAATTTACATCAATCTGTGATTTCCCAAATTACTTGCTGTTTCATTATTCCGATATTTCCCCTATCTCTCTCTCATAGAGGACACACAGGCGACAAAGGACAATGGCCGCCTGTTGTGCATTCAGGTTAAACAGATGTGTTGGTCACTTTAAGATCATAGACTTACTTATCATGGGATTTCCTTTCTTCAAAAATGTTACAAAAACAAGCTGCCTCCAACATGGCATTCTACCTCAGAAATCAATACATTTCCAATACAAAAATCAGTACAGTTTCAATGATATACAAACGGGGCACTATACCATTAATTGAATTAAATTTATACAATAAGTTATTTTTAAGTGATCCAGCCACAGTCTGTTTGAGAGATAAACTCCAAAGTCAATGGCTGAGGAAATGTTTTCTGTGAAACTAAACCAAACCCTGCAGCCAATTTCTCCAAATACTATTTTAGTCGCTTTATGTCATATGCTCTATTCTTTTCCATTACTTGCATTCTAATAAGGTTTCTGTAACCATTATACTTAGTCCATCTCCTCTTAAGTTTTTTCCTCAATAAGAATATTCACATTTAACAACACCCCCCACCTCCCACATATATAGAACTTACACAGTACAGCATGAAAAGGGTTTACCTTGGCTTTACTCTCTAACCTCTTTCACAGGTTCTGTCTTTATTGTTCATTGCTGTGTATACAAAGCCAATAGGGAAAAAAACAGCTGCCAGTCAATCAGCATGCTAATTAGGCTGTTTAATATGCTAATCAGTTGAGCTAACATGCTAATCACTGACACTGATGCCTCCTCCTTTGCCTCAGCACTCTAGATCATTGGGAAGTGCAATTGGAGAAGAAAGAGCTGTTGGGGGTGGGAGAGAGGACTGCTCAGTAAGCAATCAACATACTGAGCCGGTTTCCTCCTGGACTAAAGGCTTTAAGATTTTAAGTGTTTGGCATATTTTTGCAGTTTTATTTTTACATCTAGACCTCAATTGAGGTCTGGAATTGGTATGTGAAGCATGGGTGTGAGTGGGTGGGGGATGGGGATGTAGAAATTAGTAAGTAGTAAATGGTTTTAGAAGTACAGTATGAGTCACAAATCTGCAGTCAGTATACAAGTTCTGATAAAATTACATGGGCCAAATAATTCGTAGATGCCATCTGTTCCTCTGTTTTTCCATAAATGCTTCAGCACAGTTATAGTGTGGGCACAGGGTGGATACATTCCACGCAAACCATTTTCTTCCCTAGCTTATACTGGTAAACAAACATGATTTGCTAACATGTTTGTCCATCAGTATAAGGAAATCAGGAGATTACCATCAATAATAACTGATAAATCTATTCATAGCAGCTGATAACCAAAAGTAACACATCAGCGGCTTCTACAGTGAGCTATTTATCTAGTTTCTTATATGGTATACAATAATAACAATGGGGATCATTTATAAAAGTTGGTGCAAAGGAAAAACGTTGACGTTGCCCAAAGCAACCAATCTGATTCTGTCATTTTTGCTCTAGTCAGGTTTGGAAAGTGAAAGCAAACTTCTGATTGGTTGCTGTAGGCAACATCAGCTTTTTCCTTTACACCTGTTGACACATGACATATGCCTGGCCTAATGAAGATCAATTGATGGATTTATCAAACCTTCTATAAAGGAAAAGTGGGGGTGTAACCCATAGTAACCAATCAGATTCTAGGTATCATTCTCTAGAATGTACTAGATAAATGCTGGGCCTAGCTGGAATCGTTTTAGAAGGTTTGATAAATCTACTACCAAGGGGTAAATGTATTAATGTCCGGATTCGGGAAACTTCCCTTTGCAATGCAGCGCCGCTTTAAATGTAATCGCCAAAGACGCTGAACACGCCGGAGTTGAAGAATCCGGACATTAATACATTTACCCCCAAGACTATTCACCAAAACAGATATTATCTGTTCGAGAGCGCATTTAACCAATGACTAGGGATAGGATGGAAGATATATTTGTAAAGTAGAACATTTTGGTATTTTCCACATTTACCCCATCCCCCCAACATCTAAAAAAGTCACAATGTGGACTTGTCCTTTAATTTTGCTTAGCAAAGAAGAATGTATATGGTGGACAGTTTTCTATAATTTTGTGGAGCAAACCCAGGGGTTGTGTTTGTGACCTCTTTGCCTGATCTATGTGATATTTTTGGTCCCTTCTGAACCTAATCATGCTTAGGCTGACAGTATACGGTTCCTTGACTGTTGTCCGAGGAATCTAGTTGTGGTAGTTTGATTGTGGTCTGTGGTTCCCAATGTGTTGAGCTTGGGTAAAAATAGTACAGTTAGTTTTTGTTTACAACAAGGAAGAGGATGTAGGTTGGGTGTGTATGGGATAGGGTGAGGGATAGTGGAGGTAGGAGAGTGGGTGTAGGTGGGAGAGGGAAGTAGTTTGAACAGTTAGTGGTGTATGGAGTAGAGAGGACCTGTAGGTGCATATAGGAGGGGTATGGAAAAAGGAATACAATGGTGAGAATTGTAAGGTGGAGGCAGAGAGGTATGGGGGTGTAAGGATAGACAGTATGAAGAGGGCTAAATGTAAAAATAGAGGTAGATTGCAGTGTAAGAGATAGATGGAAAGTGATACGAGTGTGAATATACCAATAAAACTAGGAATAGTGGTATGCGTGTATATAGAAGGTAGACGGATGGATGAAAGTGCAGATAAGGGAGTTTTAAGTTCTGGAAGTGGTATAAAGCCATGTATAGGATATTAGAGAAGAGTGAGTGTTAAAGTTTAGTTATGGAGGATGATTGCGGAAAGGGAAAATGAGGAAAATTACGTTATGGTGTAGATTTAGAATTCTAAAAACAACAATGAAGTGACAAAGGTTGGGACACTATTGAGAAGGTAAGGATGGGAGCTAAGTGTTCCAGTCTAATTGAGCATCAGTGTCAGGTGGGAGAAGACGGGAGAGGGGATATAAAGTGGGGGGTGCAGTGGTCTGTGAGAGTAGGTGAAAATTGAGGGTGTATAGGTAGGATCAGATGGTGGACAATAGATGAAGTGCATGAAAAAAATGAAGATGGATGGAATGAACACAAATCAAGCCAAATAAAAGAAATCAAACAAATAAAGGATAAAATGAAATAACAGACTGTTCTTGTAGTGTAGGTATATCTCAAACGCGTTTGAGACGGCTGCAGGAAAGAACATTAGCATTTGACTTTAAAATGAGGCTCACAATGTACAATATAGCTCATAAGTACCACTGAAGAGTATTTGTTCTTTATCTAAAATCTTTAAGTACCTTAAGTATATCTATAAGTGTATACTGAACTGGACATGCAGGTATGCTATACTGTATGAAAACAATACGTTTTAGATGGAAGTTTGGATTTGCTAGAAGGAAGCAGAGTGAACTAGCTAAACTTAGTCACCACATATTTAACGGACGTCACCTAAGCCATTTTTTATGACTGGGAAATTCTTTGTTCTTAACCTTTAATAAGTTTTTAAATAGTAGACACCAGCTATGCGTTAAACATATTTGCAAATTGCTTTGCAGCATGTTGGCACACTGCTGGGGTCATGGGGTCGATTCCCGCCGCGGCCTTATCTTGTGCAGTTTTGTATGTCCACCCCGTGTTTGCGTGGGTTTCTTCCCACACAGTCCAAAAACATAATGGTAAGTTAACTGGCTTCCAACGAAAATGAACCCTAGTGTGTAGGGTAGGGAATTTAGACTGTAAGGTACAATGTGACAGGGACAGATGTGAATAGTTCTATAGAATAGCAGCTGAGCATGCCCAAGAAGTGCTATATAAATATAGAATTATTATTATTTCTTATTTTACTCTGCTCTTTTTTCTTCAGTAGCATTATGGCATAGAAAAGTGTATTATATCCTCAGAGCATGAGATCATTCAGTTGCCAGCCCCCACTTAGATCTCCGATATACAGAGGTGTTTCTGCTATTAGGGGAGGGGAGCACCACAGGCAGCAGTATGCAGAGGGACATAAATAAATTGTTTCTATGTAGGAAACTAAAATATATTTTTTTTTATTAGCCAGGTTGCATTTATGCAGCCAAAACACTAATCAGCAATCTGAGCATTTTTCCTCACCTATACCTTTTCCCCGCAGCCAGTAACTGGTTCCTCATACAACTGATCCAGGAGGAGGTACATGGCGATTGGTCAGTGTATGAGCTTGTTACAGCAGTGTATGGGGAGCATGCTGGTGGAGGATGGCTGATGGCTATAGATATTTTAAATATACTATACTGGGAGCTTGTGGGGAAAGTCTAGGTAACTAGGTATGGAGATGGTGGCTGGTTATTAAATCAATTATGTTTGTATATCACATAACTATTTGTTCTACTTTCGTGTAATTCTTTCTTAAATGTTTTATCTGTGTATTGAGTAGAAAAGCGTAGGTTAAAAGAAAGATGTATACGTTTGTGAAAGTTGTTAGTTTTTAATAGAATTTGTTGTTCTATAACAACATCTTAAACGGTAATTTTTAGCAACTACTCTTCCTGAATAATAACCTATGAGCAAATGTATTTCTCTTGAATGCAAGGTCATTCAAAACCCTCGAAGAGGAGCATCAACGTATTAAAGAGTAAACACATTTTTATACTCTTCTCTGTTACCTAGGAGACTGTAAACCATGCACTGTTAAGCTTCTGTACTCTACTTCTCTTCCCACTGCCAAAGTGATACAGTATAAAGATGGTCCATCCCTGTACAGTATTAAAGATATCTATTTACACCAAGTAGATGTGGCAGCATGTTCGCCAGGGGCAGGCAGGGCTGGGGAGCAGGGGGCATCTGCCCTCCAGACTGGCACCATAGTGGGCTACCTTGGGCTGGGTCACTGGGCCAACTGCATTTTTTTCCTTTAAAATAACCCTAATAGGCAGCTGAGTCAAGTCTTGCTCCCCCGGGATAAAATTTACCCGCCCTCCCCTCATGCTCGCCAGAGTTGATTTATAATATATTAATGTAGCTTGCTAATGCATAGGCTTTGGTATATTTTAGAGGCCAGTATTGACTTCTGATGTTTCTAAGGAGTCTATATATGGAGGTAAATATGGAGGAAAGAGATGAGAATTTCCACTCTTTCCTCTACATTTTCCTCCTTTCCACCACTTTGTACAGCCATCTGCTGTGGGTCAGGGACGGAGGGGAGTCAGGGCAGAACTAGGGCACCAACACAGGTGTGCTTCACTCTCTCTCCTCCTATGTGCAGCAAATTCCTTTCTCACTTGGAGGGCAGCTCTGCTCAGTTTTTTAAGCAGAACTACTTTGTATGCAATAAGTAAATAATACTTATGTCGCAGCTCTGCTCCAAAAACAAATCACTGCTGCTCTATGTATGCTAGTACATAGAGGTCAAAGTGTGGAATATATTGTGCACTAACACTTTTGAACATGTGGATCATTTTGGCAGATATAGTGTTTACCACCAGCAGCAGAGTTGCTTATTTTGTAATTGGAATACGCATACAATGGATTTTTTTGATAATAAAGGTATGTGTCATCTCACTTTCGATTTTTATGGTCTCTGTGGGTTTGGCATCTACGTGAATGTTTATATGGATAGTTAGACAGTCAGTGAGGGTGATAACATGACTTCATTTAATTTGACTACTAGGTATTGGCTTTTATTCCAGTATGCTTTTAGAAATGATCTTTAAGCCAGTCAGGAATAGAAAAATAGTCTCTTCTTGGAGCTGGTGGTGTCTCTGACAATGTCAGGCTGTAACTCAGCGTTCAGTGTGTGTTAGATTACACCTTGGGGTAAATTTACTCTGAATATTTAGACAGTGACTGATAGGGCTTTTGTTTATAGAAGAAAGTTACAAAATAGGATTTGGATGTGGTTCCTTGTAGGGGAAGTGTTTGTCCTTTCACTGAGTACTAAATTGCTGGATTTTTGGAACTTTTGTTTCAATACAGTATTGTTTAACGTGCGCTTAAAGGCACTATTTGATACTAATATATATCAAATGTTGTGTATTATTGCGATAAATAATATACTTAGAATAACAGAAGGGTTTATAATTAAATAATCATGTCCACCATACTCTCTTTCACTCCTTGGCTGCAGGAGAGAGTTGTTTCTCTAGCTCAGCAGGCAGAGTGTGATTGATAGCTTTGTATACTTGCTCTGGGGAAATGCACTGTGTGTATTGGTGGATTCATATGCAGAGGTGGGGCCAGTGAAGTCACAGCAACTCTAATGTCTGTAGTCTTAGCTTCCTGATCTGTATAAAATTCCTCTAAGACACTGTTTTCAAGATATGGAAGGGGCTTCAGCTGCCTGTAATGGAGTGAGAAGGTAATACATTACTATATATGGTGGGGTACGGCATAACGTTGCTGACTACACAGACAAGACTTACCCCAACATCTTCAGTCCGAACGGCTGCTTCCCGGCGAGGATCCATGACGTGATCTGACTTCAACCAATCACGAAGAAGAAAGATGCTGGCACGACTTCATGAAGTCACTGACATAGGCGAAGCTGATAACGCCACTCTTAAGGGGGTAATGTAAGTATGCGGCCATGTACAATGTAGTTTACAATGGGTTCTACATTGTACATGGCTGCATATTTACATTACCCCTTTAAGAGAGGCTTTAACAGCGTCACCTATGTCAGTGACGTCATAAAGTCGCGTCGGTGTCTTCCTTCTTTGGGATTGGTTGAAGTCGGTTCACAAAAGAGTCGTTATGGCAAAAATAACTCCAAAACAGTGTGCAAAATATGATACAAATTTACCCCAACAGACTGCTATTGCAGCACATTGTGGGTCTACCAAGTATTAGTCTTTAGTCTGCAGTATTAGTGCTACCAAGTATCAGTCTGCAATAAAAATACTATCTGGAACAATCTGTGTGTAATTTGTCATATAGACAAATATGTTGCCTTTTTTTAGGGTGTTGAATACTTTCGCAAGCCTGTGTGTGTGTGTGTGTGCGCGCGCGCGCGTGCGTCGTGTGTATATAGTGGGCAAATTGGAAATCTAGAAGTGGTGCTAAGTGAATGGAATTTTATAGTGTTCCAATGAAGGCATTAGGAGAAGAGGCGGTATGACATACCACCCTATACCAGCCCACTGCCACCGCTGTACATATATATAATTTTAGTTTAGATCATCTTAGACTAATTCCAGGGGGTATATTTACTAAGCTGCGGGCTTGAAAAAGTGGAGCTGTTGCCTATAGCAACCAATCAGATTCTAGCTGTCATTTTGTAGAATGTATTACATAAATGATAACTAGAATCTGATTGGTTGCTATAGGCAACAGCTCCACTTTTTCAAGCCCGCAGCTTAGTAAATATACCCCCAGGATGCCAGTGCTGCTTATATAGCAAGTCACAAATCTTTTAACTTCGTACTGCTGCTCCTTTTACCCCTGTAATAAAGCTAATTGCCGTTTATATTCCAGTATGTGTTATTGCTTGCGAGCTTAATTGAAATATGCTTTATCTTATTGTTACAGGGATGGTTGTTTTTCGCCTGTAAGTCCCGAATCGTGTCCTCTTGTCCAGACATTCATCTGCCCCAGCCGATCATTCATAACACACAGCCATGTTCAGCTGAAGACCGGTCTGCAGACTCAGGACCGCCATCTCTTTCTCTTTACCGATATCCTTATCATTGCAAAGTCAAAGTAAGTACAACTTATTCGTGGTGGTTTAGTAGATGTGGAGTATGACTCAAGTGTGCTGCTGATTCACTGTGTTACTGTAACGTTAATGGTGCCTATCAAAACATTATTAGGAGATAACTAGGCATGATTGCATAGCAGTATAATAAAACTGACAGCAGTAATAACATAATAGCATTGATCTTCCACTGTTTCAAGCAGCATTAACAATTATTACATCCAGCTGTGCACAATTTACTATCAGATCACACGGCGAAAATTCCATTTCACCCGCCACCCCCCCCCCCCCCCCTAACATGATACATTTTACCCAGGACATAGTACTCTGCCACTTTTTTCACACTAATTTCCAGAATGATCCACGACTGAGTTGAATAATTGATGTTGAAGGTGTTATTTGACAGTGTATTGCAGGGGCCTCATGGGTTTTATTGGGGTACATTTTGTGTTATACATATACACACGGTTACACTGAGACCATTTACACCATAAGAACGCCCCATAACCCAATGTGCTGACAGATTGCTAAATGTATTAGGCAGCACTCAGAAGATGTTTTAGCATTAGCAGTATAATTTGTGGTAGCGAGATAGGAGGTAGGATATGAGGTAATGATGGGATAATGGCAGAAATGTGGAGTGTGGGGGTGTTGACATACGGCTCTTGGATGTATTACAGTGGGATAAAGAGTGAACTGTAAGCCCTTCTACATGCCCTGCTGTGAGTAGAGATGCTCAAACTACATACAGTGTATATATATATATATATATATATATATATATATAGATATAGATATATACTATAAAATGTTGTGTGTAGTAGTAAAATGTAGTGGTGACACCATCTAAAGTTTGAGACTTCATTGCAAATTTTGGAACTTAAGGACCACTTTAAAATAATTTCGAGCATCCCTATCTGTCCTCTTTCCTCTGTGATTTCCTTTAGCATGCCCTTGTTATACCAAACATGAGCCTCTGCTGTTGTCAGTCTGTGGCATTCTGTTCATGATGGTTGTGTACTATGCCTATTGGAAATCCTGCACACCGAGGTCCTTCCTTACCAGCAGGCTCACAGTCCACTTCAATCAGTAGGTCTGCCAGCAAGTGAAAGTTGTGTATCGGGCCTTTGAGCTGTAGTTAGTTAGATTTCTGAGCTTGTTCCCACCAGGGCATGCCCACAATTTGGCCCATAGCAGAACCCTTGTAGCTGGTATGGTCGGGGTATACAGATTACAGGACATGTAGCTTCATTGCACAGAACCCAGGCTCCAGCCATAGAGCAGGAGTAATTAGTTTAGTAATGTTAGGCTATCAGACTGCTGGTCCTCACACAGACAGTCAGATGTCTGTAATTACAGTGTGCTGATGTGCACGGTTCGTCTTGTACACTGCTTTTGGCCTCAGTCCCATGCCTCTGTGGAGAACTTTGGGGAGTTGAGTTCAGCTCTCCATTACAATGCGTGTGTGTCCGACTCCTCCTCTTGGCTTCCCTCCACCTGGTGGAATTTAGCGTAATGCGACTGAGAGGAGACAAATATGGAGGAAAGTGTGAAAATTAATTATCCCCTAAGATTATGAATTACTATCATAGTAATTTATTATTCATCGGTTTATTTAAAAACCTAAACATATTTATGTCTACAGTATTTTTCCAGAAAGATCTACTTTTAAATCGTTTATCCTCATGGTTGCCAACTGTCCCTCATTTTCAGGGACAGTTCCAGGCTTTACTCCCTCTCTTTCCTGTTGGTATTTCCTGCCTAATGCCTAAGGCTGAAGTATGCAAATGAGACTGCTTTATCACGTTCAGCAGCATTCTAGTAGAGAGTTCCAGTCAGTGTGTTCTGGGGAGAGGACAGAAGAGATATATACAGTTACTTTAGGGGTTTTTTTTATCTCACAGTCAGCTAGCAATATCCGTACTTGAAATAAAAACATCAATGATGTTTTACAGTGGTGGGGATATTTGGTTTATCTTAAAGCGTACCTGTTACCTACACACAGGTGTAACTCGGCTACAGCCCAGGGGCCTCGGGCATCTGGGGGGCCCGCTGGCATTCATCGGGTTGGGGGCGTCCCTGCCCCCGGCTCCAACTGTCAGCTGGAGAAGGGCAACTAACAGCAAATGCTATGCTGTTAGCTGGCTGCTGTCACTGTAGTCTTTCCGCGGCGCGCAGTAGTCTCCTTACTGAGAAGATCTTGTGAGAGTGAGACTATCACTCTCACGAGATCTCCTCAGTAAAGAGATTACTGTGCGCCGCGGAAAGACTACAGTGACAGAAGGAGGTAAGCGCCCGGGGGGGCCTCACACGGGGAGGGGGGGGGTGTCTCATGGGGGGGCCTCACAGTACCGTTAGACAGGGGGCCTCCATTCTCTTATTCCGGCCCTGCCTACACACAGTGAAGGCAGCCATTTTGTAGAAACAAGAGAGCACCAAGCTCATTAGTAGTCATTTAACTGTGAAAGTGTGAATGCTAAATGCTTCTTTATTTGCCTACTTGGTTGCCTAGTATATTTCCAGGTTTTACGCCATAGTTGCCTACTTTTGGCACCTTCCCTCTGGGGACTAAGGGGCAAAAGAGGGAGACATGACAATGTGGTTTTCATTATCACAGTCCCATCTCCTCCGCGGAATGCCACAATTTGCATCATTATTTGGCAAAGGGGTGAGGCAATGAAGAAATAATTACAGAGATTGCACTACCAATCCCCTGCCCGGGACGGTGGCCTGCAGGGAGGACTCTACAAAATTGGTGCATCTCCCGGGCATTCTGTAGAGTAGGTAAGCGTGGTGTACGCCCACTTCCCAGTTTCTGGAAATACCTTTGTAAAATCAGTGACTAGTTTGCGATTTAGTGGATACTCAGCATGTGGTTGGCATAGCATGCTGGGATTTGCAGTCCCACTGTCAAATCACATGTTCTCTAACTCTGCTGCAAGTGAGCAGATGGGTAAAGGGCACCTTCATCTAGCTTTTCCAGGTAAATCTTCAATATAGGTCCATGAAGGTTACTGCTGGATAGATGCAAATATGGACACCCCATGTGGACTTGAAACATTACACTATGCAACATCACCGGTCAGTATTGTAATTCAATGTCCTCATATTGTAATTACGCATTGGATTTCCCGTGACATAAAGAGATAAGCAAGCAAGTCAATTCCCAATTTGTTACTTTACCTCCATTGTTCAAATTTTTCACAAACCAACAAAGTACACAGCTCGGTTTAATGCTGAATGTTCACATTTGCTGATGTAACTTTCTAATCTCCTATTTATATTTGATTTATATAAACGGATCATGTGTTTAAACAGCATTCTACTTCTTGTTTACAACTATGTTACACTTTGAGTTATTGGTCAGACTTCTAAGAACCATCAATATTCACGTAGAGTCACAAAAACTTTATTGGTACATAGGTAAGCACTAAAGAGATTGCAGAGAGTATGGAAATATATATATATATATATATATATATATATATATATATATATATATATATATATATATTATGACTATCACAATATAGAATTTGGTTTGCATGTTAATCTAATTACCAATATCTTGATTGAAGACAAACTTGAGATCCTGTTTTGATTGCTGGATCACCAAAGAATGAGGGATACTAAAGATTACTCATTTTACATTGCTGCATAATCTGTTAACACTTTATAAATAAAGTATTGTACTAATAATACTAATAATAAAAGTGTAACTTTTACCCCCAGACAGTTTTTTTTTAATTTGGAGTTAGAAGTGAGTACATATCCGCTCAGCAGCAGTAAATCCGTTACCTTTAGTAAATCATCCTATTACTGTGAATAGGTTCCTAGAATTGTGTGAATATTGTCCTATAATTATTTGCAGTTGGCATTCCAAATGAAACCTAGATTTCTGCATACAATATGTAATAAAATACGACCTTAAAAAAAATATCTTTGTTGTCCTCTGTTGGTTGTCACCGTGATTGCAATGTGGGAATTGGGTGGTTGTCCTACAACACTGCCAGGCAAACTTTTCCTTATTATGTAAGTAAATCGTGGCAGGACCATTTGTTTTTCAGGAAGTAGATATGTTGTTTTCTGTATTAGATTCTTTTCTAATGGGAACCATCAGGAAAATGAACAATGGAACCTGGGCAAAATCTTTCCAGCCCCGGTATTTTAAATAATAGACCTTAAATAAACAGTAAAACGTGATTGACACATGATAAGTTCAATAAGAGATCATCACACGCAGATGAGTCTATCACATCAAAATGAGTGTTACACCAATGATTATTATTGAAGAGCGCTGAATTTTTATGGGTAAAGAATATGATGTTGCTGTTTGTCTTGGTCACTATTTATAAACCTCATATAATAAACACGACCTTGGTAATTAAAGGAAGTCACTGCCTGTTCTCGCAGTGAACATAATACTCCCTTCCCTAGCAGAGGAGCGGCTGTACTGTTAGATAATTAGGAGAATTGGACTGAATACCTGCACGTGTTTCTTGTTCAGCCTGGTTTGGCCGGTTTCTGTAATGGAAAGACCCAGCACATAGCTAGACATTTACATTAAGTTCATTACAAAAATTCCATCGTCTTGATGATATCTTCTGTCTTGTGATTTCTTTTGGCCACTTCCATTAGTCTGCTAGATTGAATCTAGAGGTGGGCAGGGCCCTCTTAACAACATTTGGGGCCCCCGGGCAAAGCAGTGCACCGGGGCCCCTATATATATATATAAAAAAAAAAAAAATGATTATAAATATGGGCCCTGCAGCCCAGGGGGTCCCGTCAGAGGCAGCGAGAGAAAAAAGTTCCTGAAAAAAAGAAGAAGAAAATACTTACCTTGCTCTCAGCTGGCGATCCGGCTCCCCCCCTGGTCTCCTCCTCCGTGCTGCGCTCCGCAATGGATGTCGGGCGGGCGTGATGACGTCACGCCCAACATGCACTGCGAGCGCAGCACAGAGGAGACCAGGGAGGGAACCGGATCGCCAGCTGAGAGCAAGGTAAGTATTTTCTTCTTCTTTTTTTCAGGAACTTTTTTTTTTAGCTGCCTCTGACGGGCCCCCTGGGCTGCAGGGCCCCCAGGCACCTGCCCATCGTGCCCTATGGAAGAGACAGCCCTGGAGGTGGGCATAGTCTAGTCAACTTCTAGGAGGGAGTGCAGGTACCCAAAAATGCAGCCAATGCCCCCAGCCACAACCAGAAAACTTCAAATATAAATAACTAATAAAATCTGCTGTATGACAACTGCATAACAGTGGTAGGATTTTGCACTGCATTAGGGAAGAACTTTTTCAGAATGGTGAATTGCAAAGTTGGAATGCCCCCATCAAATTCCTGCTCTTGCCCCTGTGGGCCAGGTAAATGCAGTCACTGTGTATGGAAAGGTTTTAAAGCCTGCACAATGTTCAGAGTATACTTGCTTACTCTCCTGGAATATCTCGGACTATCTCTCCCGGTCTAACGAGGGCCTCGATGACGTGATTTACCGTGAATCACGTCATTTGGCCCATGACACAATTGCTGCATCGCACTGTTGGTCCAAAATGGCGCGAGTGCCAACATCATACCCTTACTTGATAATTGACCTCCCCTCCAGGAATCTCATATTCTAAGGTTGCCAAGTATGGTTCAGAGATTGTAAAGCTCACCAGTTACAGCTTTAGAATGTTCAAAAGACTAAATATCCTATAACCAATCAGAGCATTAGAAGGATCACAAGGCTGGACCAACCTGTATCCAATCAGAGTACTATAACATTCACAGTTCTAGGAAAATGTGTAGTCTATCGGTGGTTTAGAATATGCAACCTGTAGCCAATCAGAGCCTTTAAACATCCACAGGACTAGACCAACCTTTAACCAATAAAAGCATTAGATCTTTCACTGAACTAAACCAAACTGTAACATTTACAGCATAAAAGTTAACAAAACCAACAGAAAACAACAACAAGATATGAATGTGGGAAACACACCTGTTTATGAAGTATAAGGGTCTCTGCCAGGGCTTTAACTATAGGCAAAAGCTGCTAACGCCATCCTCAGATGACATTAGCAATCGGAGACAAGCTGCAAAAGGCTAACATTTTCAAAGCCTGTTAAATTGCCCCATTTCACCGTCCCCATAGAGATCGTGAGGACGGCTGTTATGAACAAAAGTATACTGAGCGCCATATATATGGTTACAGGCAGTGGTGGAAGTGAGGGTGTATATAGGGTATACCATACCACGACTGCTACTACTGCCTTCATTGCCTTCACCGTCATAGTTCATTCACTCACATTTTCCATACCGCCGCTAAATTCACACGTCAAACACTGCTTACAGGATTAATAAATAGACCTGGGGGTAAATGTATCAAGCCGAGAGTTTTCCAGCGGGTTTGAAAAACCAATCAGATTCTAGCTATCATTTATTTAGTACAGTCTACGAAATGATAGCTACAATCTGAATGGTTGCTATAGGCAACATCTCCACTTTTCAAACCCGCCGGAAAACTCTCAGCTTGATACATTTACCCCCTGATATTGTATTTTACTATAATCCTGCAAATAATGTCCGTTGCAGGATATAATAAGGGCTTAAGGTCTTTGATAACTTGGCCCCTTAGATCAGGCATTCACCTGACTTCTAGTAGATTTGGAGTGCCATAAATATACTATTGTAAATAATACAATATATAAATGCTTGGAGTGATGTTTTACCCTTCTATTCTGTTAACACGTTTATTTATTTTTCTCCAGGTCCCCATCCCACTATAAACTGAAACACCATGTGCGGGTGGGTGAGATGTGGATAGCGTCCTGCATGGAGGAGGTCTGCGAGGGCAGCACTTACCCAGAGAGGTCATTTGTCATAGGCTGGCCAATCACCAACTGTGTTGCAACATTCAGGTATGTTTATATTTAGTGTGATTTCTTTGGGTGGAGGAACATTTTATTATGTTTGTAAATATATATACTTAGTTGTTGCCACTGTTTTCTGTAAACTTCCACATTTTTATATTATTGCTGTTGCTTCCAAACTGGACTTAAAATTATTATTCTGTATTTGTGTATCACACTTGAAAGAACATTTAAGGAAAAACAGACCATTAGCTTATGTGAAACTATTACTTTTTAAGAATCATATATCTGTGTATTTACTGAAAATCAACCACACAGGAGGAGCATTATAGAAAAATAATACATCAGGTTTTGTTTATTGTTGTGCATTATCTTGTTATAGCCAACAGATGTCACTTTTGAAAAATAATTCATCGGTGACCATAGCAGTGCCTGCTGCAACCTGCATTAACTGATTTTTACTCTAAAGATTCCACTTCAGTCCTCTGTTCATGCATATAATCATATGCACATGTGCTTCCCTCCTATTTCATCCATACTTGTCTATGCTCCTAGATCAGGCTTGGCTAACCTGTGGCACTCCAGGTGTTTTGAAACTACAAGCCCCAGCATGCTTTGCCAATATATAGCAGCTTATTGCTTGAAGGGTATGCTGGGACTTGTAGTTTCACAAACATCTGGAGTGCCACAGGTTAGCCAAGCCTGTCCTAGATCATCTGGGAGACTCACAAATTTCAGGTCGTTCTCCTGGAATCCCAGGAGAGTAGACCACCCTCCCGCATGACGCAATTCGTCTCATCAAGGCTTGCCGGACGGGTCACGATCATGCCATCCGTGTCGTCATGGCACCTCTTCCAGCTGTGCAATGATACAATCACCACTGTGCAGTGGGGAGTGGGGGTGTGATGACACAATTAGTGGCATCACACCATTCGCACTTGCCCTCCCGGAGGGTTGGTCCTGAGAGTAGGCAAGTATGGTTTTACCATAGTAAACCAATATGTAGCCTCTCAGCAAGTACAGAAACAGAGGCCTTTCTGGGTTCTCAAAAGACCTGGGACCCGGCCCTGTGCTTAAGATCAACATATTCTTAGTTACTGCTACCATGCACATAGTATAACGTTACAAGTGATCATTATAAAATAGGGCGTTTATAGTTATTAAAGCTTTATTTTTATTGATGTCACACAACAATTTAAGTCTATCAAATAGTTGTCATGAATCAGTTTTTCAATTAGTTTAAAAATGACGTAGACATGCTCGAGACTCCGAGTTCCTGGTCTGGTGCTACAGCCCAACTGTCCAGCATTATAGGTTCCCAACTATGCATTAGAATATATATATATATATATATATATATATATATATATATATATATATTTACCCTTTAAATAAATCGCAAGAATATAGTTAAGTTACAGAGGAATGTGATATTCAATAACAACTGCAAGGGATAAAATACTGGATTAGCTTCTCTGTACAGAAACAAAAATATATGGCTGTTTAATTAAATGTTAACAATTTGGTATTTAAGGAATTCATTCGTGTAAGTTTTGCAGACATTCATATGTTAATATTCTCCTGACAAACAATATTTTGGCTGCAGCTACATTTTGGAACTGTACGAGCAGTAATGAGTACTTGCTAAATGAGTCACAGGCTGCCAGCCAATGTTCCTCGTTTGCAGCGTTATTAATATTATTATTATTCTAAACATTCATTTTATTTATTAGTAAACCAGCAATGGAATTGCGAGTTTATTATTGTAATTTAAGAGCAAGTAAACCCAGTATAGAACCTTAATATACATATCTCTAAATATGTGTATTACTAAGCTAAATATTGTTTCTGAAGTAATTAAAGTGTTTATACTTAACAAAATCTGCCCAGTCTTCTATCTATCCCGTTCTCAAAGCTTGTAAATTGCTTGTTTAATAGACCAATAAACACCAATTTAATAAAGTGAAAGGGCATACACCAGATTTTTGGACAGTCGTGGGTGGGGGGTGGCAGTGGTGAGCACGATTATGATGCCATAGGACAACTTTGCTGCAAACATGTTATTCCCATTGCTATGCTATTACGATGGTGGACGAATTAGTGTTTTGCTGGTCATTTAATGATCCTTGCTGGTAATGAATATAATGTAAACTATACGCTTTATAACTGAGTGTTTTGCTTGGAGTCTGCAAGTAAAGAGATGTTCTGTGCATATTGGTGGATTCAAATACAGGGTCTAGTTATGTCACTATAAGTTTCATGACCCATTTTCCGCTTTGCCATTTGAGCTTTTTGACCCATGTTAGAAATATTTAATGCAAAACTGCGAAGTGTGGTATTGGTGTTTGCTATGAATGGAAGTGAGAATACTCCATTACACTTTGTTATTTAATCAAGTGGAAAGTAAAGCTAAAATAGAACTGAGTTTAAATAATTTTCATGATTAATCCAGTATTTGTTTTAATTAATATTAAATAAAGCGCTCATTGCTTGTTATGTGTTACTGTAGGTTTGTACATTCGTTTGTAAGTAGCTCCCAACATTTTAAAAAAAAAGTGAAAAGTTTTAAATGTCTATAGCAAATGAAATGCAGACGTGCTAATGTATTCATAGTAGTTAAAGCTGTTTGCATTGGTAGATCTAAACACTCCATCTAGTATAATAGGACACATATGGTATGTAGATCAAGGCTTTATGAGTGGGTGAGAGTTCATCCAAAGTGCTGTATGTGGTTAAAGTCCAAGACATCGATGATGGGAAACTGTTATCCGGGTATCTTAGTAAACATTGGATTTGAATAGCATTTGAATTGCGTTAGCAATTTGTGGGGAGATCTTACTTCACCAATTCTAATTACTTAGTAATGAAGCATATTATTTTCAATCATATTAGATACAGAAAAATGTGATCACAGTAAACTAATACTGATGTGAAAATAGATTCTCTGTCATAGGACAGAGGTGTACAACCTGATTGTCAGTACAACAACTGGGGTCCCAGAAACTGTTTTTGGGGTCCCCTGAGTATCAGATAAGCAATACATTCTATAGGGAACTGCTTGTTTTCACGTTGACTCATGCGGGTAAATATATCAAGCTGAGAGTTTTCCGGCGGGTTTGATTCTATCTATGATTTATTTTGTACATTCTACAAAAGGATTTCTAGAATCTGATTGGTTGCTATAGGCAACATCTCCACTTTTCAAACATGCCGGAAAACTGTCAGCTTGATACATTTACCCTATGGAATCCCAAAATAATGGCAGGTTGACACTTTAGGTCCAAACTAAACAAAAAGGTTGAGCACCAGTGTCATAGGATACCATATGACAGGTCAGTGTAATTAGGAAGAGCTATAGAAATGGCTGCTTATTTTTGCAAGAATATAGACTCTATCAAGGTTGTCAGACATGCTGATAGAAATTGCACACAGGCCTGGTTATCAGGTTGTCCCAGTCTAGATATGGATGGTTGTTGTTTCAGGGCCATTCTGCTGTACCTGGTCAGAGATAGGTTCATCAGTAATCAATTCCTAGAACCTTACAGTACTCATTCCCTAGAAATGTGTCTACCGGGACACTGAACCATCTTCCTAGGAGCCAAACCAATGGCAGAGTTTGCAGAATTTTAACCAAAACCTCTATCCCAGACAGCAATAAATCCAATTAGTTCTCCAAATGAGACCTTCCAGGGCACCTCTTTAGCTGTAAACCCACATCCACATAGGCACAAGTCATAGGACAAGTACGGCCTCTCTTTTAAAAGACACAACAAGTTCATGTCATTTGACATAAGTGTCACACTGAGATTTGCATGACCCACCAGTAAACCCTGATGTAATGCCTCACTATACAATAGATACACAATTGGATAATTGCTCTGAGACAACAAGTGATTGATTTTCCGTGTAGTCTACGATTCTATACTGTTGCCAAGTAATGACCACACAGAAACCTGATTGACACACGATAATTCCTAACCAATAAGACAGAGAAAATCTATAAACTTGACACTTTTTAATATTGATTCTAGGATGTTTCAATATATTTAAAAGTTAAACAAAATAAAACTTTTTGGAATGGTGGTTTCACTTTAAGTACAATTTAAAATTCAAACATTAAAATGATGTAAAAATACACACATATACAATGCAAATAATGTATTATTATTGTTATCGTAGATTTGTCAGGTGCCAAAGTGCTCCACAGCGCTGTACAGTGGGGAACAGTACATACATAAAACAAGGACTTACAAGGCAGACAAAATAAATGCAGACATGAAAACAAATGGTATGGAGACCCTGCTCATTAGAGAGCTTACATTCTAAGTGGAAGAGGGCACAGGTGAAACAAGAGGAGCAAATGTGGCTTATAGTGCAGATTGGGACAGCTGTGAGGGTATATTAGTGTGAAAAGTATTATCAGGGTATGCTTTAAAAAAAGATGGGTTCTTAGAGAACATCTAAAGATTTAAAGGCTGTAGGAAAGTCTGATTCATCTTTGTAGGGAATACTATAAGTGGGGAGCAGCACAGGAGAAGTCTTGTAGGCACGAGTGAGAGTTGGTTACAAGAGACAAGACAAAGCACAGGTCAGGGGTAGATCTAAGTGGGCGGGAGGGAGAGTATTTTCATATGAGACTTGAGATGTATGCAGGGGTAGTATTGTTAAGGGCTTTGTAGGTAAGGGTGAGTAATTTGAATTGGATTAGGGAGGACACGGAACCAGTGAAGGAATTTGCAAATTGGTGCAGCAGATGTGGAGCAGTGAGAGAGGAGGTTCAGTCTTGCAGCAGCATTTGGGATGGATTGAAGTGTGGATATATGGGTGTCAGGAATGTCGGATGACAGGAGGTTGCAGTAGTCAAGGCAGCAGATGATAACAGAATGAATAAGAGATTTGGTAGCATGTTGAGTAAGAAAAGGGCATTTTCTGGCAATGTTATTAAGGTGGAATCGACAAGACTGGGAAAGAGTCTGGATGTGAGGAACAAAGCAGATGGTGGAATCAAGTGTGACACCAAGGCAGCGGGCTTGGGAGACTGAGGAAATTGTGGTGTTATTAACAGTGAGGGAGATTTGAGGGGAGGTGGTGATTCTGGCAGGAGGGAAGATAATAAGCTCACTTTTGGATATGTTGCGCTTTAGGTAGCGTTGGGACATCCATGTGGAGATAGCTGAAAGATAGTTGGTTACACTAAATATTACAGAAGGAGAGAGGTCAAGGGAAGAGACATAGATTTGAGTTTCATCAGCATAGAGGTGGCACTGGAGGCTGAATGAGAAAAAAAGAGGTGTACAATGAAAAAACTACAGCACCAAGGACAGTGCCTTGGGGACCCCAAGATAGGGGCAGTGGAGGGGAGGACGTGCCAGATGTAGAAACTTCAAAGGAGCAATTTTATAGGTAGGTTGTGAACCAGGAAAGAACTGTGTCACAAAGGTCAATGGAGTGAAGGCTGTGTAGGAGAAGAGAGTTATAAACAGTGTAAAAAGCAGCAGAGAGGTCCAGGAGAATGAGTATGGAGAAATGACCCTTAGGGGTGCATTTATCAAGCTGCGATTTTCCAGTGGGTTTGAAAGTGGAGATGCTCATAGCAACCAATCAGATTCTAGCTATCATTTATTTAGTACATTCTACAAAATGATAGCTATAATCTGATTGGTTGCTATAGGCAACATCTCCACTTTTCAAACCCGCTGGAAAATCACAGCTTCATAATTTGCCCCTTAGTCTTTGCAGTAAGTAGGTCATCGATCACTTTTTTTTTTTTTAATAATGAAATTAAAATTACACTACAGTACAATTATGTTAAAATACCCAAAGAGCAATATTAGGAAAAGATTTATTGCCAAGAACACCTGCTAAGGAACATATGTGACAAAATCCAAATGTTTATCAATAGTCCATTCTTATAGCTGGAAAACTGGCAGAAGAACATTGTTTCCTTAAATAACACACCAAAAGAACACTGATCTCCTTCCAGTTGTACTGCGGTTTTTAAAGTGTGTAGCCTGCTGTTCCTGCTGAGTTGTGCTGCTAAATCCTTTGGATGAGGACACACGAATAGATAATATGTTTGTGCATGCTATCCAACATACCAAAAGAGAAAACACACCATAATGAAATAAAACATATACTCAAAATATTGTTTTTTTTAGTTAATAACTTGCGAAGTTCGGTTCTGTTATATTTACAAAATGCATGAAAAACATATTTTGAAAGTTCTTTTTTAAAGTTTAGAATTCTGCTTAGAGTTTGGAGCCAACGCGATGGTTAACTGACTTTACTACCGTAAATGTGATTTAAAGTTCCTTAGGTATGAGGCTGAGAGGAGATTATTGAGACAGTTGAATTGTGCAGCTAAACTGCTTCTTGTCACGTTGTTAGTTTTATTGTAGTGTATTCAGTAATGTATGTTGTAGTATATGATCCTTCACTAATACTTTGCTTTTTATGTTTCTCTTGAAGTACTCCAGAGGAGAAGGAAAAATGGCTTATACTTTTCGAAAGGTAGGTGGCTTCTTTTTCTTGTAATATTTTGTGTTTATTTTATTTTATTTTATTTAAGGAAAAATAGTTGCATTCCTGATCTTAAAGGAAACATTGCGGTAGGAATACATTGGGACTTTTAAAAAACAGACATGAATTTTATTTTGCAATATAATTGAAATCCGAGGTTACAGAAAAAATAACTGGTTTGGGCTTCTCTGTCTTAACCACATTTAGAACTTTATGAACATTGCAAGGTTAGATGAATTTCCTTTTATTGCCTTTTAGTGGCTTAGATTATAGCTCTACATAAGGGATACGATATGCCTGTATCTGAATTTACAAGATAGAATCCATCTTATGTAGTCTAAATTGAAAATAAAGGTGATGAATGACAGCTGTGAGATGATTGTGATGGATAGTAACCAAGACTCCACTTCATCCTCCGCCAATCAAAAGTGGTTTCTCACACTGGCTGCTTGTGATTTGCTGACCATTAAGGGGGATTCTGGGATGACCAATCTTTGATTGTTTTGCAGTGTTCTTTATAATAGGTGGATGGTTAATTCTTATGGAAATTGTTCCGGTATATTTTTCATTATCTGTACTACACGAATTAAGATGAGTTTATTTCCCATTTGGACTTTGATAAACCAAGATAGAAAAAATATATATTTTACATTTAATAAATTTGTGAACAAGAGTTTGGAGAGTCATTTATTCAATTAAAGTTTAATTTAAAGTCATGTGTGATGTGTCATTATTTTTAATCTTTTAATATAATTCAGTGGCGGAACTACTATTGTTACAGCAGGTGCGGTGCACCGGGGCCCATGAAGATAATGGGGCCCACTGCATGGGGAAGTAGTGAGCTGTGGGCCCCAGTTCCCTCCTCCCTGCTTCCCTGCACCTGGGCCCACAGCACTCTAGTTCCGCCTCTGGTATAATGGGCAGTGGTTGTAAAGGGATCCTTAATACTGAGGTGGCTGGAGTGGCAAAGTTACCCCCCCCCAATTGGAAACGTTACCCACCCCCACTGTTTCTTACTTTGACAGGCGGGAGGATGGGGCGCATCCTCTGCTCCTCAGACTGGTAGTGTGGTAAAATGACAAGATGAGTGACATTATGTGTCACTCATTGAGTGTTTTAGGTAGTCCCTAAACACTGGCATGCTGGGCAACATCCTATGTTCACCTATTGTCCCCAGCAGCCCAGGGTGGACAAAGGATACCAACTCCATGCTTTTCGACATGGGACTAGTAGACTCTAGGATGCGGGACACAGATTTTAAATCTCCCTCGCACCCAAAGAAGCACCAGTCCTGCACTGACCAGTCTGGGTCTGCTTATCCTCTATCAGGGTGATCCCACACATGTGATCTCCCTGGTATGGTGGAAACCAATCCAGCCGTATATCCCTCAGACTGTTTGTGCATTTAGGAAGCAACAAGATGCCTGTTTTTTTTATTATGTATTATTAATTACTGTCTGCAGTAGAATACTGTAGACTATATCGGAGACAAGTGGTGCAGGTGCCAGTTCCTATGCATGCTCAGAAGAGCTGTGCCGGAGCCTCTGCAGCTGATGATTCAGCTTCACCGGGCCCATTTCACCGCATGGGCACCACTGAGTATAACCAAGGAAAGCAATAATATTCTGATGGGGATTATAGTACAGAAACACACACCTGAAACATATATTGCAGCAAAGGTATATACATAACTAAGCCAGAACTACCAGCTGAACCCCGAGCCCCCCTTACATATTAGTATGGGCCCCTGGTTACAATTTGTCGACACATCAAATAATCATATGCAACAAATATTAACTTATAAAGTGTTGACAGTAGGAATAGAGAGAAATGTATTCCATACATAGAAAAAGAAGACTTGTAATACTTCAATTCTGAAAAACATGGACAGTTTCAGGGATAACACTTTAAAATGTGGGACTGTCCCTGGAAATTAGGGACTGTTGCCAACTATGCATTTAATTAAACAAATTCCGTAGTCCTATTTTTACTTTTTAGTTTATAATAATCATTGTTCAATTCCTCTATACCCTGGATAAATCAATTCTTGCAACAAATGCTTTGTGTCAGACAGATGATGAATGGTTGTATGAGGATATTCATGTTGGACAGTCAGCTGGTGTCAGATTCCTGTGGTCTTTTTGGATACATTTTAAGTCTGGGGAATTTGTAGCCCTTGGATGGAAAAGCTGAAGTCCACATTTTTATTGTTGTGTCAATATGAAAAGTATCAATTTTACCAACTCCTCACAAATCAAAATTGAAAGGTTGTTTTTATGTAATCTGATCTATTTTTAAAATGTGTAGAGACAATGTATATTTTATCTTTTTATATGAATATATTCACAATGACTGGGTACATGCACCAACATACAACCAGTGGATTAAACCATAACAACCAATCAGACACTTGCTTTCATTGTGAAACTTGCACTAAACATATACAAGCTAGCTGATTGGTCCTGTTTAGTGCAAGTTTGACATTGAAGTGTCATTTAATTGGAGGCTGTGGTTTATTGCAAATGTTGTACCTACATGTACTGTTAGTTAATAGACCCATCTGTCTTATATTCTTGAAAGGACAAATATCAAACAAATATTGTGAATTTCATGGTGTCAAATAATCCTCTTTTTATTAAGAAAAATACTTCTCAGAATTGCAGATGGCCATAAATTATAATTGGGATTATATTGTGGCTGTATTTGCTTAGAGGATCATAAAGCCTTAAGCTCCCAGACAAGTGTGTGACCAGATTGGACAGATCCAGTCATCCGGTACTCAGGCCAATCCTATGAGCCCCAGTTAGTGCAGTCTACCATTGACCATGCACACTAGGAGATTATGGTCATCAAGCAGTTGGATTTTACTCCAGTCTCAGTTGACATTTGATTGATCAGGTATAATGGTCATTTTGGTGAATATATTCAGTAATTTTAGGTCAGTTTTGTTTACTTTTTGAAGGCAGGTAAAACAATGCCACGCTGTTATTCCTAAAGAAAAGCACAAAAGTATGAAATGTGGTGCGTAGAGGTGGACACATTATATCTGAAAAGTCAGCATATGTATAAGTATGTTTTATGTTTCCTGTTGGTGACAAAGCTGGATCATTTTACCTTTATTATATGTATCCATGAAGTCCCACAACAGACCTGAATTTTGTTGGCCTAAAGAGGTAGTACTTACCCATTTGGGGTCTTCGTACCTTGGGATGTGGCTGGATTAATGTTCGGATGCATGGCTCAGTGAAAGGCGTCATCTTCTGTGGAAGTAGCAAAGATCAGTGATAATTCAGGAGTGTGCTCCTCCCATGTGCTGGTAGGCATGTCCATTGGGTTCCTGTGAACCTTTTGGAAAAATCATCAAACTGGCATTAAGGTTAAGACCTGTATTTTGACAATGCAGGCTATTGGTCCTGGGTGATCACATGAAATCACCCACACCCATTGAAATACATGATGTTAGCGAAGTGTGCTCTTCAATAACCGAGGATGTGAGCTGATTTGCAAATCGGTCACTATTAGTATAAAGGATCTAGCAGGTGGTTATAAGTGTTATATAAAAATAATAAGTGTATAGAGGAGACTTTCTTCTTTAATGTTATGTTGGATAATTTGAGTTGATAGGAGAGCTTTGACTTGGAGGAAATATGTGACGTAATAGTACTTCATCATCAGCATCTTCAATTTTTATATCAATAGCGTCAGCAAATTTAGTAGCACCTTTAATTGGGAAGAAACACAATAATTAAACAGCGCAGGTTAATACAGACAGACAGAGTGGTAAGAGGGCCCTGCTCACATAATCTGTGGAACAATGGGAGTTAGATACATGAGATTAAGTGCTGCATAATGCGTATTGTTCCAGCCAGATTGCAAAGGTAAAAAGTGCTTAGTGGGTTATGATACAGTCACACAGGGGTCAGGGGATTAGATAGTTGCTGTCTTGTGTGAACTGTGTAAAGGGTGGCAATAGGATAATCTAGGGAGGTTAAGAGGTCATCGTACTTATAACTTAAATTGCCTGAGAACATCTTTGAACATTTTTTATTTTACCCTAACATTTTTTTTCTTTTCTTTTGCTATTAGATACATCAAAGAAGAGAAGGAAAGTGACCACCCAAAAATAATTCCTCTGAAGATTATTACCAAGGATATTGGGAACTGTGCCTATGTAAGTGTTTTGGTGAACATTTTATATTTCGCTTAGTGATTTTGACACCCCTAGCCCTGGTTAGGATAATATTGCTCCTAATCACGCTGCAGGCACTCTCTCAGGCCTCCATGTGTTACAGTGTTTCTCTAAAGCACAGTGACGGCTAGTTCCTAATCTACAGAGGTCACTCAGGATTGGTGTGAAACACTTATATTTATACATGCACAATTTAATTACCATGTGCCCCTGGTGAAACATAGGGAAACTTCAATATAAACTATTAGTGCCAAAAATGTTTTTCATGTAAAGGGATAAACATATGTTGTCCTCGTGGTATAGCTAGAGGTCCCTGGCACCCGATGCAAAGTGTTAGCCAGTGACCCACTAACCTTTTCTGTACCCCTACATTGGTCAGTATATAATTCAAACTCAGAATGTAATATATCATGGAAAATGGAAGCTGTATTGCTCAGAGACCCCCTATTACTGCACAGAGACCCCCATTACTACACAGAGACCCATCATTACTGAGCAGAGATCCCTCATTACTGCACAGAGATTCCCATTACTGCACAGAAACCCCCATTACTGCACAGAGACCCCATTACTGCACAGTGATCCCCATTACTGCACAGAGATCCCCATTACTGCACAGAAACCCCCATTACTGCATAGAGACCCCATTACTGCACAGAGACCCCCATTACTGCACAGAGACCCCCTATTACTGCACAGAGACCCCCATTACTACACAGAGACCCATCATTACTGAGCAGAGATCCCTCATTACTGCACAGAGATTCCCATTACTGCACGGAAACCCCCATTACTGCACAGAGAACCCCCATTACTGCACAGTGATCCCCATTACTGCACAGAGATCCCCATAACTGCACAGAGACCCCCCCATTATTGCACAGAAACCCCCATTACTGCATAGAGACCCCATTACTGCACAGAGACCCCCATTACTGCACAGTGATCCCCATTACTGCACAGAGACCCCCCATTACTGCACAGAGAACCCCCATTACTGCGCAGAGACCCCCATTACTGCACAGAGACCCCCCATTACTGCACAGAGATCCCCATTACTGCACAAAGACCCCCTATTACTGCACAGAGATCCCCCATTACTGCACAGAGATTCCCATTACTGCACAGAGATCCCCATTACTGCACAGTGATCCCCATTACTGCACAGAGACCCCCATTACTGCACAGTGATCCCCATTACTGCACAGAGATCCCCATTACTGCACAGAGACCCCCCATTACTGCACAGAGACCCCCATTACTGCACAGTGATCCCCATTACTGCACAGAGACCCCCATTACTGCACAGTGATCCCCATTACTGCACAGAGACCCCCCCATTACTGCACAGAGACCTCCCATTACTGCACAGAGATCCCCCATTACTGCACAGAGACCCCCTATTACTGCACAGAGATCCCCCATTACTGCACAGAGATTCCCATTACTGCACAGAGACCTCCCATTACTGCACAGAGATCTCCCTATTACTGCACAGAGACCCCCATTATTACTCAGAGACCCCCCATTACTGCACAGAGATCTCCCCATTACTGCACAGAGACCCCCATTATTACTCAGAGACCCCCATTATTACTCAGAGACCCCCCATTACTGCACAGAGATCTCCCCATTACTGCACAGAGACCCCCATTATTACTCAGAGACCCCCCATTACTGCACAGATATCCCCCATTACTGCACAGAACCACAAAGGCAATATGTTTCGCCCTCCATGTGTTCTATGTATAAGAAGGAGCACACTCACTCTGCTTCATGATCCATGGTAACAATCTAACTTAATAAATATCATCAAGAGTTACACCGTTACTGACCCCACTGTTGTACAGGGATACATCATTCTCACACTGGGATAACCCCACTATTGCATTGACATCCCCCATTATTGCACAGTGTTTCTCCCCCCCTTAGTGCACAGAGACTGAATCTAAATATTTGTCCCTGGGAATTTGTGTCCCTGTAAACGTCCCTGTACAATATTGACCAACTGCACAATAAAACCCCTCTTTGTTGCATGTTAAATGCAATTATTTTTCTATTTCTTGTTTGTATGACTTTCTAAGTCAATATTTATTGTTGTGTTTAAAGTGCGTGACACACTTCAGTTTTGGGTGGAGTTTAGTAAGTTCATCAATAGTATTGAATATTAAATACCTGCTGCTTGTTGTTGCTCTCAATCTATCGGGATCCTCATTTTCTGTAACAGCCCAGCGACAATCTCCGCACTTCTTATGCTGCTGGTCTCGCTCACACCTCTCCTCCGGTCACTTCCCATTCACGTGAATGGGACATTTCTGCAGGAAGGGCATTGGTAACACAATTTCTGTTCAAAGAAAAGCCTGCATGGGCAGGAGCAATGAGAGCGTCACTGGGTTTGACCTCTGGGGCCCTTTCGAATCAGAAGGTACGCTGAACCCCAGGCAAGCAACATTCAGTATTATAGCTTTACTTAATGAGCTGCGGCCCAAACTGAATTTTCTTTAAACTGAGTTTTCATAATGAGGTACAAAGGTGGTAGTACTCAGCATTATGATGTGACATTTCAATGTTTATGTTTGATACCAAGCAATAAATTGTAGATGAATATACAGCGCTGCTGCCACTGGAGTGCAGAGGACGACATTGCTATTTTGGTTGTCAAGTTGACTGGAATTGCTTTGGTAATGCAATAAATAGTACCTGCATTTGAAGTAACAATCAATCTATAGAATCAAACAGAGGTCATGTCCACCAGCATGTTTTGCATTCCTTGTTCAGTAAGCATAACTTGTAATAATGTGACAATTTCTTCTAATAAAGCCAAAGGTTAGAATGATGTTTGTATTGCGCATAGTACATTATGGTACATTACACAGTACATTATGTTTGTCTGAATCATGTAATTTATTTATAATTACAACTTCTAATACAATTCAAGACCGTTTGGCTGGGCTCTGCTATTAATAGTGGGTTTGTTGCTCAGGTTAATTATACAACGGCAACCTAATTTCAGCGGTCTGTGGAATTTCAATGGTCCCACATAGGACCTGAGTCATGTTCGGTCGTAAGACTGTGTTCTTGCCGTACCTCGAGTGAAATAGCTACACTTACAACTTCCTTCAACTTGAAGAGCGGAAAGGGGCGGATGAACGTAGGCAATGTACAGTAAGGGCGTGCTGACGTAGATGTGGACGATTCAAGTCCTGATTTCCCTTTAATACACTTCTTTCCGCCGTATCATTTGCACCAGCTACAGTGCAGGTGTGAGTGCTGACTGATAGTGATGACTCGCACGGCATAGTCCAATTGTACAGCGCTACGGAATATGCTAGCGCTATCTAAATAAATGTTGCTGATGAAGATGATAGTCTTTGTTTGAAAGAGTACGCGTATGCATGCTAATAGCCAGCACAGAACATGTGTATGCAACTATGATAGACCGGAAAAACACATTGTATGTACAGAACGCTTCAGAACATCTTGATTTATTTATTTAATGTAAAAAAAAATTATAAAATTTTTTTTTTTTTTTTTTAAAAATCAACCATATTTTAATTAATGATTATACTGTTTAGGTAGAGCGTAATTACACCCAAATTCAAATCGAAGTGCATCTTGAGATCGACTTGGATTTGTATACGGTTGGAGCTATACCCAAGTTCCGTGCACTTTTTTAAACTACAAGTTACTTTCCTATTTGATTCAGGCCCATAATGTACACATTGCACATGGATTATGAAGTAACGTTTTATACACATACACAGTGCATAGGAATACAGCTGGTCAGCATGGCCTAAATTAAGTTAGTTAGTTAGGGTCAGTTTAGCACTTCAGAAACGCTAGACACGCCCCCTTTTGTTTTACTTATTGGCGCTATTTGCATGCTCTACATTTGGCATTGCGTTCAATGGATGAAATATTTTACCCTTTCCACTACATGGCTGTATTCAGTGCCATCCAACCACACGTGGAGTGGGGAGTTGCACAACATTGCGGCACAATATCTCCACCCACTATCTTCTACTTCAATGGTAGTGGGAGGCAGTTAGACGAGAGTGGATTGATTGATGTGCCGTGCAGCAAGTATGGCTGGTCTACTATTGACATGCTTCATCTGTATGCCTAAAGCTAGCCACAGATAACGACCAATCAAAATGCGCAATTTGGTTGTTTATGACCAAATTGCTCAGACACCAAAGACCAACCAACGTTATCAAATTCCAACCGGGATCAATATAAATAGATGGAGCACTGTTTATTGAAGTATTTAAATTGAAATGACATGGCTCACCGCTTAGAGAGATTGTTCTAACATATATTCTATGAATATGAATTGTGTGCAGCTGTGATACTCTGAGCCATCTGCATCACGGTGCAGAGCAGGATGTGAACTACAGTCTGCTCCATCTGTAGTTACACCTTCTCTCTGCGCTCCGATATTCTGTTTGATGTTCAGACACTTTTGATTAAGTCTGGTTGTTTGATGACTATTGTCTGCAAATGTGAGGTCACTGCCCACCTAATCTGGTTGTCACTAAATGTTAAGAACTCTGCAGTTTGGTCCTCGCATAGGTGGCCAAATTGGATCTTTAAACAACCAGATTTATACGTGGGGTCAGTATTATTACTCACATCCCTACACTAGTCCAGGAGATGGAAATACGTGTGGAACGGCTATTATTAAGTGTTCAAAGTGAGACTTAGGCCACATCCACGGTGCATGTTGCCAGGGGCTTCCTTTCAACGCACTACACCATCTGCGCCCTCAGTACCACACATCACGGGCACCTTATCACCCACTTGTTGTTGCCTTGTTGGTGCCTGTGTGCAGGAATCCTGATACTGAATCAACATTAAAGTTTCTGTCTACTTCACAGATTCTTACCTATATTTAGCTCTTGTTTGATAATTATCCCACATTACATGACAGTTCACGGACAGTTTATTTTTCAGCTAATCTTACTTACTTAAGCCACAGCCTCGTTATTTAAAAGTCAGTTATAAATAGTCTATTATAGGTTTCCTTATCTGATGTTACATAAAACGATTGTTGATGCTGGGACATGTAGTACAGTAGAAGTTGGCTTACCCAAGACTGGACTGTCCCCAACATGATTCCACATGATTCCACGTTGACCTTTTACCAAGACACACATATTTCATACAATAAATAAAAAAGAAAAAATGAGCGCTGGGATAAATATGTATACTAAAATTTATTGAAACAAATTGCAATAAAAATATATGCATAAAAGATACTATGCGTCTAAGAAAATGGTGTCTGACCCCTCAGGACATATTCAAAACACATAAACAGTGGAGTGGAGTTCTTGTACACTCACAACTCCCTAGTGAAAGGGATGATAGTGGTTGAAACACAATTCCAGTAAGTGCTGAATACACGTAGTAACGGATCCTAAAGAGATCCTGAGCTCGTAAAACAAATAGACTCAGCTTGAATGGGAAAGCGTTTGTGCTTTAAGGCAATAAATTACAGGAATGAATAATCTGGATTGTGCAGTGTACTTATCGCATACTCCAGCCTGTGGAGAGAAGAGACAGAAAGCCATCCTGAGATCCAGCCCATGGGCAAGTAACGGGACCAAAGTCAGCGTTGAAACTTGACACAATTGCGTGTGGGAGCGATAGTCACATGAAGCAGTATGGTAGAAAGACTGCAGGAATAAAAGGTCCAAATCGTGTAATATACTTACCCCAGCCTGTGGAGAAGGAGAGCAAGTGTCCGTCTTAAGATCCAGCCTGTCAGTAGTTCCTTAGAGTAAGATTCAGCACTGTGTAAGGATAAACTCCGAGGTTGTAGGACACCAATAATCAGCGCAGCTGTACGCTGACGCGTTTCTCGGCCAAGTAGAGCCGTTTCATCAGAAGCATATTCCATACAAATTCTATAAATAATATACATAGCAAACATTGTATATACAGTATGTCCTGATCTGAATAAGCCTACAAATCATGGTGGTCTACAAAATGAGGGTGGGGTGCATCTAGTGCAGTGATGGGTAACCTGAAACACTTTGGTGCGACCCTTTAATCTTAAGAACATACTTGCCAACCTTATGTTGGCCGGGTCCGGGAGATCCTGGAAGGCACGAGGGGTGTATGGGTGGAGGGGGCGGGGCTTTGCAATTTGCATAAAAAGACCCCAAACAAGCATCACATCACTGGGGGCGGGGCCAAAATTACACAAATCGCAAAGCCCCGCCCCCTCCGCCCGTACATGCCGGCTCTAATTTAGTGAAATGGGTAGATGCGGGAGAATCACCAGCTCTCCCAGGATTCCGGGAGACCTACCCGAATATCGGGAGTCTCCTGGATATTCTGGGAGAGTTGGCATGTATGCTTAAGAAGGGTTGCACATTACCCATTGTAATATATTAAAAAAAAATACATTAAATTAAAGAAAGAGACACCTATCTGTAATAACATATCAAGAGTCACTTTAAACAAGTGTTACAGGCTAAAACAAACAAATCTGACAATAAAGCAGGAAGGAGCTGGGGGCTGCAGGTGAAGGCTCTCAAGGCCACTTGTTATCCATCACTAGTGGTCTGTTTTATCGTCCTGTTCTTGGCTCTTTTCTTGGCTTTGTGTATATAATTTCTTTTATTGGTTAAATATGCAAAATAGACCCTATCATATCAGTAAACTTGCCGTCACAGTTGCACTGAATAACATGAAAGTCTACTTGTGCTGCTTATGATGACATTGCAGGATGATGACATTGGCAGGATGATGTCATTGGCAGGGCACTCCCTATAGACAGAGCACTCTGTACGGCCAGCTCACCAAATATGGACACTCTATTAGAGAACATATATACCAAACGCTTACTGATAGAATAGGGGCCGTATTTGGAAGATATAATAATAATAAATAGGATATATGTTCTACTTTCACCCCTAAAACAAAACATTCTGCAAAACTTTTATGCTGGGTACACACTACAGGTTTTTTCACACGATTATCGGGCCAATCACATTATCACATTAGTGTGTAAGCTCCCACGATCATGTTTTTTTCGTACCAAAGCACATTGTATTATTTGAATTGATTTTATAACCGGACTAAAAATCTCTATAAACGATGGAACGATGTCGGGCAAATCCTGCAGTGTGTACGCACTGATGACCAGAATTGTAGGCAGATCTCCATGGAGTTTACAGAGTCACGATCTATTCAGCAGATGGTTATGATAAGGACAGATTTGAAGGTAAATCGTGTAGGTGTGTATGCATGAATTGGCATGCGAATCGGGACTTTCAATTGTTAGATATCATATTGGAAAAAAAATTCTATAGTGTGTACCTGTACAAGAACTTTGAGATAACACTTTGACCATGGAAAATGTATATTATAAATATCAATGCCTATCAATGCCCGCCAGTAGCTGGGACATTTCTACATCTTTAGTTTACAGAGTTAGGTATCAGAAATACATCCAGTGCCTGATTCATCTTTGGATGTATGTCCCTTTTACGTGAGGTATCTTGTGTGACAAAGCTCTGCACATGCGCGAACAGGATTTGTGCCAGTGAACGCAAATGTCTGAGTGCAGCTGATACTTATGACTGCCTACGACTTGAAGGGCTGAACGAGGGTGGGAAGGGAAGAACGGACATAGGTAATATAGAGTAAGGGTGTGCTGAGGACATGATAATGCAGATGCGGCTGATTAAAGTTCAGGGTATATAAAATTAGTACGTGTTTTTTAGCTGTATCATTTGCACAAGCTCCAGGGCAGGTGTAAGTGCCGACTGATAGTGATGACTACATGTACGCATGCCAGAACATGTGTTTGCATGTAAAATAAACTATAAAAATACATTTTAGGTACAGTAGGCATTAAGAACATCCTAATTTATGTATTTAATGTAAAATTCCCCCCAATTTTTTTTTTAAAAAAACATATATTTTTATTAATGATTATATTATTAACAGTTGTTCATTTAATTTACTGAATTTATTTTTTTGCCTGTGTTCAGATGGGACTTTATATTGCACATATGCATGTGTGTATCCTGTACTGTGTTCTGTCTACATGTCTACATACGGCAAGTAACGTATAGTCACAGAGTCCTTATACCCAGATTCAAATAGAGACGTATACTGGGATCCAGAGCCGTAACGAGGCCGGTGCGGGCGGTGCCATCGCCCAGGGCGCAGTCCCAAGGGAACGCAGTGGCCGTACGCACCGGCCTCTGAGTGAGGAGTGGAAAAAAAAAAAAAATTAAACGGATCTCAAATTCAGACTGCCGGCGCCAAATGAAAACTTGAAACCGAGGCTCGGAGTCATAATCCCGCTGTCGGATCTCGCGGTACTCGGATCCTATAAATTCCCCGTTACTCGCCGCCATCTTCACTCGGGCATTGATCAGGGTAGAGGGAGGGTGTGTTAGGTGGTCCTCTGTCCTGGTAGATCTCGTGCTGTGCTGTTTAGTTCTGTGCTGTGCTGTTTAGTTCTGTGCTGTGCTGTGCTGTGCTGTGCTGTGTTCTGCAGTATCAGTCCAGTGGTGCTGTGTGCTGTGCTCTGTCAATTTTGAGTTCAGTGGTGCTGCTGGGTCCTGTGCTGTGTCCTGTTCAGTCCAGTGGTCCTGTGTCCTGTGCTCTGTGCTTCTAAGGGCATAGTTATTTCCCCAATATTCCCAAGTGTTTAAAAAATTTAAAAAAAAGTTATAAAAAAAAATACAAAAAACAAATTAAATTTTTTTTTAATTACAACAAAATTTGCAAAACCAATCCTTCAGTATAAGCCCATTGGTACTGCAATATTACCAAGTTCACACATTCAGCAGTAAAAGTCCAGTGGTACTGCAATATTACAAAGTTCACAGATTCAGCAGTATCAGTCCAGTGGTGCTGTGTGCTGTGCTCTGTCAATTTTGAGTTCAGTGGTGCTGCTGGGTCCTGTGCTGTGTCCTATTCAGTCCAGTGGTGCTGTGTCCTGTGCTCTGTGCTTCTAAGGGCATAGTTATTTCCCCATTATTCCCAAGTGTTTAAAAAATTAAAAAAAAGTTATAAAAAGAAATACAAAAAAATAATTAAGAAAAAAATTTAATTACAACCAAATTTGCAAAACCAATCCTGCAGTATAAGCCCATTGGTACTGCAATATTACCAAGTTCACACATTCAGCAGTAAAAGTCCAGTGGTACTGCAATATTACAAAGTTCACACATTCTGCAGTATCAGTCCAGTGGTGCTGTGTGCTGTGCTCTGTCAATTTTGAGTTCAGTGGTGCTGTTGGGTCCTGTGCTATGTCCTGTTCAGTCCAGTGGTGCTGTGTCCTGTGCTCTGTGCTTCTAAGGGCATAGTTATTTCTCCATTATAAACAAGTGTTTAAAAAATTTTATTTTTTTTTTTAAAAAAAAGTAATTATAACAAAATTTGCAAAACCAATCCAGCAGTATAAGTCCATTGGTACTGCAATATTACCAAGTTCACACATTCTGCAGTATCTTGTGCTACATATAATAGAGACCAAAAATTTGGAGGATAAAGTAGGGAAAGATCAAGACCCACTTCCTCCTAATGCTGAAGCTGCTGCCACTAGTCATGACATAGACGATGAAATGCCATCAACGTCGTCTGGCAAGCCCGATGCCCAATCTCCTAGTACAGGGCATGTAAAATCCAAAAAGCCCAAGTTCTCAAAAAGTAGCAAAAAGAGAAACTTAAAATCATCTGCGGAGAAACGTAAACTTGCCAATATGCCATTTACGACACGGAGTGGCAAGGAACGGCTTAGGCCCTGGCCCGTGTTCATGACTAGTGGTTCAGCTTCACCCAAGGATCTTAGCCCTCCTCCTCCTCCCCCCCCCTACAAAAAATTGAAGAGAGTTATGCTGTCAGCAACAAAACAGCAAACAACTCTGCCTTCTAAAGAGAAATTATCACAAATCCCCAAGGCGAGTCCAAGGGTGTTGGTGGTTGTCAAGCCTGACCTTCCCATCACTGTACGGGAAGAGGTGGCTCAGGAGGAGGCTATTGATGATGTAGCTGGCGCTGTGGAGGAACTTGATGATGAGGATGGTGATGTGGTTATTGAAAATGAGGCACCAGGGGGGGAAACAGCTGATGTCCATGGGATGAAAAAGCCCATCGTCATGCCTGGTCAGAAGACCAAAAAATCCACCTCTTCGGTCTGGAGTTATTTTTATCCAAATCCGAACAACCAATGTATGGCCATATGTAGCTTAAGTAAAGCTCAAATAAGCAGGGATAAGGATCTTGCCCACCTAGGGACATCCTCCCTTATACGTCACCTGAATAACCTTCATAGTTCAGTGGTTAGTTCAGGAACTGGGGCTAGGACCGTCATCGGTACAGGGACACCTAAATCCCGTGGTCCAGTTGGATACACACCAGCAACACCCTCCTCGTCAACTTCCTCCACGATCTCCATCAGATTCAGTCCTGCAGCCCAAGTCAGCAGCTAGACTGAGTCCTCTTCAATACGGGATTCATCCGAGGAATCCTGCAGCGGTACGCCTACTACTGCCACTGCTGCTGTTGCTGCTGTTAGGCGGTCATCTTCCCAGAGGGGAAGTCGTAAGACCGCTAAGTCTTTCACAAAACAATTGACCGTCCAACAGTCGTTTGCCATGACCACAAAATACGATAGCAGTCACCCTATTGCAAAGCGTATAACTGCGGCTGTAACTGCAATGTTGGTGTTAGACGTGCGCCTGGTGTCCGCCATCAGTGGAGTGGGATTTAGAGGGTTGATGGAGGTATTGTGTCCCCGGTACCAAATCCCGTCGAGATTCCACTTCACTAGGCAGGCGATACCAAAAATGTACAGAGAAGTACGATCAAGTGTCCTCAGTGCTCTATAAAATGCGGTTGTACCCACTGTCCACTTAACCACGGACATGTGGACAAGTGGTTCTGGGCAAACAAAGGACTATATGACTGTGACAGCCCACTGGGTAGATGCACCCCCTTCCGCAGCAAAAGCAACAGCTGCATCAGTAGCAGCATCTACAAAATGGCTGCTCGTGCAAAGGCAGGAAACATTGTGTATTACAGGCTTTAATAAGAGGCACAACGCTGACAACATATTAGAGAAACTGAGGGAAATTATCTCCCAGTTGCTTACCCCACTTAGACTCTCATGGGGATTTGTGGTGTCAGACAATGCCAGTAACATTGTGCGGGCATTAAATATGGGCAATTTCCAGCACGTCCCATGTTTTGCTCACACCATTAATTTGGTGGTGCAGCATTACCTCAAGAGTGACAGGGGTGTGCAGGAGATGCTTGCGGTGGCGCGCAAAATTTCTGGACACTTTCGGCATTCAGCCAGTGCCTATCGCAGACTAGAGGCACATCAAAAAAGCATGAACCTGCCCTGCCATCACCTCAAACAAGAGGTTGTGACGCGCTGGAACTCCACCCTCTATATGCTGCAGAGGATGGAGGAGCAGCAAAAGGCCATTCAGGCCTACACAGCCACCTACGACATAGGCAAAGGAGTGGGGATGTGCCTGAGTCAAGCGCAGTGGAGACTGATTTCCGTGTTGTGCAAGGTTGTGCAGCCATTTGAACTTGCCACACGAGAAGTCAGTTCCGACACTGCCAGCTTGAGTCAGGTCATTCCCCTGATCAGGCTGTTGCAGAAGCAGCTGGAGAAAGTGAGGGAGGAGCTGGTAAACCATTGCGATTACACCAAGCATGTAGCTCTTGTGGATGTAGCCCCCGGTATGCTTTGCCAGGATCCGAGGGTGGTCACTCTTTTAAAGTCAGAGGAATACATTCTGGCCACCGTGCTCGATCCTCGGTGTAAAGCGTATGTTGTGTCTCTGTTTCCGGTGGACACAAGTCTACAGCGGTGCAAAGACCTGCTGGTCAGGAGATTGTCCTCTGAAGAGGACCGTGACATGCCAACAGCTCCACCCTCATTTTCTTCCACATCTATGGCTGCGAGGAAAAAGCTCAGTTTTCCTAAAAGAGCCGCTGGCGGGGATGCTGATAACATCTGGTCCGGACTGAAGGACCTGCCAACCATTGCAGACATGTCTACTGTCGCTGCATTGGATACTGTCACAATTGAAAAAATGGTGGAGGATTATTTTGCTGACACCATCCAAATAGACATGTCAGACAGTCCATATTGTTACTGGCAGGAAAAAAGGCAGTTTGGAAGCCCCTGTACAAACTGGCTATATTTTACCTGAGTTGTCCCCCCTCCAGTGTGTACTCGGAAAGAGTTTTTAGTGCAGCGGGGAACCTGGTCAGTGAGCGGCGAAGGAGGTTGCTTCCTCACAACGTTGAAAAAATGATGTTTATAAAAATGAATAATCAATTCCTTAATGAAGTACAGCACTGCCCTCCAGATATTACAGAGGGACCTGTGGTTGTGGAGTCCAGCAGGGACGAATTGATAATGTGCGAGGAGGAGGAAGTACACACTGTAGGGGGAGAGGAATCAGAGGTTGAGGATGAGGACGACATCTTTCCTCAGTAGAGCCTGTTTAGTTTGTACAGGGAGAGATGAATTGTTTTTTTGGTGTGGGAGCCCAAACAAACCAATCATTTCAGCCACAGTTGTTTGGTAGGCCCTGTCGCTGAAATGATTGGTTTGTTAAAGTGTGCATGTCCTATTTCAACAACATAAGGGTGGGTGGGAGGACCCAAGGACAATTCCATCTTGCAACTCTTTTTTTGGCATTATGTGACCATTCAACAGTCGTTTGCCATGTTCAAAAAGTAAAAGAAAATGTCAACAAATTCAAAAATTAAATCAAAAGTTAAATGCGCTGCCATTATTTAAAACAAGAGGTATTGACGTGCTAGAATTAGTGTAGTGTTAATATGTTATAAACACTACACTTGGAACTTGGAGGAGGTATTGTGGCCCCAGTACCAAATTTAGTACCGGGGCCACCCCACTACGCAGTCCAGATACTAGTTTGGTGGAATTCTGACCAGTTGAGGGTGTATTTATTATATTGTGGCCCCGGTATCAAATTGGGTACCGGGGCCACCCCACTACGCAGTCCAGATACTTGTTTGGTGGAATTCTGACCAGTTGAGGGTGTATTTATTATATGGTGGCCCCGGTATCAAATTGGGTACCGGGGCCACCCCACTACGCAGTCCAGATACTTGTTTGGTGGAATTCTGACCAGTTGAGGGTGTATTTATTATATTGTGGCCCCGGTATCAAATTGGGTACCGGGGCCACCCCACTACGCAGTCCAGATACTTGTTTGGTGGAATTCTGACCAGTTAAGGGTGTATTTATTATATTGTGGCCCCGGTATCAAATTGGGTACCGGGGCCACCCTACTACGCAGTCCAGATACTTATTTGGTGGAATTCTGACCAGTTGAGGATGTATTTATTATATTGTGGCCCCAATATCAAATTGGGTACCGGGGCCACCCCACTACGCAGTCCAGATACTTGTTTGGTGGAATTCTGTCCAGTTGAGGGTGTATTTATTATATTGTGGCCCCGGTATCAAATTGGGTACCGGGGCCACCCCACTACGCAGTGGGAATTCAAGTTTTTGGGAATTCAGACCCGTGGAGGGTTTTTTATTAATTATATTGTGGTGACCACTCCTCTACGCAGTCCAGGTACATTTTTTGGTGCGAATCATACAAGTTCAGGGTTTTTAAATTATATTGTGGTGACCACTCCTCTACGCAGTCCAGGTACATTTTTTGGTGCGAATCATACAAGTTCAGGGTTTTTAAATTATATTGTGGTGACCACTCCTCTACGCAGTCCAGGTACATTTTTTGGTGCGATTCAGACCAGTTGATGGTTTTCTTATTATATTGTGGTGACCACTCCTTTATGCAGTCCAGGTACATTATTTGGTACGATTCATACAAGTTCAGGGTTTTTAAATTATATTGTGGTGACCACTCCTCTACGCAGTCCAGGTACATTTTTTGGTGCGATTCAGACCAGTTGATGGTTTTCTTATTATATTGTGGTGACCACTCCTCTACGCAGTCCAGGTACATTATTTGGTGCGATTCATACAAGTTCAGGGTTTTTAAATTATATTGTGGTAACCACTCCTCTACGCAGTCCAGGTACATTTTTTGGTGCGATTCAGACCAGTTGATAGTTTTCTTATTATATTGTGGTGACCACTCCTCTACGCAGTCCAGGTACATTATTTGGTGCGATTCATACAAGTTCAGGGTTTTTAAATTTTATTGTGGTGACCACTCCTCTACGCAGTCCAGGTACATTTTTTGGTGCGAATCATACAAGTTCAGGGTTTTTAAATTATATTGTGGTGACCCACTCCTCTACGCAGTCCAGCTAAATTTTTTGGTGCGAATCATACAAGTTCAGGGTTTTTAAATTATATTGTGGTGACCACTCCTCTACGCAGTTCAGGTACATTTTTTGGTGTGATTAAGACCAGTTGATGGTTTTCTTATTATATTGTGGTGACCACTCCTCTACGCAGTCCAGGTACATTATTTGGTGCGATTCATACCAGTTCAGGGTTTTTAAATTATATTGTGGTGACCACTCCTCTACACAGTCCAGGTACATTATTTGGTGCGATTTATACCAGTTCAGGGTTTTTAAATTATATTGTGGTGACCACTCCTCTACGCAGTCCAGGTACATTTTTTGTTGCAATTCATACAAGTTCAGGGTTTTTAAATTATATTGTGGTGTTCACTCCTCTACGCAGTCCAGGTACATTTTTTGGTGCGATTAGGACCAGTTGATGGTTTTCTTATTATATTGTGGGGACCACTCCACTACGCAGTCCAGAAAGATACCTCGTTGCAACGTTTTGGACTAATAACAATATTGTGAGGTGTTCAGAATACACTGTAAATTAGTGGAAATGATTGTTATTGAATGTTATTGAGGTTAATAATAGCGTAGGAGTGAAAATAAGCCCAAAAACTTGATTTTTGAACTTTTTATGCTTTTTTCAAAAAAAATCTGAATCCAAAACCTTAAATCCGAACCAAAACCTTTCGGCAGGTGTTTTGCGAAACAAATCCGAACCCAAAACCTCAAGAAAATCCGAATCCAAAACACAAAACACGAGACACCAAAAGTCGCCGGTGCACATCCCTACTTCAAAGCAGGGGAAGGGGGATGTGTGTTGCTATTATGGAAGGAGGGAGGGGATGTAAGCTGCAATTATGGAAGGAGGGAGGGGGGGGATGTAAGCTGCAATTATGGAAGGAGGGAGGGTGGGTGTAAGCTGCAATTATGGAAGGAGGGGGGATGTAAGCTGCAATTATGGAGGGGGGAGATGTAAGCTGCAATTATGGAGGGGGGGATGTAAGCTGCAATTATGGAAGGAGGGAGGGGGGATGTAATCTGCGATTATGGAAGGAGGGAGGGGGGGATGTAAGCTGCAATTATGGAGGGGGGGATGTAAGCTGCAATTATGGAGGGGGGATGTAAGCTGCAATTATGGAGGGGGGGGAGATGTAAGCTGCAATTATGGAGGGGGGGATGTAAGCTGCAATTATGGAAGGAGGAAGGGGGGATGTAATCTGCGATTATGGAAGGAGGGAGGGGGGATGTAAGCTGCAATTATGGAGGGGGGAGATGTAAGCTGCAATTATGGAGGGGGGGATGTAAGCTGCAATTATGGAAGGAGGGAGGGGGGATGTAATCTGCGATTATGGAAGGAGGGAGGGGGGGATGTAAGCTGCAATTATGGAGGGGGGGATGTAAGCTGCAATTATGGAGGGGGGATGTAAGCTGCAATTATGGAGGGGGGGGAGATGTAAGATGCAATTATGGAGGGGGGGATGTAAGCTGCAATTATGGAAGGAGGAAGGGGGGATGTAAGCTGCAATTATGGAAGGAGGGAGGGGGGATGTAAGCTGCAATTATGGAGGGGGGGAGATGTAAGCTGCAATTATGGAAGGAGGGAGGGGGGGATGTAAGCTGCTATTATGGAGGGGGGGATGCTGCTATGCTTTATGAGGAAAGGGGGGTATGCTGCCATAATGTGTGAGGGAAGGGGGGATGTATTAATAATAATGTGTGATATGAGGGTAGGGAGATTGGGTGTCTTAGTACATGGGTGGGAGGTAGGCTATTAATTTAATGGTGACGTTTAGGTGGGGGCTAATTATTTAATGGGTACTATTTTATTTGTGGGGTGCTGGTGGGTCAATTTAATGTATTGATAGGGCTTTTTAATTTAATGGTGGGATCTATTAATTTCAGGTGAGGTATTTATCTGTATTGCAGTCACAAGAATGCTCTCTGTATTGTGTGGCAGTCATAGGAATGCTTTCTCTATAGTATGGCGGTCATAGGAATGCTCTCTGTATTGTATGATCATAGGAATGCTCTCTGTATTGTGTGGCGGTCATAGGAATGCTCTCTCTATAGTATGGAGGTCACAGGAATGCTCTCTGTATTGTATGGTGGTCACAGGAATGCTCTCTGTATAGTATGGAGGTCACAGGAATGCTCTCTGTATTGTATGGCGGACACTAGGAGGCTCTTTATATTGTATGTGTGTATATATATATATATATATATATATATTAATTTTGTGTGATGGTGATAAGGGAGCACAATGTGATAAAGATGGCTCCATGGCACGGTGTGATAAAGGGGAAACTGTGATGGAGGGCACAGTGGGATGAAGGGGCAGTGTGATACAGAGTGTACCATTACATTTATGTTTTAATTTGTTTCAGTGAGCTTTATTTCAATAACCAATTCATTTTTTTATACAGCTAGCATGTGATAGCTGCATTTAAAGTACTTTGATTCTATGGAGGCTTATTACATAAAGATCCTTACAAAGCCAGATCGAGAAGAATGGGGAGGGAGGGGGTTTCAGTGCGGTCTAGAACTTGTAAAGCGCTAGCCACGCCCCCACAGTAGGGTGACCACGCCCACTTGACAATTGACACTCCCACTTAGATGGGGGGGCGCCGGTTCCCTGTCTCGCCCAGGGCACTAAAATGGCTAGTTACGGCACTGCTAGGATCTGCTTGGCATTGAATATGGGCGCACAGGCGTATATGTTACATGCGTTTTTTTTAAATACAAGTTACGTTCACATTGCGTTAGAAAATGAATCAAACCTATGTTGTCAAAAAGCTGTATAACTCCAGCATATGGTATGAGAATTTGTATGCAGTATATACATTTGTGAATGTATTTTCATACTGAATCAAGTTATGTTCTAGATTTAGGGCCTCTTAAAATTGGAAATATACTCTATTTGTTCTAAAGGTCATTTTTACTTAATGTATCTGTAAATGTTTGGAATAAAACATTTGTACTGAATTATAGTGAATGGTAGTATTCTTGAATGTCTTTAACAAGCAATGACTTATGAACAAAATATGCAGACAGAGGAGTACCTTTCTTGTTATCAAAAAGTATTAAAAAAAAAATATTATTTTTATTAAATTAGTAACTTTTGGCTAACAACTTAAAAAAATAATATATCATTTGAATCAAGAACCCCCACCTCCCCCAAATTTTAATACCACAAGGGGTCCCATGACTGGGAGGAGATCTGCCCAATTATCTCCCATCTGACAACATCACACAGTTCTGTTTGTATTATAAATTATCCAGGCTCTTATGCCTGGAGAATCACCCGTTCCAGGCACCAATGTGGTTGATTGTCTCCCAAACCACAGGAGTCCTTGACACGAGACCCCAATTTTGGCAATGAGTTCAGGCTTAAAACATTGCTTTTCTTCCAGGATTTCCCCTTTAAAGGATACACATAAAATTAGACTTCATCTTGAAGTGGTCAGTTAATGTGACAGCTGCATTTGTTTTGCCATTCCAAAGGTGAAGTGGTAAGTGCGAGTTGGCAGCTATCTATTACCACAGGCTAATCTGCGGCATTTCTGACTTTATCTTTTGACTTGCATAATCCACTGAAGTGACTGCAGTCTTTTTCTAGACCATGTGGAATTAAACTTGTCCTTCCGTAGAATTAGTACTGATCCATGTATTGGACCTTCATGAGAAAGAATACAGTTTTGTGGCGCGGTTTCTTTCTGTAATCTTCTCACGTAATTTGTTTCATCCTGAAATTGCCATTTATTTTCTGTGCTGTGTTCTGCAAGTTTTACGCTTTGCTGTTTTTTGTTATTTGCTGCTGGGAGTAAACCTTGTGGAGTTTTAGTTTGCAGAGATTCATTTCTGTGTACTTATATTGTACAAAATGGAAGCATCACTGAGGCATGGGGCATTGTCATGCCTCAGTAATATCACTAGTTTCCAGTGAATTAATATATATCATACCTCTCAAGTTGAGGGACTGTCCCTCCGTCCTTGTAGCCAGAACTTTTGTCCTGAGGACTGTTGGGTGGTAACCTTAGGCCTTGTGTACCTGCCACTGGTGCGTATGGCATTGCAAGGGTCTGTCTAGGGCAGGGTTTCCCAAACACAATCCTCATGGTCCCCTAGCAGTGCATGTTTTCCACATTGCCTTGCTGGAGCACAGGTGTATTCCTTACTGACTGACACATTGTAACAGATCCACAGGTGATATAATTATTTCACTTGTCACCTGGAAAACCTGCACTGTTAGGGGGCCCTGAGGACTGTGTTTGGGAAACACTGGTCTAGGAGATGGAGGATGGTTGAGGGATGGATTAGCACTTCAGAAGCACCCCCAGGGGACGTGGTACACCCCAACGTTGCTTGGCCCCGTCCTCAGTGTCACATGATTATGCCCCTTTTTGTGTGGCGCACGCGCAATGCCCCAATTTGCTGAGTTAGAAAGTTGGGAGACATGGACCTAATCATGAGCTTCTTCAGTTTATGGCAATGACTGCCTCCATTAATTGTAGATACACTTTGAAGAAGCTAGTATACGTGTAACATTGAGTGGACGTACAAAAATGTGTTTGCAAATGATTAAAACTAATTTCATTTTTTTTCAAGCAATTAGTTAATAATTGTTTAGAATTAACTTTAATGAAAATATCAACTTTTGTTATTCTCTTCTGTAGTCGAAAACACTGACTGTGACCAATGAAGAAACTGTGAACGATGTTATAAAAATGGCCTTACAGCAGTTTGGTGTGGAAGTAAGTGCTTACCTGGTGCCTGCAATATGATACTGTATATCTGAGTTATTTACATGTGCATGTGACTTGGATAAGGACCAAGCGAGGGCATGTGCAGGAAAGCCTCTGCTGGGGGCCTCAAAGGGGTCACTTGGAGTGGAGGGGAGGAGACGTGGAGGAGTTGTTAGCTGGCATTGACAGGCCCCCTTCACCTCTGGGCCCTCTGGGAGCCGCGCACCTTGTAGAACTTTAGGATGTCACATGTACTCTCAACAACCATGAGCTTCTCCAGCCAGCTGGCTGAGGACTTAAAAATACAGATTACTGACTGGTACAAAGCAGGGGAAGGATATAAACGTCCGCCGGGGAATTTTCACTGTCAGGAAAATCATTAGGAAATGGAATTAAGGGTAATTGTTAAAGTCAATGCAAGATCTGGAATACACACACACACATTCAGAGAAAAGCTGCATTTTATTTGTAGTGGAGAAAAAATGCAGCACTTATTATTACTATTATTATTATTATTATTATTATTATTATTATTATTATTATCATTATTATTATTAATAATAATACTAGTAATATTATATATACTGTCAACATAGTGCTCATTGCTTTGTGCCCTACCACACACGGAGTCCAACAGAAGCCAATTTACCTACCAGTATGTTCTTATACTGTTGGGGGAAACCAGAGCATTCGGTTCAAACCACAGCAAACACATAGAGAACATACAAACTGCACACAGTTAGTGCCCTGGTTAGGATGGTGCACTGTGAGACAGTAATACTTACCACAGGCAAGCCAGGGATAGATAGTGACATATATCATACTTGCCTACTTTCAAATTCTCTCCTCTGGTATCATGTGACCACTGCAGGATGGGGTTGTGGCCCCTCCCCCTGCTATGAAATCCACAGCATTGCATAACAGGGGTGGGGCTTAATGGCAGGTTTGCATCATTAAGCCCCGCCTCCTCAACAATCCAGGAGGATGCCTACTCTTACGGTAGTCCCCAAAATTTGGGAGAATCCCGAAAATTCCGGGAGAGTAGGCAAGTATGACATATATGAAAGAAGACATTTTTAATAAAACATAAATATGATCATAAGTTAGCAATTTATTCTTTACAAATCAATGGCAGAATGAAATGATAAGTTTTACACAGCATAGTAGAAAGTTACATGTATTCATTTAAGCCAGATCACATGAGCTCTGCAATGCTTTTCTTAGTTTGGCATTTAAACCTCTCTATGGGATTCCTATGGTGTCAATGAGAGCGTAGGATAAATATTTCCTATCCTGTCAGTCGCTTTCACTAACATTAGAATCATCTCATATTCCCGACTCTGAGCAGCCTGTCAAACATATCGTAATTACCATTCAGTACTGATTCAGATCAAAATGCCATTTTACATAATATAATATTATCCTTCCAACATGATGTAATATGCAGCAGATTACTTGTAAGAATTGTGCTTAAGATATAAATTTCATCACTGGAGGTTTGTTTTCATAACTTGGGGGGGATTACTGTGTTTGTGATGTCAGATAATGAGGGGTTTGCTGCAAATAATTCTCTATTCGGATACATAATCCACGCGTTACATTATACGCTGGGAGCTATGACCGTTTCTCGGCTCATCTCGTGTCGTGTTCTTCTTTACAGGGCTCAGAAGCAGATTACCAGTTGTGGGTCACCTCAGGCAAAGATGATGCACCTTATCCTCTTATTGGTATGTTCAAGGAATGTCAACTACAGCACCGGCTTAAGCTTTTAAATGGAGACTATCAGAACATCAACAGTGCAGTGATATGATAAGAATGTATAAATATCAGGTCTTTAGTAATGATTACATGACATATATCCTATTGTTGTCATCTATTGATTTAATGTTCCAAATTCTTAGAGTTTTCTTCTTAGTCTTTCATATGGTGTAGGGTCGGCCAATCCCATCGATCAGCACATTCCGACCGTGTCAAACTGTCACAAAGATCGATAGTTACCCATTCCCTTCTACACCGGTGGTGCTGGATTGGACAGGAATTGAGAGCTATCAATAAATTAGTTCCATGAACAATATAAAACATTCAGGAAGTAATAGGTCACGGGGGAATCCTATTTTTAGATATTTCCTATGTATATAATCTGCAAAAGGTGACACATGGTGGAGGCAGTCATTTTGTGATCTGACATACAAAAGAAGATCAGGCGCTAGTATAAACACTTCAAAAATTTATTAAAATACAAATATAAAAACATGTAGTGCACTACATGTTTTTATATTTGTATTTTAATACATTTTTGAAGTGTTTATACTAGCGCCTGATCTTCTTTTGTATGTTACTTTAGGCTGGTATCCTAATCTTTGGGGCAGCTGTATACACTTCCAAGGTTTACCTCAGCGCCCTATTTTTTGTATTTGATTTTTGTGATCTGAAACAATATTTCTAAGAACGCAGCCTCAGTGTATTTGTCATATCTTCTAAATATTGATCATGAAGCACAACATTGTTGTCCATGATGTCCACGGTTCCTAATAGGCTGCAACAAAATGGCTGCCACAACTGTGAACTCACTACAGGTCCTCTTTAGAGATTTGTTGGAAAAGAGATTAATAAATACATGGAGGTATATTTACTAAACTACGGGTTTGAAAAAGTGAAGATGTTGCCTAGAGCAACCAATCAGATTCTAGCTGTCATTTGGTAGAATCTACTAAATAAATGATAACTAGAATGTGATTGGTTGCTATAGGCAACATCTCCACTTTTTCAAACCCGCAGTTTACTGAATATACCCCATGATATTCAAAATAAAAAACACATATTGCACTTTGCTGGTCTCATAAATTAGGGCACATACATGCAGCTATTTAAATTATTCAATGCAAATAATCTAGATTCTGTAGATATATTTTTTTTAATAATCCCACAAAGTGAACATACAGCATTGCACCTGATTATAGCAACACCAACTCTTAGAAGAGGAAAATATTTTTGGCTTGTGAACAGATTCTAAACAGATGTGTGAGCTATTTGTGGCACTGCAGAGAAAACAGATTACGCTAATCTAAATATAACAGACACATTTTGAAAAAAGCATGTGTCAAGCAAAACAGACACATGCTGATGATATTATAAACTGGGTTGTTTTTTTTTATACAGGGACTCTAAGAAAGTTTGTGTTTGTATGTGTAAAGTGTAAACATAGTTATCGTTAAATAATCTGTGACTAAATGTGTACAGTATATGCAATAGCTCAATGTGTTTTTTCCCCAAATTATATTACATAATATTTTGGGGGAAGGGGGGATTATTAGTTTTAGTATATCTGTGAAAAAAGTTCAGCTACTTTATACAAAAGAAAAGCAAGAGGATGAGGCAGATATTTTATATAAACTATACACTACGTGTATTTGTAAAACAGGAGTAGGATGATATTCATTCCAGAGATGTTATAGTAAACGGTTTTTATAAAACAATACAGTCTAGGGGGTATATTTACTAAACTGCGGGTTTGAAAAAGTGGAGATGTTGCCTGCAGCAACCAATCAGATTCCAGCTATCATTCTGTAGAATGTACTAAATAAATGATAACTAGAATCTGATTGGTTGCTATAGGCAAAACCGCAGTTTAGAAAATATACCCCCTAACTCTTCAACTTTCAATAAATGAAATAATGATGTTCTTATTTAAAAAATAAAATACACATTTGATGAATTATGGTTGCATTAGTGGAAAATAGAATTTATAAACAAATTGCTTTTAAAGTGCACCCGTCACCTAGGCACACAATGGGGGCTGCCGTTTTGTGGGCTGAACCTATGACATCATTGAAGCCCTAAGTCATATCATCGCTTCATAGTAAATTGAAAGGCTGCAGTTGCATATAGTGGGTCACCCACAAGATCGCTGCTCCCAACGGTCCTCATCCGCTACTTGCAAATTTCTGTTTGGTGACAGTTCATGCCTTGATTTGCGCTATCTCCACCAAAGGACATTGGATGCCAGCGTTGGGGGAGGAGCTGAAAGTGGCACAGGATGATGGGAAAAGTTGAGGGCGAATGAAGGTGTAGATATCAAAGTACGGAGGAGGAACACACGGTGCGCTTTGTTTTGTGGAGCTTTACAAGCACAAGATTTTATCCTGCAGAGGAAGATTATTGAAATGTGGTAGATGGGTGGAGAAGGGGCATCTTTAGGGGCAGTCCATGCTTTGTGGAAGAATGAAAAACCATTTCCACTCCAACAAAGGGTTGAAGTTTACATTAATTTTGGAGATCGGACTCAAATCAGTGTGGTTAGGCGACAGGTGAAGATCTTTTGAGTTTCTGAAATTTGACCTCTATATTGTTGTGTATGTGTATATATATATATATAGTTGTGTTTGTGTGTATAAATATATATGTTACAGTACTTTCATCTTCTCTTCTCCAGGACATGAATACCCATTTGGAATTAAGATGAGCCATATTCGTGATGCGTTGCCTCAGCTACAGGGGACTAAGGATTTCACATTGAACCTGGAGGGGCCCTTTCTCATGGAACAGCTGCCCAGAGAGATGCAGTGTCAGTTCATTCTGAAGCCCAGCCGCCTGGCCGTATGTCAACAGCTAACTGGTGAGTCCTCTATGTTACAGAGGGCTCTTTCACCCTGCAGTGTTCCACCTAACAAGTCTGTTATTACTGAGAGCTGACATAATGAAAGGGTAGAAAGGCACATTCCAGCTGCCTGAGGTATTTTCCTAGAATTTACGGCATGTTTACACATATTGAGTAAAGTAACATTTTCAGGAAACCGTCCTCTGAGGCAGTTTCCAATTACAACAGGAAATTTTTAAAAATTCAGCGCAATGTATGTTTATGTCAAAATACGTGGTACGGCGTGGCCGTATAGAGCAGATGCACTCAGATTTCTAAGTGCGTGTGTGCGTGTCTTGCAGTGTGTTCAGGCTACCTGTCACTTCCGTGGTAGGTTCTCTTAATTACAGGCTATTCAAAGCCCGTGGTTCAGATGATTAGAATGGTAAGCAGAATATTTTGCCCACTAATCAATCCGACTAACACTCTAAACATCCTGGTTCGAATACTAACCCCTGACAATACTGCCCCTAAGTCAGTGCTATAGACCAGTGAGAAGCTCTGGCATTCAGCATTGAGCTGTCAGGGGAGGGACAGATCCCTACTTAGTACACAGTTAACCTATTGAGTACACTTCCTATTTTTCCCTCTTAATTGCACTTTTATGTGTCACAATAGAATCTTGTGCGTATATCATACTTGCCAACTCTCCCGGAATGTCCGGGAGACTCCCGAAATTTGGGTCGGACTCCCAGGAGAGCTGGCAAATCTCCCGCATCCTGCTACTGCCTTCCCAAAATGATGCGATTCGCAGTGAATTGCGTCATTTTGGCCCGCCCCCCGTGACACAACGGCATTTCCGTCGCAGGGCCAAAATGACGCGATTGGCCGGGCCCCGCCCCCTTCCGCCCTCCAGTCACGCCCATCTCCCAGAAAGAACTTCGGAAAAGTAGGTAAGTATTGTGTATATTGTGTATATTACTTTCTATGTTTTAATATGTTCCCACTTCCTTTTTTTGTGGTCAGTAAACTGATTAACGCCTGGCGGGTCCGTGTCAGAGCTGTCACTCATGTTTTGGTCACACAGTCTCCTTACATCAAAGGAAACCCCTGCACCAATTATAAGCATGCTCTCTTCTTCCTAAGCCTGATACTGGTGTGGAGTTAGCTCAGGAAGGAGAAAGCTTGCTTGTAATTGGTGGAGGAAATTTCTTTTATGTAGAGAAGGGGAAGGTACTCTGTGATCACGGCCCTCTTAACAACATTATGGGCCCCCGGGCAAAGCAGTGCACTGGGGCCCCTATATATATATATATATATATATACACAAGTTAACCCGTGCATGATACTCATGCATTCTAGTCAAATCAAGCTACTTAAGGTGTTAAAAAGGTTCTTGTCATGCATTTGGGCCATAGCCCAGGCCTCAACCACCAACCATACCCCACTGTCACCCCCGGCAACCACCAACCACTCCCCACTGTCACCCCCGGCAACCACCAACCACTCCCAACTGTCAATTCTCCTTCAAGAAATATATATATTTTTTTTTTAAATCTTTATAAACACTTTTAACAATTAACAAATTAAATTAACAAATTAAAAACATCTTAGTATACCAAATTTCAGCCCTTTCTGATTTTTTTTTTCCACACACACTAAGAATTTTGTAGGTCAGTGTATAACTCCGACCAGCAGGTGGCGCTGCAGCTTGGTTTTATTTTTTCCACACAGACAGACTAACACACGCCACTAGACATTTATATTATAGATATATATATATACAAACGTAAAAAAAAAAAGTGATTATATATATGGGCCCTGCAGCCCAGGGGGCCCGTCAGAGGCAGCGCAAAAAAAAAAATCCTGAAAAAAAAAAGAAGAAAATACCTTGCGGTCAGCTGGCGTTCCGGCTCCCTCCCTGGTCTCCTCTTCCGTGCTGCGCTCCGCAATGGGTGACGAGCGGGCGTGATGACATCACGCCCGACATGCACTGCAAGCGCCGCACGGAGGAGGAGACCAGGGAGGGAGCCGGATCGCCAGCTGACCGCAAGGTAAGTATTTTCTTCTTTTTTTTTTCAGGATTTTTTTTTTTGCGCTGCCTCTGACGGGCACCCTGGCACCTGCCCATTGTGCCCAATGGGAGAGATGGCCCTGTCTGTGATCACTGCATGCTGCCTGCTCTGTCAGTGCTCAATCAGAGCAGGGTGAGTGGGGCCTGGGCCAATTGGGCTGCACTGCGAATGTGCAGCGAACCAACATGCGCGCCTAGTAGAGCATAGTGAAGTCCTAAATTAAGTTTTAGTGTGCATGCTTTGAGAGGGTTGGTTTGATCTTCCCCTATATTTTGCTATGAGGCTCGGTAGTTCTGTGATCTGCCCCTGCAGTTTGGTGACAGGAAGAGTCTGAAAGAGCAAGTGAGCAGGGATTCCTGAAACAGGGAAGAAACACAGTAAGTAATGTATATTGTATACCTTATATACATAAAATATTTCAAAGTAGTCAAAAGGTGCATTAACATGCAATTATCTGAGCCATTCATTACAATAGTGATTTTCATTTTCTAATGATATAGCCCCATAAATAAAGTAAGACCTGTCACATTGGTGGCACGTCCTCTATACAGACTTGCCTTTATCAAATAATAATATGAAGCACAATTGTATGTTACAAATTCTCTACTCTTCTGCTTTTTAGTTATTCTTCAGTTTATTTGGCAAAAAGTTCCCTTTTGTTTTGTTACTGACAGAGTAACAGGCTAAAGTCTTAAATGACCACCAAATTTTCAGATATGAACGGTTGAGGTAAAACACTCTGTTCAGAGTTAACCTGACATTCCACTGCTGTTGTGGGACAGGATTCTGATGGGATCTGATACAAAAAGCTGAAACTGAGTTGCTCTGACATTGCTGGCCCCGCCCCTGTACATGAATCAACCAATCCACACAGTGCATTTCTGCATAGCAAGTCTATCAAACTGTCAGTCACAGCTTTGTATATATGAAAGATTCTTGTATACATTAATGTCAAATAGTTTCCTTCCCCTTTAACTTAACAAAAGCATAAAACCATGGGTAAGATCACAGCTCCATAGCCTGAGTGTGACTGTCCTGATTTGAGGGCTCAGTCACACTGTCCCATCTTTGTCCCACGGGTGTGAAGGTTGGGAGGTATATCCCATTGTGTGCCGCTCTGCATGGGTAGCAATCAGGGCCGGATTTACCGCTAGGCAACCTAGGCACCTGCCTAGGGTCTAGCGGCTCTCGGGGGGCACAGCTGGGGGGGACAGGAGCAATTTAAAAAAAAAAAAAAATCGGCCCCTCCCCCGACTCGCAGCCCCCCCCCCCCGCGAATCGGGGGAGGGGGGGGTCGGGTGCCGCAAATCGGGTCCCGGCAGCCTCTTCTCCTCTCAGTGTCTCAGTGATAGAGAGAGGAGGAGAGGCTGCCGGGATCCGACGAGCGATCACGTGACTCTTTTTTTTTTTTTTTTTTTACATCTGGACTGACAGAGGAGGAGCAGCGCGCAATAGAAAGGTAAGTAAAACAAGGGACAGAAGTGGTGATGGTGAAGGGGCACAGAAGTGGTGATGGTGAAGGGGCACAGAAGTGGTGATGGTGAAGGGGCACAGAAGGGGTGGTGGTGATGGGCACAGAGGTGGTGAAGGGCACAGAGATGGTGATTGGCACAGAAGTGGTGATGGTGATTGGCACAGAAGTGGTGATGGTGATGGGCACAGAGGTGGTGAAGGGCACAGAGATGGTGATTGGCACAGAAGTGGTGATGGTGATTGGCACAGAAGTGGTGATGGTGATTGGCACAGAAGTAGTGATGGGCACAGAGGTGGTGATGGTGAAGGGCACAGAGGTGGTGATGGTGAAGGGGCACAGAATTGGTGATGGTGATTGGCACAGAGGTGGTGATGGTGATTGGCACAGAGGTGGTGATGGTGAAGGGCACAGAGGTGGTGATGGTGAAGGGCACAGAGATGGTGATGGTGAAGAGGCACAGAGGTGGTGATGGGCACAGAGGTGGTGATGGTGAAGAGGCACAGAGGTGGTGATGGTGATTGGCACAGAAGTGGTGATGGTGAAGGGCACAGAGATGGTGATGGTGAAGAGGCACAGAGGTGGTGATGGTGATTGGCACAGAAGTGGTGATGGTAAAGGGCACAGAGGTGGTAATGGGCACAGAGGTGGTGATGGTGATTGGCACAGTGGTGGTGATGGTGATTGGCACAGAGGTGGTGATGGTGATGGGCACAGAGGTGATGGTGAAAGGGCACATGTGATATTGTGAAGGGGCAAAAGGGACAATGAAGGGGCACAGTGTGATGATAGAGGGACAAAAGTGACAAGAGCACATACTTGGATTTATGCGTATTATTTTCGCAAACAACTTAAGTAAGTATTTCTGCCCTGACTTCAATATTTATTAAGTTGTTTTGACCCAACTACTTAAAAAAACGGGACTGCTTGGTAATTATTTAGGGGTAGCTTTTTCTGCAGCAGGGTAGCCTTGCTCTTTTCACATGTTAGGTACGCCCCCAAAGATGCAAGCCACGCCCTCACCTCCTTTGGTGGCACATGCTTTCATATCTACTTAACTATAAGGGTATATGGTAGGCATGCGGCGGCACATGCTTTCACTTCTACGTAACTATAGGGGTATATGGTAGGCTGCAAAAATTTAGTGCTATGGATTGTTTCAGGGAGGGGGCCCAAAAACAGTATCCTGCATAGGGCCCTATGAGGTCTAAATCCGGCTCCGGTAGCAATAAGTCTTAGTAGGGAAGTGGGCAGGGCCAGGCATGTCAAACGGGTGTGACCACGCCCCCTGATCCTGATCCCAAAGTTGTGACGTATGTACTTCAGAGGAGCAAAAAGTTAACATATCAGTATTGCTGTAACAGTAACTTTAGCTATACATCTGGAAATCCTGCTATTCTATACAAAAATGAAAAAAATAATCGACCCTGCACATTGCATAGACAAAATATTTTCAAGTCCAGTGTAAAACCAGCTGGCGTTCATTACGTTTCCCCAGCACAATGTAATGCAAAAGTTAAACGGCCACAAAGTAGCATTTTATTGCCATGGCCTATGGCAGGAGGTAAGCAGCTTTCATTAGCAAGCTAATTATAGCCCAGCCTGATGAGGTTGATCTGTAAAGCCCATTGTCATCCACAGTTCATCCCCTTCTACACATAACCTGGGCACATTTCTTAGAGATTGTCATCCAGGCTACTCAGAGTTTGCTACATGAAACTGGATCTTGAGGGCAAAATTAAAACTGGAAAGCATCTGTAGTTAAAGGGTTAAATAGATCGTACTAACTGCACCGTAGTGGAAATATCCGCTATTCTTTCCAACATAAACAGATCCTCTATGAATGAATAATGAACGCTCATTTACAAACTAATTATAATCATACAGTGTGCCAGTGCCTGCATCCTCCAGTTAAAACTTTCTTGTAAAATAATAATTTGTCGAGTTGGCTGCGTATTATCAATGTAAGAAAACTTTTACAAATATCTTTATTGCTATACGAACAAACTAATGTAGCAGGGACCTCTTGAACTAAATCACTGTAATATATGCTGAATCTGTCTCCTCCTCCTCATTAGCAAACTGAAACCACTGGCTTTAGGGAGGCCATGACTTTTCTGTTGAAGGAGGTGACAGATAAACATTTAAACATACTTACCAACTATTGAAATTTGTTTTCCGGGAGCCTGGCGTGATGGGGGGCGGGGCTCCAAAATCGCGTCCCCGTGACATAATGACACAAACGCGTCATTTTACAGTGGGGGGGGCGGGGCCAAATGCCACGATTCCTGGTGAATCACGGTGTTTTGGATCTAATTCTTCCCACTTCACTAGGAAGTGGGCAGAATTCGGGAGATTGCCACACTCTCCGGGGAGTCCGTGAGACTCTCGCAAAAAGCGGGAGTCTCCCGGACATGCCGAGAGTTTGCAAGTATGCATTTAAATAACTAAACACTTTTATTATGTATTATAGATTCAATAATAGTTCTTTATGAGGTGCTTGCTAAAACAATATAACAAAAATCAGACTTTCAAAATATGTTTGTTAACATTTAGTAAATGTTTACAAAATGTTTGTTTACTGATTTGCAGAGGGGGGATCGCGTCACTAGCGGACATGTTACAGAAGTATAAAGTGAATCCAAATACTTATCCCCAAATTATTTTCTATGTCCTATTTCTGTAATTCTGTTTTGCCCATCTCTCTGTAAATTTGATGCTAAATGTCAAAAAAACAAAACAAAGTATAAACACACAAAATGAACATGCTTCTATTAAACCTAATGGCAAGTGCAATAAGCGTATTGTGAAAACAAAGGGGATATACAGAGTCGCAAGTTCAGTTTTTACTTTGCTCTCCCCTTGTTGAGAAGTCAGAGGGTTACTGAAGGGTTATGGAGAGAAATATTTTTATAAGTTAACGTCTTCGGCAAAGTCCTTCCACCCAGTCCCAGGGGGGAGAGTGCAAATCCAAGAGTGAAATATATAGAATAATAAAAGTAAGAAGAAACAGGCTGCAATCGTTATAATTCATATCTCAGTTGTCCCAGAAATACCACACCCAAAAAAACCCTGAATTCTTTATCACTTACATATGGCTGGAGCGCTGTCGTTTTAACTGGACATCTGCAACCTGAGACAATTGTGTTATGTCAAAATAAAGATCCTCTAAAATCCTTGGCCGCCAGAGGGGTTAAAGAAATCCAGTAGTGTTTTCCTCCCAACATTACCGCTTGGCTGTAACAATACGCTTCAAATTTAGGGCCAGCATTACTTTGGTGGGGCTGGATTCAAGTGTTCTGATTGTTTAACTCATAGACTGGCTAAAGTAGTCTCACAGGACAAAAGCAAAGTATTTAGATGTCAGCGTTATGTGTTTTTACTGTAGACAACTACTGATATTACTGACGTTAAGATGGGAACCTACAGTACTTTAGACTTTGCCTACATTTTTATTACATGAAAAAAACATAAACGTAAGATTAAAAAAAAATGAGTATCAAATAACCATTCAATGGGGGCAAAAGCAATCATTCAGAAACTCAAGATAGCAAATTGTCTTCTCTGCTTGCTTGCTCCATCCATTTATGAAGCACTATAAATGTTTACATAGATTATATTTTTTCAGAGCAACTTGTCTTTTCATAGTATATCATTTTTTACATATTAATCTTTGAAAAGGGAATAATATATATCAGGTGCTCATCATGATAGTTAGAACTACGATTGCTGTTTATCAGATGTTACTGAGGTAAAATGCGTGTGTTTAGTCACGTGATGTATCACATGACATCTGTTGCTTCTCAGGTAATTGAGTCCCAAAATGGAGCTTGTTTTTGAATATATTTATAATTATCACACCTTTGGAACATGCTGGACCTGATTCATGTAGGAACGTAAGTCAATTTACGTGCCGCATCTTGCGTAAAATCGATCTGAGTCAGAACGAAGCTTACGCAAAGTGAACACAAATGCATGAAATTCATGGTCGTAGGCAAATGACACTTCTGACTGCTTAGAATTTGAAGGACAGGTCGGGGATGGGAATGGGAGGACTATGTGGGCAATGCACATGCGATCAATTCAAACTCTGGACATATCTTAGGTATGTGGTTTTTAGCCATATCACTTTCTCCAGCTACAGGGTAGGTGTAAGTGCCGATTGATAGTCATGATGGACACGTGTGCCTGCCAGAACATGTGTTTGCAACTAAGACAAACTGTAAAAATGCATTTCATGTACAGTATCATCAACATCACAATTTATTTATATAGCGCCACTAATTCCGCAGCGCTGTACAGAGAACTCAATCACATCAGTCCCTGCCCCATTGGAGCTTACAGTCTAAATTCCCTAACACACACACACACACACACACATACACACAGACAGAGACAGACAGACTAGGGTCAATTTGTTAGCAGCCAATTAACCTACCAGTATGTTTTTGGAGTGTGGGAGGAAATCGGAGCACCCGGAGGAAACCCACGCAAACACGGGGAGAACATACAAACTCCTCACAGATAAGCCCATGGTCGGGAATTGAACTCATGACCCCAGTGCTGTAAGGTAGAAGTGCTAACCACTACACCTCTGTGCATTTAAAAAACCATTAGGAATCATGATATATGTATTTTATGTATAAAAAAAGAAATCATTTTTTTAAATGTATTTTTTATTCATGATTGCAGTATTAAGAGGTCTTAATTTATTTAATATTTCTTTCCCATGCTTTGCTTTCTGATGAAACTTGTGCATTGTGCGTATCCTGCAGCCTGTTCTATATGTCTGCAAACAGCACATAAAGTAGATCCAGAGTGTACATATATCCATATATTCACATGGAAGCGCTTCTTGAGATCCGCTTGTACTTGAATATGGGCGGACATGCGTGCAATTACCGTCCGCTCTTAAAAAATACAAATTGCGTTCACTTTTCATTCCATGATGAATCACGCCCGCTCTGTTATGATGTTACAATCCCTCATGTGAAATTACATTTTATGTAGTTTTGCTCCATAGCAGAATTTAAGAACCAAAAGCTGACAATAAAAGCTCAGTGTAGAATCCCAGGAATGATGGAATCATGTCATTGTTACTGGTTCAAATCATTTTTGGACAAAACAAATGAAGGCAGAATAGTTGTTTTGTTCTTTAAAATGCAGTTGTGGTCACAGCCCAGGAACTAAAACAAATAATAAGGCCACGTTATGACTGTCCAATTTAATGGTTTCACTTTTTCCCCCAGATCCGGGCCAGAAGCCCTTTAAAAGGAAACGGTCTATCATAAACTGGACCTTTTGGCGTGGCTCTAACACTCAGCTGGATAACATCCCGCTCTCTCCAACCTCTTCAACTCCTGGAAAGCTCTTTGGACTTTCCTTACCAGCCATCTGTGAGAATGACAACCTGCCTAAAGCTATAATGGTGAGCACACGTTCTGAAAGTATTTCCTAAGGATCCACAAAATATGCAAGTTGCTTCCAAAAATTATTCAAACGATAAAGTTATCTTAGATGTTGGAACAGTTTAAATGTAATTTCACAATACATTGCTAGCTGTCACAGAAATTAAAATGCATCTGTCGTTCGGGCACACTCGACTACTGTCTCGGAATATCTGGGAGACTCACAAATTTCTGTGCACCCTCTCGGAATCCGCCCACTTTATTAGGGGAACCTAGATGACACGATTCGTCACAAATCGCCATCCCTGCCTCATGATGCTGTGAATCACGGAATTTCACGCAGGGTGGGGCCATGATGCCATAATTGCGTTGTCACATGTCCCTCCCCCCCATTTCTTGCACTTGTCCATTGAAACTCCCCGTCAAAAGTTGGCAATAATGCTTCTGGGCACTATGGATGCAGCCATTTTGTTGGCTGAACCAATATGAGAATGCAGCCTTTACAGTCACAAGGAACTAGTTACATTACATGGGCTCAGAAAATGGCTGCCTCCTATGTGTGTGGGAGACAGGTACACAAAATGGCTGGTTGGTGTCACTATTTCCTATACGAACTTTAAGTCATTTCTTACATCCTACCTTCCTGTAGTAATTATTGAACTAATGTATATACTGGTCCTAGTGCTTTAGAATAATAGTTTTATGGGGAAACTCTGCCAATGATGTCCTAACATTACATTTGCAAGCAAATAAGTAGGCGTGAGGAGCTTCACAGCCCTGGTGTTAATCTAACAGGAAAATGAAAACCCGTTTGGTTGCTATTGGTTACAAAGCAGTGGGTGGTTTCCCCGCAGGCATTTTTTTTTAGTTAAAGATAATACCTTACCTCAACATATTTGCAATTACTATTACAACACCCCTACTGTGACATTATATACATTTTATATTATAATCACTGCCATTACGTGTCATATAGTAAACCCCATAAGCTATGTGACAGAAACTATTGGACCTACCTGTTGGTTAAATTGTGTTTGTATTAATAAACACCATCATTATTCCTGGTTTCATGTAACCTAGCAATTCACAAGTAAGAATTGCCTCATGAATATCAGTCATGACTGATAAATATTGAACATGAAATGTCACAGTGATGTCACTGGGTGCTAGTGAGCTTATATGCTGTGTGAATATTGGCTCAGCCCATAAGATGTCTGCTGTATAGAGACAAATGGTGCACGTTAATGTAATAACATGAACAGTGGTGCGACTGGCACAGAACTTGTGATAGCCTATAGCAAACAAAAAATATTTTCTTTCCATTAGTCTAACTTGCAGAATAATATAGAGGGCCATATTGTTTTACTCGTATGCTGGAAGGAAAAATATATAATAAATGCTTTGTTTTTTAATATATTGAGAACTGTATTTCATTCAATATTCCACAAATATATAAGAATACATGCACAACCAGGGCCGCCAAGAGAAATTTTGGGCCCTGGTACAGCAACTTCATGGGGCCCCCCTATAGTTGACTAGAAGGGAAACTCATGCGGCGGCACACCGCCAAAGGGGTGTGGCCATACCATTGGAGGTGTGGTTATGTGTCATTGGAGGTGTGCCTAGTAGGTGAAAAGCGCAAGGCAAGGAATAATTTAATATATTCTCATTAGAGGACACAATCATTTGGTGCTACAGGGCTCCTAGCAGCTTTACTCACATATGCTCCCTGTGTCCAGCAGCTTTACTCACATATGTACCCTCTGCCCACATACTTTACTTGCACATGCCCCCACCTGTGCCCAGCAACATTACCCACACATGTACCCTCTGCCCACATGCTTTACACACACATACCCCCCTCTGTCTAGCAGCTTTACACACCCATACCCCCTCTGCCCACATGCTTTACACACACATACCCACTCTGTCCACATACTTTACACACACACATGCCTAGCAGCTTTACACACATACCTCCCTCTGCCCAGCAGCTTTACACACACATACCCCCCCCATCTGCCCAGCAGCTTTAATCTCACATGCCCATCTATGCCCAGCAGCTTTAATCACACATGCCCCATTTGCCCAGCAGCTTTAATCACACATGCCCCTCTATACCCAGCAGCTTTAATCCCACATGTCCTCTCTCTGCCCAGCAGCTTTAGTCACACATCTCCCTCTCTGCCCAGCAGCTTTAGTCACACATCTCCCCCTCTGCCCAGCAGCTTTAGTCACACATCTCCCTCTCTGCCCAGCAGCTTTAGTCACACATGTCCCCCTCTGCTCAGCAGCTTTAGTCACACATGTCCCTCTCTGCCCAGCAGCTTTAGTCACACATGTCCCTCTCTGCTCAGTAGCTTCAGTCACAGATGTCCCTCCCTGCCCAGCAGTTTTAGTCACACATGTCCCCCTCTGCCCAGCAGCTTTAGTCACACATGTCCCTCTCTGCTCAGCAGCTTTAATTACACATGTCCCTCTCTGCCCAGCACCCCAACTGCCCCCTCCCCCCCATCCCAGGAAAGAAAAAAATATTAGTGAAAGAAAAAAATTAAAAGAATCTTGCTAGTATGCAGTGCGGGGTCGGGCCCCCTGGCATATTCAGGCCCTGGTAATGAGTACCCGTCCCCCCCTCTCGGTGACCCTGTGCACATCACATTCTTCATGGGCAAACACATAAAATCACCATACTTGCAAATCTCCTGTGATGTCTCTCCGAGTTCTCTTGGACACCTGGGAGAATATTCACCATCCCTCACCTCTTTCTTTGGAAGTAGGTCTGGCCTTCATGATGCCCCATCCCCACTGCAGGATGACTACAATTGCACTATTGAGCACAGGGAGTGGGCCATGATCAAGCAAATCACATTGCCACGTCCCCCGCACTTGTCCCTTTGACCTCCCTTCTGGGATCTCTCAGTGGGTAGGTCTGAAAAGTAAGCAAGTATGGCAATCCCATCGGTTTTTAGATACTCTACAAATATTAAGTTGTTTTCTGTTTTACGACCAGATGTTTTACTGTGCCCATATTTTTTAAATCTGTTCAGTCCTAATAAAAACACTGAACTGCTTCTTAACCCCCCTAACGGAACTATTTTAAACCTCTCTATCTCCCTTTAAAATCTGTACCTGCAGCTTCTTTAAATTAATGAAATGTGTACAAGTTAATATAATCATTTGAGATGGCATTTTGTCTGCATTCTTCTCTGTCTTCCTTTTTCAATAACACTCGCTGTAGGTTCCGCTGTGATTCCGTGGTGTCCCCACACTCCTTGTGATGTAGAACTCCACTTTACCCATGCTTTCTAACTGCTCTCTATGGGCCTGAGTCATTAAGGCAAAATAAGGAGTAAACGTTCTCTGGGACAAACCATGTTACAATTTAAGGGGTGCAAATTAGTTTATTATTTTGTACACAAGTTAAATGCTGGCTGTTTTTTCATCTAGCACACAAATACTTGCTAGCTTTATTATTACACTGAAATTTAAAGTTGATCTAGGACATGTCCTACTACAAGTATAAATCTGTCCCAACATTTTAAATTTACCTCCCCTCCAATGCAACATGGTTCTGCCCAGGTGCAAATGTTACTCCATTTTTATGCTTTGCTCTCCTTAATGACTCAGGCCCTATGACTGCAGGGCCAGTACAGGTGGGGAGAGCCTGTAGAATCGGGGCCAAGCAATTTCACCCAAAAAATAATGGATGGTTCCGTTCAGTTACATCACTGATTTATGAAACCACCGGGATTTTATAAAGTGAAGCCATGTAGTGTGTCATTGAAACAGTGCCGCCACAATCACTACCAGCTGTAATAAAATAAAAAACAACTCCTCTGCTTCTCAATAAGACAGCAATAGTGGTTTCAGCACTGAAACCTCTATTGCTGTCTGAGTTTCCTGCAGGCCACAGTTGGCGGTGCGGCTGCATTCTGTGGTGAGCGGAGTTGGTCAATGCTGCAGTGGACTGAGATGAAAATATTTTATTTGTAGCTACAGACACATAGAACAACTCTGACTTCACCTTTCTACATTAACTTATTGAAAACATATCTGGTTGATACAGATGCTAGTTAATGGGGCTGTCTTTTATAATAATAAATTAATCTTAATTTAAAGTCATTTTCTGATATGTTGCTTGTGGCTGGAAAATTTAGCTGTTACACCTTGGCTTGGCTTTACGGAACTGGCAGAGTTTCTAAAAAAGCAACTGTGTCAATTATATACTGCATGTTCTAAAAGTTATTGTCAGATGATGTATTACTGCAAGGTTTGTACGTGACAATGTAAGCATAGGCTAAACTATAATACCAAGTCTGCAGCTGAAATACTGCAATGTTTAACATTGCAATCTTAGAGAGTGTCTTGAGCATGCAGTTACCTAGTAATGAATGCTTCACAGCGGCCTCCTCAACATTCCTTAATTCCGCTAATGTAAATTACAGATCTATTTTTTCTGGGTTCTAACACTAGGTAAAATACTTTTTCAAAAAGACTTAAAAAATATTTTTTTCGTTTTGTAATTAATTATTTCCCATTATTTATAGGACATGCTCTCAGTCCTTTGTCAAGACGGACCCTTCACAAGAGGGATCTTTAGGCGCTCCGCGAATGCGCGGTCATGCAAGGAAATGAAAGAAAGACTAAATGCCGGATTTGATGTTGATTTTGCGTGTGAGTCTATTTTCGTCACAGCTTCAGTACTTAAGGTACGCACAATATCCACAAATTACCTTGCTTGTAAAAAGAGTCTGTTTTTTTTATATGGATGGTAGGATGGACAAAGCAATTAATAGAGACAGGCAGATAATCAATTGGCATGGTGCTTTTACAATCATAACGTATCTATTAGAAATTAACAAATTGAAATCGTATATAGTCTTTATTGCTTTGCCTTCTTTGTTTTTTGACTCTTTTGTGATACCATAAACTTCTGTCTTTACTGCATCATATTATAGGCCCATAATTTCCTCTTTTATATGTGAAGCTTTCTTTGTTGTAACATGTATTCAGATATTTTTATATCATTATCTCACTTATTCTCTTGGGTGAGTTGGGATTAGCTGTGGCATGTACACCTTTAGAAGGGTGCACCATATAAAACTTACAAATATCTATTTAATGTTATAGAAAGGAACCCTGTGATTGGCCACAATTCTGTTTGGTACATCCTATGCACACTGTATACCAATATCTGCAAAATAATTGTAATAACCATACAACATCTGAAACCATCCTAAATGCTGTAATTGTGTTTTTCCATTTCTTGTAAGTCTAATATTAATAACATAGTAGTATTAATACTGAAATATCATTTTCAGCCTTACACTTTTACTAGAACCTTATATCGGCTTTCATAAGTATTCTATAAATACACTCTGGTCACTTGTGTCATGTGACTCATTTTGAAAGTATCTTGGCATGGAATTCTTGATTATCATTAAAGTAGAAGGATCATCTTGTTTAGTCCGGTTTCCCCGGGTTCCACGCTCACATTTTTCTCTCCTCATGCTAATTCTCAAAAACTGAGTCCTGATAAGGTCTTTGTAGGTGTCAGACTGATGTGCCTACATCTGGCCTTGATTATTCAGTGTATTATTTTAAATTGTACTATTATTTCCTCCATTCAGGATTTCCTTCGCAATATTCCTGGCAGTGTCTTTTCATCCAACCTTTATGACAAATGGGTCTCTGTTATGGATCAAGGTTGTCAAGCAGAGAAAATAAAATCTGTTAAGAAGTAAGTATTCAAACCCCATTTCCAGGTTCGGTTCTGTGGGCACAGTATATCATAATGATCCACCTCTGTTAGGTCACGGGTTAAAATCCGGAATAGTCTGAATAAGCCTTAGAAGTAGTCCAATTTTAGGACACCCACCTTCTTCACTTGAGGCTCCTGTATAGCAATTCAGGGGGGTCCCTCCCAAGCACCACTCTGTCATCGCACGTGTATACCACTTCCAGTTCTTACTGTAGTTATACTTACGTATCTAGTTTACTTTGGTATTACAGGTTAGTGGAGAAGCTTCCACAAGTTAATGTCACGCTACTGCGCTACTTGTTTGGGGTCTTACACTGCATCGAGCAACGTTCTGATACCAACCAAATGACGGCGTTCAATCTGGCAGTGTGCATTGCTCCCAGTCTGCTGTGGCTGCCCAACCCTTCCGGCCCGGAGGCCGAGGGCGAATTCACACGGAAGGTAACAATTTCTGCATCTAGCAACAAATGACCTTTCCTTTAATTGTTAAATGTTAACAAAGTTAGTCAGACGCCATATGAAAGGCAAGTTGTTTTTGCACAGAGCTCAGCTTTTTTCGCACCTCTCTTCCAGGTGTCCGTACTTGTACAGTTCCTGATAGAGAACTACTGCATGATTTTCGGGAATGACATTTCATTATTGTATGCCAACTTGTCCGCAAAGGATGATAACAGAGAGGACAGCTCAGGTACTAAACTTTCATGTACATAATGACAAATAGTAATGCTCAGGATGTTATTAGGTCTCTGACAAGCACATGCTGATGACTGTAATGGAGATGCTCCTGAAAACAGTTATCTGAAGTAGTAGCAGAGTTTAACGGGCTTGTTTTCACTTTATCTTTCTAGACACTTTTAATAATTTAGTTTGATCAAGGAGCCTCATTTAAAAGGAAATTGTTGCTCAAAAACAGTGTAGTCAGCCTTTTAGTAGGTGAACTAACATTTAGAATTATAAAACCCATCAATTCACTAGGACCCAGGGACAATGTGCACCTGCCATGTACTCACAAGCAGCTATTTTGTGATTGCAAACTATAAAATCACCAGCAGCCTCTGACAAGGTGCCTCACTGATGTCGCTGGTCTCTAGTGCATTGATAGGAGCATTCACTTGAATATTAGTTCAGTCCACAAAATCTCTACCTCAGTTTTGCAGTAATTTGTGTCCTAGCAAAGTCGATTGTACCGAGAGAATTGATCATTTGCTGTAACAGATCTGATATCAGAGAAGGAGTCCAGATGCCAGAACGAAAAACAAGAATTGGGAACAAGACGTGATCAGTGCAGGCCAAAGTGGTGCATAGTTAAACAAACTAAAGTCAGTACACAGGTAATCAACCAGAGACATTATCAAGGACAAGCTGGTTTAGTACTTGAGTAATGATAGAAGTCGAAAGACAAGATCACAGGTACAAACCACAGAGTCAGACAAGGGAAACGGGAAGATGCTGTGTTTCAATTTCCAAATGTTTCCTCTGATTGGCCACTGATTAGGAGCATGTGAAGCTCGATCATTAATTAGAAACCTCTGGGAATAGTCTCAAGAATTGCAGTTCTAAGAACAACTGTCAAGGGCAACAGACCAGCAGAGAAGAAATCCTGGTTTGAAGCCCTGATTGGCTCATGTTCTATTATTATTCCTGTTCTTCTCAAAGGTTTGTTAGGGTAACATTGATGGAATTCTCCAACCAGTCTTGGCACGTAAACATTTTCTTTAGGCTTCCAAGATCTTTCCTCTGTGCTATAATCCACTGTTGTATCAGATACTATAACCTTTCTCAAAATATGTGAACTTGATGTGTCTTTATGGAATCAGGGAATGTTAAATGAAAAGATCACATTGCAATAGTCTGAGCTTACTAAAGTATTAATAAAGCATAACAAGTTCTAATACTATTTTTTTCCCGCAGATATCTGTTCTTTTAAACATATTGACTCTTCGTACGATAGCCTGGAGACTGAACTAAATGATGATGTCGATTCCTCGTACAGTGGTCTGCCCACAAAAATGAGTCATGACAACAGAAGCAGAGATTCTGTTTTGACTTTAAGTGATTGCGATCTGGACCATGTGTACACTGAAGAAACTGAGACCTTTGGCTCTTCAAAGACACCACCTGTGAAGATGTCAACAGGTTCTCACCATCGATCAGCGTTACACGAGCAGTCCGAGAACGAATCTCTCTGTTCTAATACTTCTGGATACTCATCCACAACAGATGTGAGGCGGCACCGACGCTGCTCTGAGCCGGCTATTGGAATCCTGGCATCCAGGTTCAGTCAACTCAATGAGTCTCCGCACGAGAATAACTCAAGCTGTGATGCTCTTCTCTCCCAATCAGCTGATGATTATCTCAAACAGCATCGCTATTTGCAAGTTGAAGGTCAAAAACTTATTAATCGCAGTTTGACGTTGGGAATTGACGTTACTAAAAACAATGATACGAAGCAGACAAGTGACAAAAAGAGCACCCCTAACAGACTTTTGCCACCTAATGCATTGAGGCTAAACATTTGTGCTCACACTAGTTGTTCTAGTTTGTCTTCTCCTGGGACATCTCCCTCAGGATCTTCCCTGAGTTCTTTGGACAGTGCTTTTTCTCAATTCTCTGACTATTCAGTGTTAACGCCAAATGATGTGCCTTCACCTCTGGACTGCACCTTACGGCATAGAAAGCAAGTAGAACTCAGTCCAGATTTCCTGGGTGTTCATTCATTTTCAGGGTTTGCAGTAGAAGAAAATAAGCAGCCTTATAACGGCTCTGTATTTTTTACTGGAAAAGATGCAGTTGAGTGGCCAAGCCATAAGAGCTCTGTTAGTACTCAACCCATTGCCTGGTTGAAAAACAGAAGGTCAACTGTGAAAAATTGGACCTCCAAAAAAACAGACAAAACAACACACGATGAGAAAAGCAAAACAGTAGGAGATCATACCACTAAAGGACTGTCATTGAATAAGCCTGAAATTTCACAATGTTCCCTGTTTATGGAACAAATAACTTTGCCAAATTCAGACTGTGAAATCAAGCACAGTTTTACAGTATTGAGACCTAAAGAGCTCAAAGAGAATTGTCCTGTGAGTTGCGAGACTAGATTTGTTGAAGTCAGTAGCAGGCAAGTTTCAACCAGACCACATACAAAGGAAAAAGATGTCCCTGACAGAAATGGAAATGATACAAATGGGATGGAGTGCAGCTCATTCCTATTCCCATCTCCGGTGTCCATAAGCATTGAGGTATCTTCACATGGCCAAGAAAGTACACAAATGCCACCAACACTTTTTCTCGGTCACAACATTGCATTATTTAGTCAGAAAAATCGAAGAAAATCAACAAATTCTTGCAATTTAGAGGAGCCTGTGCCTCTCAGTGCAAACCTGAAGTCTTCTAGTGAACATACGGTCCACCGGAATGAGGACCAGGCACCTTGCACGAGGGATGACACAACCAAAACATCAATTGGAAGGGACATCAGTATTCGTGTCGCCAGCTTCAAGAAGAATAAAGTGTTGCCTTCTAATGTGGACACTGGAGTCAAAATTGCAAATTGTGATTTGGAGAAAAACTTTTGTGTGTCTCCAAAGCTAAGCACCAGTATGGGAGACTTATTCCTTCAACCTGACATACATAAGCATATTAACTGTACACAAGAGTGTGATAATGCCATCATTAAGGGTGGTAGAGCTTGGCACACTGAACGCTGTAGCGATCCTAAGTTTGAAGAGTTGGACCAAAGATTTTTTGCAGAAGAATCCTATGTGTGAAGTTGGGTTGATAGAACACCATCCTTTGTTTTAGGTAGACCTAACATTCCCTGTTCATTCTGCATAGAATTTTATGGGGGGTTTAAAGCCGAGATTATTAATCGTTTTTGATTATGGAAGAGTACCATCTATGTCTAATTTATGTGAACGAGTGTAGTTTTTTTTTAAAGGAGTAATTAACAGTGTATGAATTTCTTTTACAAAATTGGTTGAGTGGTAAAAGTGTACCATTATATTTCAAGCAAGAGAAAACTTTGATACTCATTCCAGTGTATAATTGGGACCAGTCTGCTTTGTGATGATACGTCTGTAAGTAAAATGTAGTTAGTGTCAGTAAAACTGAGTAAAATGTAATATATTCCTGAAATAGAATTTAAACCGCTGTTGCTATTTTGTTACACCGTTATATTTTCAGCTGTGCAATGTTTGTGTGCGCGACGCATTGTGTTCTATGAAGTCATGTCGAGTATGTTATGTTACATATTTAAAGTAATTAAATCTCATCTGCTTCATGAGTTTGCACAGATTGTCCTGATGTAATTTCCATTATTATACTATTATTAAAAGATGTGTATTTTTGTACTTGCGGAAAATGCTGCTAACTTTTTATGGTTTTGTTCATTGGTTTGTTATGGCACTGATAATAATATAAATATGTGTATTCTATTATATTAAATAATAAAGCCATTGTAACATAATGTCATACATAGATGTGACAAGTCTGAAAAGTATTTGTTTCTGGGTGAACATGATAATCCTTTGTCGGCATAAATGGAAGGGCCAGGGGTGAATTCTCTTGTTCTCAGATAAAAGATTGGTTGTACCACAATATTCCTGTGACAGTTTGCAATTTGTGCTGAGATAATATCATGGACTGTTAATAATTAATTGATATCAATTTACTTGCGTAATATGTATTGACACACAGACAGACCTTTACTAAGATAGTCTCAATAAATACATATAGAAGAGGAAGAGAGAGTTATACAGTTTATATAATGAGTTCTACTGAAGCTGGTGACACACAAGCCAATTCTAAAGCTTGTCCCAAGCTTTGGGATCCATCATCATTTATTTATATATCACCACTAATTCCGGAACACTGTACAGAGAAGTCACATCAGTCCCTGTCCCATTGGAGCTTACAGTCTAAATTCCCTAACACAGGCAGAGAGAGACTAAGGTCAATTTAATAGCAGCCAAATAACCTACTAGTATGTTTTTGGAGTGGGGGAGGAAACCCACGCAAACACTGGGAGAACATACAAACTCCACACAGATAAGGCCATGGTCAAAAATTGAACTCATAACCCCAGTGCTGTGAGGCAGAAGTGCTAACCACTAAGCCACCATGCTGCCCAGTCACAATTAGGATACAAACGCCAGTGACCAAATTTGAACAAAAAAAATCCAGGTGTTTGGTGCTCAGGATTAGCGGGGGGGGATATGTGGTCATGTCTTGGTCTGATTTACAGCCATGTCGTCTGAAATTCAATTTGATTTTAATATGATCATTCTTGAAGATTAAACCAGTTTTGGGCCTCGGGAATTTGGTTCAATTTGCAGACACCAGTGCATGTGTGAACAGTTTTTAAGGCATACCAAAACGAAAACTCCAAGTTGCTTTAAACAGTTTTCAGTAATATTCACATATCTATGTGAAGACTTTTGGCTAATGACTAAAGATAATTGAGATAGGACTATAAAGAACACTGCTATTCAAATCCTGAAACTTCTAGTAATGAAGCATAATATCTTGAACTTATCTATAGGGTAAGCGAATATATCAAACCCCTGATTCCTCAAATAGGTGGTGGATGGCATGTTAGGATTAACTTCTACCTTATAGTTCCATCGGGTCAACCACTCATCCATAACACTGTCTCTCCCACCTCCAGATCTTGTGGATTAACATCAGCAAACAGGTAGGTGTGATAACAGCAGAAGAGGTGTCAGGAAGAGACAACTAGTTACCTCTGATGAAATAATGGGCACCTGGTCATCTTATTATAGGATCAATAAATGGTAAAGACGTATAAGTTCATTCCTATGGGAAATAAATGTAAAAGAATTAAGTCTAAACTAATGTGGCTAAATAAAAAGGTAAGGGAAGAAATGCAAAGGAAGAAGCGTGCATTTAAATTGTTTAAGTCTGAAGGGTCAGAGGAGTCCTTCCATAGGTACAAGGAATGTAATAAACATGCAAAAAGGAAATTAGATTGGCTAAATTAGAAAATGAAAGGCGCGTTGCAAAAGAAAGTAAGACAAACCCCAAAAAGTTTTTTAAGTATATAAATGGCAAAAGGATTAAAAAAGATAATATAGGACCCCTAAGAAGTGAGATGGGTGAATTGATAAATGATACTAAGGAAAAAGCAGAGGTATTAAACACGTTCTTTTCTTCAGTATTTACCAGAGAGGCAGGAGTAATACATAAAAATGGAAATGAAACCATGCCATTAATTAATACTTGGTTGTCAGAGGAAGAAGTCCAAAGGCGACTGAAGAATATTAAAATAAATAAAGCTCCAGGTCCAGATGGCATACACCCAAGGGTCCTTATGGAGTTAAACTCAGAAATAGCTAGACCGCTATTCTTAATTTTCATAAATTTAATCTCATCAGGCTCAGTACCAAGGGATTGGCGAATAGATGTGGTGCCGTTGTTTAAAAAGGGGACGAGATCACAACCAGAGAATTATAGACCTGTAAGCCTGACATCAATAGTGGGGAAACTACTGGAAGGTATTTTAAGGGACAGTATTCAGGATTACTTGGTACGCAATAAAATTATTAGTGGGAATCAACATGGATTTGTGAGGGATAGGTCATGTCAAACTAATCTAATTAGTTTCTACGAGGAAGTTAGTGGGAACTTAGACCAGGTCAGGACAGTAGATGTGGTCTACTTAGATTTTGCAAAGGCCTTTGATACAGTGCCACACAAGAGGTTGGTTTACAAAATAAGGGAACTGGGTCTAGGAATCAAAATTTCTACTTGGATCGAAAACTGGTTAGAGAATAGGGAACAGAGAGTTGTGATAAATGGAACATTTTCTAATTGGTCAAAAGTCTTAAGTGGAGTACCTTAAGGTTCCGTGCTGGAACCACTCCTTTTTAATATATTTATTAATGACCTTGGTGATGGTTTAGAGAGTAAAGTTTCTATTTTTGCAGATGACACTAAACTCTGTAAGGTAATAAAATCAGAGCAAGATGTAGCTTCTCTACAGAGGGACTTAAATAAACTGGAGGATTGGGCGGCCAAATGGAATATGAGGTTTAACACAGATAAATGTAAGGTTATGCATTCAGGGATCAAAAACAAGAACGCAATCTATGAATTAAATGGAATTAATTTAGGAGAATCTATAATGGAAAAGGATTTGGGAGTGCTCGTAGACAGTAGACTTAGCAATAGTGCCCAATGTCAAGCAGCAGCTGAAAGGGCAAACAAAGTATTGGTATGCATAAAAAGGGGCATAGATGCAAGGGAAGACAGTGTAATTTTGCCACTGTATAAATCGTTGGTAAGACCTCATCTTGAATATGCAGTACAGTTCTGGGCACCACTCTATAAAAAAGATAATTTGGAACTAGAAAGGGTTCAGAGAAGGGCGACAAAATTGATAAAGGGTATGGAGTCATTAAGTTATGAGGACAGGTTAGCCAGTTTAGGCATGTTTACTTTAGAAAAGAGACGTCTAAGGGGAGATATGATTACTATGTACAAATACATTAGGGGTCAATACGGAGAGCTTTCATGGGAACTTTTTACCCCAAGGACCATACACAGGACACGTGGTCATCCCCTAATGTTAGAGGAGAGGAAATTTCAAAACCAGCAAAGGAAGGGGTTCTTTACAGTAAGGGCAGTCAAGATATGGAATTCATTGCCAGGGAAGGTTGTGGTGGCAGATTCAATAGATATGTTTAAGAAAGGGTTAGACAAATTTTTAGCGGAAAGGTGTATCCAGGGATACGACCGTTAATTTAAAATAAAGGATAGTAGTGGATATAGGGTAAAAATTGGATTGCAATATTGAGTCTGGGGGGATTTTCAAAATTGAAACAGATTGGCGGTTGCTTACTCTGGATTAATTTCAATTATAAGTGCAGGATCGCAGGAGATCCAAAATAGGTTGAACTTGATGGACTGGTGTCTTTTTTCAACCTCATCAACTATGTTACTATGTTAATTATACAGTCTCTTCTCTTTCATTTTTACATCACAAATCACTTGGTTGCATCAAGTTATTTTACAGTTTAAAATCAGTAGTACGATGTAGAACCCAACATTTGTGTGAAGAGCTGACACTCATACAATACGGGACTGTTACTCTCATTTCTACTGGCTTTCTTTACATTGCAGCATCCTCTTAGTGTGTTCACACACTCTCCGATTCTGACTTTCTTCACTCATTATCCAATGCACTTATGGTTCAGTTAAAAAGCAATTAGCATCACAGGTGCCTCTCAGAGTGAGCACTCACGCTTACAGCTCAAGACTGGCATCCAAACTCCACTAACAGCAAGTCACACCCTACCATAGAACTTGCAAGCCATCAACACACTCTCCATGAAGATCGCACCCCTTCAAGCACACTCGTTCCACTTTTTAGACACTTCAGTTCAGGAAAATTTACATCCCCTCCCCATAGAGGGTGTTAAACACACCCTATCACTAGTGATGGGTACAACTAATATGTAGTGGTATCCAAATTCTGGGATTAACCAGAGGTCAGACAGGTGCGCATACAAAAAATAAATTAAATGGGCGTGTGGCCAATAACATGAGAGAAGACATCCAAAAAGGATGCTGCCCCACACGTACTAGTAAATGCCTTAGGTAATTACTTATGTATCACTTACATTTTCAGCGATACATAATGATACTTCTAAATAGACCCCACAGGCACATGATACATTGGCAGACATGATAGATTGACACACAAACACTTAAAGAAACATAATAAATTGGCACACAGACACTTAAAGGAATATGATAGATTAGCACACAGACACAGGCACATGATATATTGGCACACGGATACTTATAGGCACATGATATATTGGCACACAGATACTTATGGGCTCATGATATATTGGTACTCATATACTTATAGGCACATGATATATTGACACACGCATACTTATAGGCACATGATACATTGGCACACAGATACTTACAGGCACATAATAGATTGGCACACAGATACTTACAGGCACATGATACATTGGCACACAGTTACTTATAGGCACATGATATATTGACACACGCATACTTATAGGCACATAATACATTGGCACACATATACTTATAGGCACATGATACATTGGCACACGGATACTTACAGGCACATGATACATTGGCACACAGTTACTTATAGGCACATGATATATTGACACACGCATACTTATAGGCACATAATACATTGGCACACATATACTTATAGGCACATGATACATTGGCACACAGATACTTATAGGCACATGATATATTGACACACGCATACTTATAGGCACATAATACATTGGCACACGGATACTTACAGGCACATGATACATTGGCACACGGATACTTACAGGCACATGCTTTCTCCAAAGTGGTGTCCTATTTTCGACCTACATCGTGTGATTGCTTTGTATTCCATAAAATGAGCTTTGTTTAAAAATATTTGGAATTCTTCAGCACAAGACATGTGTTCATTGAATACAAACATATGAAAGGGTAGACATATGGATATAACTTATTGTGCGTTGACTATATATTTTTTTTATATGTATTTGTATATCTCCATCAGTGTACTCATCTATAGGTACAGTAGATAGGTTAGGCTAAATAAAAGGGGAATTGGTCATGCATTGATTCAGTCCATGCCAAAATAATTTATCCAAGCTACTTCTACTGCGTGCCTGTACTGGTGCTGTGTGACTATACTACAGCCTTACAGCAGATGTAAATATGGACATAAATACTCACATGTTATTGCACGTGTGCAGCATAGTCAGTATGTAGAAATGCAACCTAAATATGGACAGATATACTTATATGTGGTCATCATATTTGTGGGTGCAAGAATGCAAAACTACGTGAGATTCTAAACCACCCCTAAATATTTTTTTAAACATTTCTTATATTAATGCTTTTACAGCGTTTAGCAAAGTGTTTTCCTTAGTAACTTTAACTATACAAATGTTATTATTACCATCGTCTTCATGTATAGTATATTTCCCTAGGCTACACATACGGTATACTAGTATAATCAATACGTGTGTGTACCAGTGACAGATTTAGGTTAACTTGGGCTCTGGGAGGGTCCTCACGGTCCACTCAAACCCCTACCCTACTGATTACTGCTTTGTAGGACTACTTACTGTCCTGATTTTCTAATTTAAGTAGCCTGGGCAGAGGTAAACAATGTTAATGTTAAGAACCTCAGCCAAGCTTAATAAAGCTGGACCAAAATGGCGGCAGGTGGAATGTTGGGTCTCAGGTGTTCAGTATTACGAGATATGTAAATGTACTCAGATAACTAGGAGTCAGTGTAAGACAAGATGTTTCCTACAGAGATTAGGGGAAGGAGCGAAGAAGAAATGGAATTATTATCACTTTCTCATCTGCAGCTCTATGTAAATGTCAGCTGTGGCAAAATCAATTACCAAAATTGTGATTTGCCCCCAGAATTTAAAAGATAGTTTATAAGGTAAACAAGTTAAAAGAAAGCTATCTCTCTATATATATATATATATATATATATATATATATACACTATATGAACAAAAGTAGTCAAATGCTTGACCATTACACCAACAGGGACTGTAATGATATTATATTCAAATACATATTCTTTAAAATGAAGTTGGTCCCCCTTTTGCAGTGATAACAGCTTCCACTCTTCTTGGAAGGCTTTCCACAAGATATTTCTATGTGAATTTGTGCCCATTCATTCTGTAGAGCATTTATTAGGTCAGGCACTGGTGTTGGATTTGAAGGTCTGGCTCGCAATCTCCGTTCCAGTTCATCCCAAACGTGTTCAATGGGTTTGAGGTCAGGGCACTGTGCGGGCCAGTCAAGTTCTTCCACACCGAACTCATCAAACCATGTCTTTGTAGTCCTTGCTTTGCGCATTGGGGCACTGTCATGTTGGAATAGAAAATGGCCTTCCCCAACCTGTTGCTACAAAGTTGGAAGCATGGCATTGGTATTATCCAAAATGACTTGGTTTGCTGAAGCATTAAGTTTGCCCTTTACTGGAGATAAGGGGGCTAGCCCAAACCCTGAAAAACAGCCCCATACCATTATCCCTCCTCCACCAAATTTCACAGTTGGCATAATGCAGTCAGGCAGGTAATGTTCTCCTGGCATCTGCCAAACCCATCTGACTGCCAAACAGAGAAGCGTGAATCGTCATTCCACAGAACACGTTTCCACTGCTCCACAGTCCAGTGTCGGTAGGCTTTACAGCACTCCATCTGACGCTTGGCATTGGTCTTGGTGATGTGAGACTTGCATGCAGCTTCTCGTCCATGAAAACCCATTCCATTAAGCTCCCACCGCACAGTTTTTGTGCTTAAATTAATGGCAGTGGAAGTTCAGATATCTTCAGCTATGGAATCAGCAGAGCGTTGGCGACTTTTACTCACCATGCGCCTTAGCAGTCATTGACCCTGTTCTGTGACCTTACACGGTCTTCCGCTTTGTGGCTGAGTTGCTGTTGTTCCTAAACGCTTCCACTTTCTTATAACATCACTTACAGTTGACTGTGGAGTATCCAGCAGTGATGAAATTTCACAAACCATCTTATTGCAAAGATAGCATCCTATCACAGTGCTACACTTGAAATCACTGAGCTCTTTAGAACGACCCAATTTGTATCCAAAATGTTTGCAAATGGAGACTGCATGGCTAGGTGCTTGATTTTAAACACATCTGGCAACGGGTCTGATTGAAACACCTCAATTCAAGAATTAACACTTGTGGCCAAATACTTTCGTCCATATAGTGTTTATATGTGTATCTATCTATCTATCTATCTATCTATCTATCTATCTATCTATCTATATATCTATCTATCTATCTATCTATATATATATATATATATATATATATATATATATATATAATGTTTTTTCCAACTGTCTGATGGGCCAATTATACATTATGCACTGCTTTCAGCTCATCAGCTGAGGTCATTTGCTACTTAGTGGCTACTTAGTTCAAAGTAAAGTGCTTTTCAAAGGTGGAGAAGGTTTATTTGCAAGGGCGTTCCCTGGTTAGTAGGTTTCCGCAGCACCTTTTTCACCCCCCAAACTGACTGTTTTCTTTACAGGTGCTCCAGAGATGCCAGTAATCACTCAGTAGTCATCCTGGTACCTCCTTTGTACCATCCTTGTGCATTTGATGAAAGAAAGTGCAATTATATGCGCACAAAGAGCCACGTGATCAAAATAATAAAAAACAATAAAGTGTTACATGTAATACAAAACATTTTCATGATTAATTTAAGACAATAATAAGACTGGAATGAACAGTATCTAAACGCTTAATTCAGTGAAGTTGTTGCTCCTGAAGTGGTAGTAATCTAGAATTAAAGTGTTTTTTTATTTTTTCACTCATTATTATTATTATTATTATTATTATTATTATTATTATTATTAATAATATTATCTTTTATTTATAAGGCACCACAATGGTTCTGCAGCACTATACATAGGGGTTAGACCATACAACAAAATTCCATAAAAGCAGGTTACAGTAATCAATGCAACAAGTGAGTGGAGTTTAGTTGCATCCAGGGTGAGAAAGGGCCTGATCCTGGAGATATTACAAAGGTGGAGGTGGCAGGATAGGGAGAGGGACTGAATGAGCCATTTAAGCCTACCCTGCAAAGAAGCCACAAGCAAGTTGTATTCTTAGCAGCAGGACGGACAAATGGGAGAAATCACTTAGGCGTCTATGTATGAAAACCCCTCCTATAAGACGATTTGCTATCCCAGCATAACACAATAAAAAAAGTCTTTTATTGGGCTATTTACACTCTTACTGCTTGCCAGGCCAGAACAGCGAGCCTCTTACCACAGAGCAGAGTACTATTACTGCTTGCCAGGCCAGAACAGCGAGCCTCTTACCTCAGAGCAGAGTACTCTTACTGCTTGCCCGGCCAGAGCAGGGAGCCTCGTACCTCAGAGCAGAGTACTCTTACTGCTTGCCCGGCCAGAGCAGGGAGCCCCGTACCTCAGAGCAGAGTACTATTACTGCTTGCCAGGCCAGAGCATTGAGCCTCTTACCACAGAGCAGAGTACTCTTACTGCTTGCCCGGCCAGAGCAGGGAGCCTCGTACCTCAGAGCAGAGTACTCTTACTGCTTGCCAGGCCAGAGCATTGAGCCTCTTACCACAGTGAAGAGTACTCTTACTGCTTGCCCGGCCAGAGCAGGGAGCCTCGTACCTCAGAGCAGAGTACTCTTACTGCTTGTCAGGCCAGAACAGCAAGCCTCTTACCTCAGAGCAGAGTACTCTTACTGCTTGCCCGGCCAGAGCAGGGAGCCTCGTACCTCAGAGCAGAGTACTCTTACTGCTTGTCCGGCCAGAGCAGGGAGCCTCGTACCTCAGAGCAGAGTACTCTTAGTGCTTGCCAGGCCAGAGCATTGAGCCTCTTACCGCAGAGCAGAGTACTCTTACTGCTTGCCAGGCCAGAGCAGGGAGCCTCTGCACATGTGTAAGCTGGCATGCAGGAGAACTGGAAAAGGAAGCCTGAACTTGAGTTTCCAGTTCCAAACCCCATTAAAAAAATAAATCAAATTTGGATAAAAAAAATTGATATAAAATACATAAAAATTAAAGTAAACTATATTTTTTAAAAAAGAAGTATTTCCAATGCTGCTAACACCATCCTGAGGACAGGGACGGTACTAGTACTGCCACTATCCATGATAAATAGTCTTCCCCATGCTTTGAGTCTCCTGATAAAGGTTACCAACAGCAGTAGCCGGCGTTAGTCATACCCAGGAGGGGGGCTTGATAAACAGGCAGAAGCTCTAAAACCTGCCTTTAATAAACCAACCCCCACATGAGCAGTAAAGTAACTCCTATGGCTGGGGTGCATCTGTTGGCAGAAGGTCATGCAGCAAATTGGTGTTTCTTGTTGTTCAAATAATGCAGGAATTAGGATGAAATAGCTTTTATCGTGCATATAGAGGGCAGAAGGGCCTCTTTTTCTAGCAAGCCAAGAAGTAATAAATTGCACATGTCCCTACTGGAAACACATGCAAATATTTTTTAGCTGTATATATATTTATATATATATATATATATATATATATGTGGTTTGATAAGATAGGTATGGAAGAGCTTGACTGGCCCTCACAGAGCTCTGACCTAAACCTCATCGAACACCTTTAGGATGAACTGGGATGGAGATTGCGAGCCAGGCCTTCTCGTCCACCATCAGTGCCTCACTTCATAATTGCTCTACAGAATGAATGGGCACAAATTCCCAAAGAAACACTCCAACATTTTGTGGAAAGACTTCCAAGAAGAGTGGAAGCTGCTATCACTGCAAAAGGGGGACCAACTCCATATTAAAATATATGTATTTAAATACAATGTCATTACAGTCCCCGTTAGTGTAATTGACAAGCATCTGAATACTTTTGTCCATTTAGTATATATACAAAGAAGTTTGTTTGTTTGTTGGCTAATATCTTCGACACCCCTGCACTGATGGATTTGGTTTGTTTGTCTGTCTGGTTATGTATTCAGACACTTGTGCACAAATTTGGATAAAAGCAACACGAGCTGGTCTAGTTGGATCCTGACCAGATTTTAGGGGGGTCAGGGTCTCGGTCGGACCTCCTGTTGGTGTACGCTTGCCAGAATTTTGACCCGGGGAGCCTGCTCTGGGCCTTCCACTGGATGGATTTGGATGACATTTAATATAAAAACAAAAACAACACTTGGCAGCCACCTCATGGGTGCGTTGAAAGAGCTGCTAAGCTGCTAATTATGTTTAAAATGTTGACAGTTACATCCAACTCATTGATAACTTAATAACTTGAAGATTTAAACCAGGCCTGTCCAACCTGCGGCCCTCCAGATGTTGTGAAACTACAAGTCCCAGCATGCCCTTCCAGCTATCAACAGGTTGTCTACTGGCAAAGCATGCTGGGGCTTGTAGTTTCAGAACACCTGGAGGGCAGGTTGGACAGGCCTGATTTAAACCCAGGCAACATATACATACACACTGTGTATACAAAACGAATCATAAAAAGGTGTGGTACAATATTTCTCAGGTTAGCAGGTAATTAGAGTACACTGGGTATACACTACAAAAATTTTGACCGATTTCTTATCTATAAAAATTTTACCAACAACTGAAGTTCCGATCAGCATACCGATTCATGCATACACACTATACCTATCTTAAATGATTTTTACCCGATTTAGAGTCCAGGCCCTGATTTTTGTCCGTCATAACATCGGATCAAAAGATCGTGACTCCGTATACACTGTACAGATATATGGCCTCCCAACAGCAATATGCTAAACAAATTTAAATAAAAGGCTGAACCTCAGCGTTCCCCACATAGACAAGAAAAATTCAGGAAAAGAAAATAAAGGCGATACATCATCACCATTCATTCTATTGTACATCTTTGTGTATAGTGTACGTTCGTTAGAAGTGGAGGACAGGCGACGATCATTGACCGAACGCAGGGAACATGCGGTGTTAGTGGAGAGGAGGTTGGAGATGTAAGGGGCAGTGGAGTGGGAGAGGGCCTTGTAGGTGAGGGTGATAGTGATAGGTGAGGGTGATAGATCTGGTGTAAGTGTCGACTAATAGTGATAACAGCGTGTGAATGCTAGAACATGTGTTTGCAATCAAGAGTAACATCCTGATAAATGTATTACATGGGAATAAAACGAACTCCCCCCTTTTTATGATTTTACATTAATGACTATATTAGTAGCAGGTGACAATAATTGAAAATGTTCTTTTTTATGTGCGTTATGCTGGGAATTTATATTCCACATATGTATTGTACATATCCTGCAATGTGTTGTGTCTGTCTCAATATGGCCAATAAATGTCATATATGCAGAGCGTACCTAGACCTGTATTCAGCAAGAGACGGGCATACATGTGCCCTATTTATGTGCATTTTTTTTTAAAAAAAATTGCGTGCCTTAATGAATCAGGTCCTATCTTACATTTCCATTTATTCCATCCAAATAAATCAGGTAAAATATCCAATCAAAGCCAATCTTTTCATAATAAATATAAGGAAGTGATTCAATTGAAGGCCTTTAGTTTTGAGAGGTTTTCCTCAGGCTTTGATTTAAGCACCATCTATCCCCCTTGTGCACTGTTCACCATGGTGGCTTAGTGGTTAGCGCTTCTGTCTCACAGCACTGGGGTCATGAGTTAATTCCCAACCATGATCTTATCTGTGTGGAGTTTGTATGTTCTCCCTGTGTATGCGTGAGTTTCCTCCGGGTGGTCCGGTTTCCTCCCACACTCCAAAAACATACTGGTAGGTTAATTGGCTGCTACTAAATTGCCCTTAGTCTCTCTCAGTCTGTGTATATGTATGTAAGGTGATTTAGATTGCAAGCTCCAATGGGGTAGGGACTGATGTGAGTTCTCTGTACAGCGCTGCAGAATTAGTGGTGTTATATAAATAAATAGATGATGATGATAACCACTATTGTTTGATGCCCCATTTCTGTACACTATTTGATTTTATTGACTTGCAAGAGTGACCCAGTAGGTCCAAAAGCTCACATTGACTATTAGAAGACTAAACTCAGAAGAAATTGACGCGTGTGGTTATAAAACTGAGATTTTCACGTGACGCTAACTTATGTCCATGGCTCGGCCTTTGTATTCACTTTGTTACACTACCCAAGGACGTTGCTGTGGAATAATGAATGAGTCTGACCTCTCCAGGTGCATTGGGACTCTTGTCAGTGTGAAGGAATTTCCAATCAGCCAAGAAGGGTTTAGTGCAGCGGTTCCCAAAGTGTGCGCCGCGGCTCCCTGAGGTGCCGCGGCACTGTCACTGGGTGCCGCGATCGCCCTCCTAAAAAAAAAAGAAGAACTTACCAATCCAGTGCTGGATCCTCCTCACTGTTCTCACTCGTGACGTCATCACGTCCGACAGTGTCAGTGTCACGGTTGGCTTGTAGGAAATTGATCCCTAGGCTCTGCTGGACATGGCTTAGCCCACCCACAGGCGCGGAGTCTAGCAGGCAGGTGGTTTTCACCAGGAACCCCCGCAAGGAGGTATGGGCTTAGCGGCACCAAACCTGCAGGTCGCCGTCCTGTGAGAGGGTGAACAGCAGAATGGTGTGGAGGAGCAAAGTAACACAGGTAGAGATTAATAAGGCACAAGGAGAATAGATGTGCTGTGGTACAACAAGGAAAAGCGGAGGCTGTCACAATGGTGTATCCAATGGTGATAGGTGGAGATACTGGAACAGCTGGAGTACAGCACTAGAGTTATGCTGAGCACACTGGAAGCAGAGGTAACTGGGGAGAACAGGCAATGAGTCACCAAGGCAGTTGCGGTTCACAGCGGTAGCGGTCAGAGAACTGGAGCTGTCACGATAAAGTACATCAAAGATAGTATAGTGGTACTGGAGCAGCAATAGTTCAATACAGGAGGAGACTGAGAGCAAACTGAAGTGGCAGAGGTAACTCGTAGCAACAACTGATGAGACACAGTAGTAGTAGCGGCTCTGAGTGATAGCGGTGAGGGAACTGAAGCTGTCACGTTGTTGTACAGGTGAGATGGTATTAGCAGTACTGGAACAGCAAAAGTTCAACACAGCCGGAGACTGAGAGCAGACTGGAGTAGCAGAGGTAACTCGTGGTAACAGCTGATGAGTCACAATAGTAGTAGCAGCTCTGAGCGGTAGCGATGAGAGAACTGGGGCTGTTATGATGAAGTACACTGAAGATGGTAATAGTAGTACTGGAGCAGCGATGGTTCGACTCAGCCAGAGACTGAGAGCAGACTGAAGTAGCTGAGGTAACTCGTGGTAACAGCTGATGAGTCACAATAGTAGTAGCAGCTCTGAGCGGTAGCGATGAGAGAACTGGGGCTGTTACGATGAAGTACACTGAAGATGGTAATAGTAGTACTGGAGCAGCGATGGTTCGACTCAGCCAGAGACTGAGAGCAGACTGAAGTAACGGAGGTAACTCGTGGTAACAACTGATGAGTCACAGGTGTAGTAGCGGCTCCGAGTGGTAGCGATGAGAGAACCGGAGCTGTCACGATGAAGTACACTGGAGATGGTAATAGTAATACTAGAGCAGCGATAGTTCAACTCAGCCAGAGACTGAGAGCAGACTGAAGTAGCGGAGGAAACTCGTGGTAACAGCTGATGAGTCACAGATGTAGTAGCAGCTCCGAGTGGTAGTGATGAGAGAACCGGAGCTGTCACGATGAAGTACACAGGAGATGGTAATAATAGTACTGGAGCAGCGATAGTTCAACTCAGTCAGAGACTGAGAGCAGACTGAAGTAGCGGAGGTTACTCGTGGTAACAGCTGATGAGCCACAGGTGTAGTAGCGGCTCTGAGTGGTAGCGATGAGAGAACCGGAGCTGTCACGATGAAGTACACTGGAGATGCTAATAGTAATACTGGAGCAGCGATAGTTTAACTCAGCCAGAGACTGAGAGCAGACTGAAGTAGCGGAGGAAACTCGTGGTAACAGCTGATGAGTCACAGGTGTAGTAGCGGCTCCGAGTGGTAGCGATGAGAGAACCGGAGCTGTCACGATGAAGTACACTGGAGATGGTAATAATAGTACTGGAGCAGCGATAGTTCAACTCAGTCAGAGACTGAGAGCAGACTGAAGTAGCGGAGGAAACTCGTGGTAACAGCTGATGAGTCACAGGTGTAGTAGCGGCTCCGAGTGGTAGCGATGAGAGAACCGGAGCTGTCACGATGAAGTACACTGGAGATGGTAATAGTAATACTGGAGCAGCGATGGTTCAGCACAGGCCACAAACTGAGAGCAGACTGGAGTAGCAGAGATCCACAAGGAGAACAGGAACCAGAACCACAGGCTACAGGAAGTGAGCTTGAAGAACAGGCATCAGACAGGTGAATCCAGGAGGTTTAAATAGTACTCCAGAAGTGCTTAGCCAATGAAAAAGAGGGAGGATGTCCTGAAGTGCAATAGGCTTGTACCTGCACAGATCTGAATATAGCTGAATGAATGAATGAAGTTAGTCTGATGCTGGAACATGGCAGTTTTTTACAGATAAATGAAATGCGGGTAACAGGGCAGGTACTACTTGCGGGACCGAAGCGTTACAGTCAGTGAGGAGCAGCAGCAGCAGAGAGGACATCAGGAAAGAAGACAGCAGAACATGAGGAAGAAGGTAAGTATAGGAACGGAGAGTGAAGGGGGGCACAGAGTGAGCTGGCAAAGAGGGGGACACGGCGTGTGAGATGGCAAAGAGGGGCACACAGTTTGAGATGACAAAGAGGGGGACACAGTTTGAGATGGCAAAGAGGGGGACACAGAGTGTGAGATGGCGAAGTTGATACAGAGTGATATGGTGAAGGGGCGCAGTAATATGATGAAGGGGCACAATGTGATGGTGAAGGGGTCTAAATACATCTTACGTCATTTTGACCCAACTTCTTAAAAAACGCGACTACCTGGTAATTATTTTGGCTTAGGGGTACCTTGGAAAAATTATGGTGACCCTAAGGGTGCCTCGAACTGGGAAAGTTTGGGAACCACTGGTTTAGTGTAAATCTGACCTTTCAGTGGAAAGACAGGTTAACACAAATGTATTTTAGATCTTTCATATATGGAAATGTAAAGTTGGGGTGTAGCGGCCCCTTACAGTTGCACTCATTTATTACTCCCATCTCCGGTATAGAACCAGCAGAACGTGGCACAGTGCTGGCTTCTTACATTTCCAATGTCAAGTTGTTGACCTAAAACACAGGTTTATAACTCGTTTCCTATATACCAAACGTTACATGTATTTCCCTTTGTTAAGCTCTGTATCACAGCAATGCACAATCCTCAAACATGAATATGAATACAGGATGCTAAGATACTAACTGCAAAAGTGGGTCAAGTATTTCTGCCATGATGTAATCCCTCATTACCGTGCACAGTGAGCTGTGTCCTTAATGCAAATGTATGCAGTGAAACAACAGATTTTGAAATCTTATTCTGGACATTTTAGATGATGCATTATCTCTATGTTGACTAAAGTACTAATTGTAGGCACTTCACCTGCACTATGTTAATATATATCATATGTGTGACATATGTAGCTACAGTATCAAATATTAATTTGCAAGTGGTGTCTTTATATATATATATATATATATATATATATATATATATATATATATATATATGTGCATATATATATGTAAATATATATATATATATATATATATATATATATATATATATATATAAATATAGCACTATTAACCCATCTACTTACCTATTGACATATATACCTGGTGCGTCACTAATTCTATGTAATTACACACATCATCTTCACATTTTATCATATTGATGTAAATCTGCTAAATCTTAGTTATTGTCATATTTTTTTTAGCTAATTTTTTATTGACTTTTTTTACATTATAAAAACAAAAACCCCTTAACAACATTAAACTGAAGCAGTTACTACCACGCAGTTATTATCACGCAGTTACTACCACGCAGTTGCTACCACGCAGTTACTACTACGCAGTTATTATCACGCAGTTACTACTACGCACTTATTATCACGCAGTTACTACCACGTAGTTACTACCACGCAGGGCTAGTAACAGTGTCATAAAATCAAACTTCCAATCTTTAAGCATAGTGTAAATCAGAAAATATTGGGGGTTAAACATGCAATATGAGAATAAAGAAAACATTTTAATAAATGTTTTTCGTTTTCTTTGTGTGAAGTGTCCTTAGTCACAAAAAGTGGTCTTTATCATTTCAAAATAAGCAAATATATCTACAATGTCCGAATATTATAATAGTAGTGGCTAGGCATCTGTGCAGGGCATAGTAATCCATCTCCGGCAGTCCCTCCGCAATATAAGGATCCTCCACCGATAACAAATTTTTCCATATTTATTAGTCAAGTTACGACTAATATACATAATCCGTCCTACAGTATTATTTACAAGATCAATCCAGTCCTTTAGAATCTTCTTAAAACTCCTCACCCTCAAGTACAAGGTCCTCTCCAACAGAACTGCTCCCTACATCTCCAACATCATCTCCATAGATACTCCCTCTCCGGTCAACGAATGAACGTCGTCTTTCCTCCCCTCTGGTAACCACATCTCACTCCCTTATCCAAGATATCTCCCATGCTGCACCTCTACTACTGGAACGATCTCTCTGTTTCTATCTGACTATCCCCTAGCCTGTATAGCTTAAAACGGTCATTAAAAACTCAAAGGCCTACCAGTCCTCATCTGAACCATTTCACCATGTAGTATATCTCACCCTCTTTCATTCTCCATCTCTCCCAATCTTGCTTCTTGTCCTTGGATCTTCTTACATTGGCTCAACCCATGTGTCAATTGTTTGTCTGCCCATTTCCTTTTAGATTGTAAGCTCTAATGAGCAGGACCCTCTTCCCTTCAATAACTTTTTTCTAGGCTATCAGTAACTGCGTTGTGAGCTGTAGTGTTATTTGTGTACAGTATTGTACTGTTAAACCATGTGCTATCTTGTTGTTTGCCCTCTGTATGGTGCTGCAGACGTCATATGGTGCTCTGTAAATAAAGATGAATAATAATAATACAGCTTCCATGCCCATGGTATAAAGTACAGCATCCATGCTTACAATATCTACTCCCACTCCTATAGTACAGCTTCCAAGCCCACAGAATAATGTATACCTTCCATAGCACAGGGAGTGGGGGTCTCTCTCTCTCTCTCTCTCTCTCTCTCTCTATATATATATATATGTATATATATTCATATAAATAATATCTCTATAAACCGTAATTAATTATGTCATTGCTTCTTATAATAGGTGAGTTTTGATGTCATCACTTCGGGGTTTATAAGGATAACTTGTGTATTAATGTGAATAATACACTCTCTATTGTGAATCATTAGTAGAATTCACCTGGGAGTAATGTGCCGCTAATATAAATAGAAGTCACCTGGAATTCCGTGACCTCTAAAAAAAAGCACTCAGCTACAGCCTTGCACATTGCTCCTCTGTGACTTCCAATACCCATATAAATTACATTACATGCATTATCCCATATATTAGAACTCCAGTACTATGCCCAGACTGTCCTTTCTGCTGGTTGTTGTTGTTGTTGGTACATTTCTTCTTGGCAGAGTTTTGAAAACAAATCTTTATTATTGGACAATTTCTCTCATAATGAGTCCTCTGGGGACCAGTAACAGTGGCTTTTTCAGTGCGGCGCTGTGATAAGCAGAGCAAAACTAATTGGATTTTTTTGGAAGGAATATTAAACATGTGAGAACTCTGCATGGTGCCATCTGCTTATTCAAATTCATAGTTTGTTTTTAAAAATGTTATTTATAATAGGTGAAGAAGTAAAGACTTGATTTCCACGTTAGATAAAATACATGTAGCAATGTTTTGGCAAGTGTCTTTAATGTTCTGTTACACACTCCATATTGGTTCCTGAACTGATGCTATAATTAGGTCATTTACTTACTTACATCAAAGGTGCAAAGTTCCAACTATAGAATCTTCCACTCTTGCTGTGCCAAGCTGCAGAATGTCATTCCACACGTTCAGTTCATTCTGCTGTGTCGTGTGGTTGAAGTACTACTAGCAACACATATGAAGCCGGTGAAACATGCAAAATTTCACTGTCCAACACAAGCTTGGAGTGTAGGATGATACCATTGTCCCTGGCTTCCCTGTGCCCCACATGGAAGAGAGATGAGCAACATTTTCTAAATTCTCCACAAAATTTTGCCTCTTTCAAAAACTGCAAAATTTCACCTGTTTCATTAGCAGAATTTGGCCTTAAGATTATAGAGCCAACACAGAATGTACAGAAAACCTTTCTGTACAACGATTTATGTAATATTTTCTGTACAACTCCATTTATAATATCATTTATCAATAATCATATATAAAATATTAAAATAATTTAATTACTATGCCTGCATAAACTTATTTCTTAGCTTGTAGAGTACTTGACTTTGCCTGATGCTTGCAGTAGGTCCTCTAGTTATGCATTTGGCCACTGTACAGTCACATTCTCTCCAAAGTATAAACAGGTTCACTTAATGCTTGGAAATGCCTCGCTTGGATCATATAAACAATTCCAAACACATACGTGAAGTCACAATAAGATTACTAATGTGCAATCTTGTCTTTAGAGGTGCACTGCACAGGACCATTTTATGACCTACAATTTGTTTCAAAATACTCTTATTCGCCCTCACTATTACTCACTATTTCACTCTCCTATACCTGCATGTTTATCACTTCCTCTCTCATAACTACCTTTCACTCCCTCCTCCTAGACTTCTCCTGTGCTGCTACCCTCTAATGGAGCTCCCTACTCCATCTGAGCAGACTCTCCACCAATCTTTAGTCTTTCAAACATGCTCATCATTTCTTTACTCCATGCTTTCAAAAGCCATAACTTCACTATATCCTGTCCCAATACCACCTAATAATTTTCCCTCTGAGCACTACCAGCCGTCATCCCTTCTAGCTCCTATTGTCTCAGCATTGCTCTCTCCCTATATATATATTTTTACTGCAATGTCTTCTACTTGTACTGTGTAACCAACAAACAAATATGCTATTGTTAGGATTGTGGACAGGGGCTGGAAAAGAAACGGTGGCACACTCAGGTGTTCTACTGCTTTTCGGCCCATTTAAACTGTGCACTGGTTGTCTTGGACAGTCTCTGACTCACGTGTTAGACATTGCTTAATAGAGCTGTGAGGGCTGAATTGGTCAACTGTTCAGATTGACGGCAACTTCATTAGGAAGAGCCATTCACATGTTTCCTGCGATAGCCTTAGCTTGCTCTGCTGTTTGTACTATGTATTATCTGAAGTCTGCTCGTGTTTGACCTGGCTCATTATTGACCACTCCTGTCTGCTGCCCATATTAAACATGGCTTATTACTGGTCATCCTTGTCTGCTGCCTGCCCTGACCTCGGTTTGTACCTCCACTATTCAGCTTATCCGCCTGCTGTGATTGCGGATTGTATTTTATTTCTCCTGCCTGGTTAAGATTTTTTTGTCTCACTCAGGGTATATCTTATCAGTTACCTCTATTACTGTTCAGGGGTTACATCTCCAATTTCCTTCGGCAGAACCAGCTATCATATAAACCTATACTACCACAAGAAGACCAAGGGGGCAACTTGAGTACAGGTGAGCTCAATAGCACTCTATGGAAAATAGGAGCTGCAATAGGTGAAGACCGGACCGAGTTCTATAGGTTTATTTAGAAGCTAATGGCAGACATTCCCAGTATAACCAACATTTGGCAGTAATGTTGGATAGGGGTTAAACAGAATATTGTTTTTCTGATGAGTGAAGCACGAAATTGCATTGAGCTACAGGGTGAACCCTTTTCACCATGATACCAGCTGTGCTATGACTGACAGTGAATGTTCCATCCAGTCGTCTACAAAGAAACCAGTATGCTGGGATTCATCTCCTGCTCTGTTTACCAACAATCTCTCATTAAACTGTGTTACCAGACGTAGGAAAACCAAAGTAAATTTATTTTGTTGATATGCTTCTCCTCCCTGTTCATTCTCCTCTGCTTACAGTCTTGTATGACACATCATTCCCCACTGAAGGGTTATCATTTATATGTCTCGTAAGCTCTTTATCTAGTTCTTGAACTTCCATGTGTTCACCACCTGGCTGGTAAATCTAGAACACATGGAATTCCAGAGCAGCTGGGGTTCCTGTCATTGTGAAAACAATCTACTTCAATCTGTCCCATGACCAGTGTGTGAGAGATCAAAGCACAGTAAGGTCTACCAAAAATGCTTAAACTGAATAAACACCTTGTTATTATTATTTCAACCTTCAGAGGATAACGTCACACTCCGCGAGCAGATTTCTTTTTACTTAATAATCTCTCTCCTTTATTCTGAAGTTTGTCACATCAGTGAATCGCCTTTGTCTGAAAGCTGCGTCCATAAGTACCTGAGTCACCTAAATTACTTAAGAGTCTTACAGAGGATGCCATATTGGTACAATTACCAGACCAGCCACGTCAATCCAGTGTTTTTCATGCTTTTACCTTTGTGCAATTTGTTTGTCATGGGGGACACAGTCTAAAATGCCCTTATGTTTTGGATTGTTGGGTGGTATGTTTGCTGTATGTCTGCACAGACAGTGAAAGTGTAGGTATGAAATATGTACATGAACTAACTGCAAAGCAGACGTACAGAATGTGTTGAATAATTTATATATGTCCAGATTCACCTGGCTGATCTAGTCCTACATACTGGGCCTGATTCATAAAGGAAAGCAAAAAAATTAGTAACTTTGAACTTTGGCAAAACTATGTTGCATTGGAGGGAGAGGGAAATTTAAAATGTGAGGACAGATTTATAATTGGGGTAGAGCATGTCCTAGATCAACTTTAAATTTCACTGTAAAAATAAAGCTATCAAGTATGTGTGTGCTACATTAAAAGACAGCCAGTATTTTCCTTATGTGCAAAATAATAAACCCATTTGCACCCCTTGCGTTGCAACATGGTTTTACCAAGGATTAAAGTTACAATTTTTTTGGCTTTATTTTCCTTAATGAATCAGGCCCACTGTGATCCATTTTCACTTCTATCAGAATCTATGATTTCTAAAATCAATAAACTTTTACTTGAGTGCATCTGTTGTCTACAGACGGCGAAGGTGTTGATATTTGGGCTTAATCAATGTTCATAGAAAGACAGTCCATCAATTTGTGAGCAGCCAGTGTCTCATCAATTTGGTCATGAAGTGCTTCTGTGGTTTCATCGTTTTCTAGGGATGATGTGTTGCGACTCATGAATATTGGAGGAATATTGGATTTTCTTGCGCACATTGCAAGTTTGACACCCACATCATATTAAAATTTGAACAATGAACTCTGCTTTGTCTTTCAATTGTTTTTCTGCATAGGTAGGTATATTGCTTCCCAAGAAATGTTATTTTAAATAACCAGAACTGGACAATTATCATACGTCTCACTCTCCCGCCTCCATAACCTATGCACGGTGCTGCAGAACCCTTGTGGCGCCTTATAAATAAGCGTTAATAACAATAATAAAATACATATAAGTAAATGTTACAATAGCCTTCTTGTATTGTAGCATATTTTGTTCAGCTGCGGAAAATGTGTGACCTGTAGCCACACCGCAAAGGCTCTTTGATGCCGTCTCTAAATAACAAGACATTTCAAGGATGGTCGGCTTTTCATGTATTATTTCCTGCTACATTTAGCAGAAAATGTCTGTCCGTGTGACACAAACAGTCAAGACATCCTTGTGACTAGGACCATGTGAATCTGTGTTAGTTCCACCACTTATAAAGCGGGTGTATACAAGTCACTAGTATCAATAGATTAGATCTAGTAATTGAACTAATTGTAGTCTGGCCTCCCTTTGATCATTTATGTAAGTATGTAAGTACAACTTAGCTGCATTGAATCTGTCTAAAATGGTATTTAAAAATAAAACAAAATACATACATAATCTAACATGAGAACACTAATTATATTACAATGAACGCTCACATAGCAATAAGATGTTCCTGACTGACTTGCGCAAACTTCAGAGGACTGCTTGGAATTGTTAATTTATTATTATTATTATTATTATTATTATCATAGATTTGTAAGGTGCTACAGTGCTCCGCAGCGCTGTACAGTAGGGAAAACAGGACATACATAAAACTGTGACATACAAGGCAGGCTAAATAAATGCAGGCATGAAAACAAAGGGTATGGAGGACCCTGCTTATTAGAGAGCTTACATTCTAAGTGGAAGAGGGCAGCGCTGAAACATGAGGAGTGAATGTGGCTTAGAGTGGAGATTGGGACCCTTGTGTGGGTGCATTAGTGTGAATGGTATAAGGTATAAGGGAAGCTTTAAAATAGAGATGGGTTTTTACAGAACGTCTAAAGAATTGAAGACTGTGGGAATATCTGATTAGACATGATAGTGAATTCCATAAGTGGAGAGCAGCACAGGAGAAGTCTTGTAGGTGGGAGTGAGAGGTGGTTACCAGAGATGAGACAAGGCGCAGGTCAGAGGTAGATCTAAGAGGGAGGGAGAGAGAGAGTATTTTGATATGAGATTTGAGGGCCTGTGTTTGCGTGGGTTTCCTCTGGGTGCTCCGGTTTCCTCCCACATTCCAAAAACATACTGGTAGGTTAATTAGCTGTTATCAAATTGACCCTAGTCTCTCTCTCTGTCTTTGGGTGTATGTTAGGGAATTTAGACTGTAAGCTCCTATGGGGCAGGGACTGATGCGAGTGAGTTCTCTGTACAGCGCTGCGGAATAATAGAGCTATATAAATAGCTGCTGCTGATGATGATGAGATGTATGAAGGGGTGGTGTTGAGGGCTTTGTAGGTAAGGGTGAGCAATTTTAATTGGATTCTGGAGAACACTGGCCAGTGTAGGGATTTGCAAAGTGGTTCAGCTGATGTGGAGCAGAGAGAGAGGAAGATCCGTCTTGCAGCAGCATTTAGGATGGATTGAAGTGTGGATATATGGGTGTTGGAAATGCCAGATAGCAGGAGATTGCGGTAGTCAAGATATGATGGGAGAATTGATAAGAGTTTTGGTAGCATGTTGAATAAGAAAAGGGCAGATTGTGGTAATGCTTTGAAGGTGAAGGTGGAGGGTAAGAATATTGTGGTGTTATTAACAGTGAGGGAGATTTGAGGGGAGGTGGGAGGGCTGGAAAATTGTAGCCCAGGGGGCAAAACTCAACTCAGCAGCCCTTTAGGAACATTTTAAAGGGAAAGAAATGCAGGTGGCCTAGTGACCCAGCCCAAGATAGCCCACTATGGTGCCAGCCCAGGGGGCAGATGCCCCTCTGCCCCCCCCAGGAAGCCCCTTGGAGGTATTGATTCTGGCAGGAGGGAAGATGAGGAGTTCTGCTTTGGACATATTGAGCTTTAGGTAACCTTGGGACATCCATGTGGAGATAGCTGAATGACAGTTGGTTACATGAGATCCTTATGAGACCCCAACAGATAGTGGGAGTGGAGGGGAGGATGTGCCAGAGGTAGAAACACTAAAGGAGCGGTTCATTAGTAAGTAAGTGAACCATCAAAGACCTGTGTCATGAAGGCCAATGGAGTGAAGGGTGTGTAGGAGAAGAGGGTGATCAACAGTCAAAAGCAGTAGAGAGGTCCAGGAGAACGAGTATGGAAAAATGACCCTTAGACTTTTCAGTAAGTAGATCATCGATCACTTTTGTGAGAGCAGTTTCAGTGGAATGTTGGGGACAGAATCCTTATTGCAGAGAGTAGTTTAATTTAACAAAATATGGGAATATTCTAATAATTGATTAAAATGCATGTTTTTAATACATATTATTTAACATTATTTTCAAATATTAAAAGGGGTGCCTATTGTGGAACCTTTATACTCTACAGAAGTACCTGGTAAAACATGTTAAAAAATGTCCTTGCTTTTTAATATTACAGAGTACCTGCCACCAGCACACAGGGGAGAAGGCAGACATATTTTAGACAAAATCATTATTTATTTCATAAATTCACTAGGTACTAATGACATCAATGAAGTATGAGGCACAAAATTGCTGCAATGGGTAGGCAACTACATAGCATAGATTATAAAGTCCAATTGGGGAGGGACTGCTGTGAATGATTAAATATTCTCTATAAAGTGCTGCGTAAAATTGTTGCACTATGTACATAAAGGATAATAATAATGGGACATATATATATATATATATATATATATATATATATATATATATGTATATATATATATATATATATATATATATATATATATATATATAGTAACTGCTTTTCTATTTTCTATTAAAAACAGGGAATGTTTGTTCCATATATTGCAATATATGTTAAGATGACCAACTTACGTCAAAGTCTGATAAAAATATTTTGGCCTATTATGCAAAATATTCGCCTTGTCCTGGGTTCGATTAAAAAAAGTTTTCACATTTAATTTGTGGAATCTGGCCTTAAATATTCCCAGTCCAACCCCAACCATATCTCATAGTAGACTTAATTGACAGTCACCATCCCCGCTTTCACTGTGCAATACAGGGATTTAATACTAGAGTGCGGGTCGCATTATGTGGAATGTTGAGACAAAAGCAGAAGTTGAAGATTGTAGCACCGGAACTTTGCACCTCTGTGGAATAGTCGGTTCTGCATGGAAGTCTCAATTCTCATTAAATTTTGCTCATTTCTATGAAGGATGTCAGGCAAGGAAGTTGGCAGACATGAACACAATTTTAATAACAAAACAGTAAAATAAGTATGTTTTTATTATATATAATTTTCAAAATATTCTCACTTGTTACGGATGCTAGAGTGCACTTAGTACACTGTACTAACATGACTGTGCCCTGAGCACTAACGTGTTGACACGTATATTGCTAGCTGTATGTAGTGCTGCATCAATAGATTGCTACATAAAACCAACAGCACACTCTTGTGGTCACAGTTGGCAATGCATACAAAATGAACAAAAACTATGTAAATTTTAGAGATGCTCAGGCTCGGTTTTCTGAAAACCGAGCCCACCCGAACTTAGGGGATCTGAGTAGGCTCGTGAGCCGGTTTGGTACTTTTGCACGTTTTCGGATCTGAATCGTGTCAAAACGTCATCATTGTGTTGTCGGATCTTGCGGGTTTCGGATTGCATAAATACCTCCCTCCCTAGGATATCCAGCGCCATTGCTCACACAGAAACAGGGGTTGCAGTGTTCTTGTCACTCTCCATTCACCAGTGACATTGCTCAGTGCCATTGCACACACAGAAACAGGAGGGGTAGCAGTGTTCTTGTCACTTGACAAAAACTACTTCAATTGAGTACAGGTGAATTTAGTTAGAAAGCAAAGCTAAGTTCAGTAACAGACAAAAATCTCCCAAATGTAAGGGGCTCGGTTGATATCTCTGAACATGTTGGGCCTGATTGATCAAGGCATGAATTCTGAGTACAACCTGTGTTTAGTATTATATGCACGTATTTAGGCTTTGCGTACTCCGAATTCACGGATCTCAAGATACGCGCTCTGTTGAAATCGGGCCAGGTCTGCTATGCTCTACTACAGAAGACGCTGCAGGATACGTCCAATACCTATGTGGGCAATAAATCCGCAAAAGAACGCACAGGAAAAAATAAATATTGAATTAATGTCACCTGTTAATAATATAGGCAATAATGATAAAAAATGTTTTTTTCCCCATGAAATACATTTATTAGGATATTGTTAGTGTCTACTGGACATAAAATAAATTTTTACAGTGATTGTAAACACGTTACAGCATGCATACGTGACTGTCATCACTACTAATCAGGACTTAGACTAGCCCTGTAGCTGGAGCAAGAGATACGGCAGAAAATCAAGTAACTTTGAGACACTCAGAGCTGGATTCGGACCTGTCTGTGTATGTTTAAGTTTGGCACGTCTCTTATGTACATTAACTGCAGCAAGACTCACTCCCTGCAGGGGAGGGCTGGCAGACTTTAGCCCAGGGGGCAAGCACACAGCACTGGCCCATAAGTAGCGGCCCATCCTTAAAGGGTGGTTTTTGGTACAATATATATTTATCTATATAAAAAGAGGCTATTTTAGTGTTGCTTAATCCATATATATAATTTTATGCCCTGGCCCAGAGCTGGATTAAGGCTCTGGGGGGCCTGGGCACCTTAGACAGGTTAACCCCCTATTGTAGCCTGGTTATCATTTTAGACAAATACACAGGCAATATTGTGTGCACTGCTGTTAGGTGCACACAGTTCTGCCTTCACAAGCAGTACACGGTGAAGCGGGACATACATCCCAACTGTACTAAGCGAAACAGTCACCCAAACTCGTGACTGTCCCACCAGATTCAGGACAGTTGGCAGACTGTCCTGCTCTCTCCAACCTGTTCTTGTCACTTTCACCACTTGTGGCTGCTGGTTATTTTAGCTCATTTGCTGGTTGTCTGGATCCTGGAATATTGGAGGCCCTATTTGGAAAAAAATGGGTACATAAAATGTAGAAAACTCCAATCAGGCCCAGTGTTAAATCAATAGCACCCACATTTTATAATTAGGTCTCCCTCCAGCCACAACATTAAAATAATAATATTCACATTTGCTAACTAGATTTCTTTCCCTCCAACCAACCCTGACATTAGATAACAAACACATTTAATAGATAAACCTATTTCCCTCCCTCCAAACAGCCCCAGTATAATTTAAATAGCATTTATATTTAACAAATATTACCATTTCCCACAACAATCACAGGCATTAAATAATACACAATCACATTTAATAAATAGACCACATTTTCCACAAACAGCCCACAATCAATAAATAGCTCGCAAACCACCCAGCATTAAATTAAAGGTCCAATTACCCTATTATAAATGCATAGGCCCCACTATTAAATTAAATTGCCCCACCATCACCCCACAAATAAAATAGCACCCAATAATTAGCCCCACCTGTACTCCACAATTAAATTAATAGCCTACCTCCCACATTATATTAAGACACCCCCCTCCCTCCCACACTACATTCATTTACTGCTCCCCCTCCCCACACACATGGTGCGCGTTCCATGTGACAGCAGTGGAGGCACACACGTAGTGGAAGGGAGGTATGGGGGACGGATCAAAGGATCCGCGGCCAATGAGAGAAGGTGGCTGTTACCGGGGGAGGGGCCAGCCACCAAGTAGGAACTATGGACCGGCCCAAAATAATCCTTTGTTGTCTGGCCCAGCCTACCCGACTCCCTGAAATTGTAGGCTGTAGTAAGGGCTGTGTACACGGACGTATCTCTTGGCTCAGGGCGTGCGCAGAGCTATTTTGCATACGATGGTCTCACAATCATCTGCTCTCCTACCTGCCAGAGCTAAGCTCATTACTCCGGGATGCATAACACCTGCCCCTGGCCAATAAAGACTGCCTTTTCCCCAGTAATCCTTGCCAGTTCATCTGTTGCCTTGACCTCTGCTGGTTCTTCTGTGAGTTATCCTTGTTTGCCTTCCTTGTTTTGACCTCTGCTTGTCCCTCCATTTTGGCATCTCTTCCTGTGACCCCTGACTCTGCTTTGTTATGACAGCATCCATAGTTCGCATCTCGTTTCCAGTATCTCCTGTGCATCGGCCCACAGACTATTGCATACTGTGTGTCATCTCCACTGTCTAGTGGTAACGCCTCTCAGACCATCACATCCTGTTTCCAGTCTCTCCTGTGTATCGGTCTGCAGACTTGCATCCTGTGTGTCATCTCCAATGTCTAGTGGTAATGCCTTGCAAACCATCGCATCCTGTCTGCAGTATCTCCTGTGTCTGCAGACTATTCCATCCAGTGTGTCATCTCCTTGCTATAACGGCCATACTCTATTGAATTTTTATGCCTTACCATTTATTGCATCACTTACCTGTGTAACCCGTGTTAAATAAAAACCACTTCGTTCCACTTGCATTTTCTAAGTGATTTTAATATTCAGAATCCTGACAGTATGAACTGGCCATAAATTTTTCGCCTGCCGTTGCATGCTTTCCACCCTTGTTTGAGGATTCCAATGGTGTTGGTTTTTTTACTCAGAATTCAACTTCCACAGACCATAGCTAGTACTTCTTCTGAACTTCCCCTCTTCCAAATGCTCCAAGTGGACATTCTCCAACTCCGCTCTCAAATTTCTCAGGTCTTAATTAAGGTGCTTCCCTGTCTCCGTTCTTAATATTACTTGCTCCAATACAAGTGCTGCAGTGACAACTCCTTTTTCCAGGGAGAAAGTCATTACAACAATGCATCCTCCAGAGACTGTATCTTGCGATAAAGGGGAATCAAGTTATGCTTGGCCAGAAATGGATCCACCCAGGAAACAGCCAAATTTTGTTTCTCCCAATTCAAGTGCTGCTGAATCAGTGCAAACAGCACCTCGTAATAATGTTTCTACAAAATTTCAATTAACCAAAAACCACTGTGTAGCAAACTTCAGGTTTACAGGTGCTCCACGACCCCACCTGACCAAAGAAGAGCGATGGAGCAGAAGAACTAATAAATTATGTCTCTACTGTGCCAATGATGAACACTTCTTACAAGACTGCCCACTCTGCAGACCACGACAGCCTACAGAATAGTCTTCAGTTTGCTCCCCTTCTCATCCTGAATTTGTTCGCACATCACTACCTGTTTCTACATTACAACCTGACTTATTCTTAATTATGGGGCCTAAGCTGTCAGTTCCTGCCGCATGTCCCAAGGTGCCAGTCTCAGTCTCTTATTCCGAGGCGCCAGCCTCTGCTTTCACCTCTGAGGCGCTGCCCTTACAGCCTGCTCCAGAGGGGGCTCTGTCCCTCCAGTCCGCTTCAGAAACGTTGCATGCGGACCAGCCCGAGTTGCCACTCCATGTGGACCAGCCCGGGTCTCCTTCCAAGTCCAGCACGCAACCATTTTTTGCCGAGTGTGTCCTGCACAAACCCCTAGAGACGTGTGCTCAGCCCAAGCCAAATGTTCTCAGTCCATCTAAGGACAATTTAGTGAGTCCTTCTGTCGTCCCATTCGGGGACCCTTGTTCTCAGTCCAATTCCTCCCCAAGGTTCCCATTACCCCATCATCTAAAGTTGCCAGGACTGCTGCCAAGATTGCTTTTTGTTTTTGAATCGCCACCACCTACCTTTGATGGGGACACAGGACAATTAAGTGCACCTGTAAAATTCTGTTTATCCTATTTTACCTCCATACCCAATCTTTTGGACAACCAATATAAGCAAGTACTTTTCTTGCTATCCAATTTTAGAGGTAGGGCATTGTAATGGGCAAGTCCTTCTATTGAAACCAGAGATCCCATTCTCTCAAACTTACAACTTTTTATGGATGACGTGGTTGAAGAATTTGCTACAAAACTTGTCAATCCTACCTCTAGCACTTCTCCTAAGCTGTCTTCTTTATCCCCAGTTACCCCAACCATGAAGTTTTCATTATCTTCAGTCCATTTCCAGCATCTCTCTAAAAGCCGTAAAAAGAGAGGTAAAAAGAAGAGGAGTGGGGCTTCGGGGTCTCTGCATCCCTTGGGCGGAGTTTCTATACCTTCTCCATCCTTTGACAAAGATTTCTCTGCTACATGCCCAATTCTGGACTATGACTCTGACTTTTTTGACCGGTCCTGGTAATTTGGGCGATGTATTCTTGCCTTAAAGGGGAGGTACTGTCACAATCTGCCTCCTGCAGCTCCTGTCTGGTACTATGTTGAACTTTTGCATTTGTGTGTATCCAGGCTGCCGTACCACTATTCCACCAACGGGGCCACTGTGGTACCTGGGCTGCTCTCCTACCTGCCAGAGCTAAGCTCATTACTCCGGGATGCTTAGCATCTGTCCATGGTCTATAAAGACTGCCTTTCCCCAGCAATCCTTGCCAGTTCTTCTGTTGCCTTGACCTCTGAGTATCAATTTTATTGATATGCATTAAAATAATGTTATGTAATACATTTAAGAAGACAATTAGCTAAATATTAAAATATGATATTGGAAATGAGGACCTAAGTGGTTAACTGGTAAAACTAGCAGACACTCTGCTAGAACGAACCTTTAGCCCTGTGGTGTATAAATTTCTATAGGTGTAACTGAGCTTATGCAGCTATATTTATACTACTCCTCTTGCCCTTGCCTACTAGGCAGTTGTTTGACTCAACTGCTTATGAAGTTCTATTCCAAAATAACATAGCAAATAAAGTGGAGAGTATAGGAGAAGGTAATAGAATCAAAGAAATAGATAACAGGTGTGAGATATGGGAATCTCTATTAATAGCTCCTATAGAGCTAATAACATACATAAATGTCCACTAGTTCTCACATATGCACCCACATTGATATAAACGAGTGCACTAAAGGCCTAACTGGCACAGCTTGTCAAGAGAGCTAATAATAGGATTAATCTAACTTAAGATCGTCAAGTGGAGTAGATTGACCTTTATATGTCGACCCTTTCTCCTGCCCTTGTAGTATGAGCAAGCTAATATATAGAGCTGTTTCTCCTTGTTTAAGGAGAAATATGTAACAATTATGTAGCAATGTAAGTAATAAATATGGAGTACTTGCCTTACTCTAGATCAGCGCTGGCCAGCCGGTGGTGCGGAGTCTAACGAACCCCCTGGTGTTCACCAGGAACCGCCGCAAGGCGGGATGGGCTTTGCTGCGGAGGATCGTAGGTCGCGGTCCACTGGGCTGCCTCTAGAGGTAAGGATGTAGGAGGTAGCCCACGATTACACTGGAACTGGAAGGTAGTATCAGGATAGCCGAGGTCTGGTACACTTGGAATGGAGATGAATACGTTGTCAGCAAGCCTGGGTCTGGTACACTTGGAGTGGAGATAATACGTAGTCAGCAAGCCGGGGTCTGGTACACTTGGAATGGAGATGAATACGTTGTCAGCAAGCCTGGGTCTGGTACACTTGGAGTGGAGATAATACGTAGTCAGCAAGCCGGGGTCTGGTACACTTGGAATGGAGATGAATACGTTGTCAGCAAGCCTGGGTCTGGTACACTTGGAGTGGAGATAATACGTAGTCAGCAAGCCCGGGTCTGGTACACGTGGAGATAATGTCTGAAAAGCCTGTAAGGAACTGGTACACGGGAGACACACGAGAAGCACCTAGTCAGGGTACATAGGAAGTTGCTCTGACGCTGCCCAGGCGTCAGAGCAGGACTTTAGTAGGGTTGCAGATTTGAATTCCCCGCCCCGACTGTCATGTGACAGCGCCGCCGCGACCCGGAAGAGAGAGAGGATCGCGGCGCTGGAGCGAGGACAGGTGAGTTGTAACAAAATATCTATTAGTCCCTCCTAACCGTTATTAGACTATTTCACCTAAGATTCTTAAATGCATATAAATGCATATAATTTGTCAGAGAGAGCCGGTGCGTGTATAGCCAAGACGCGTTTCTCTAAGACTAGCTTGTTCAAGATGACCCAATTGAGCCTTTCAATTGGTTATTTATAGTGAAGGGGACCACACATTAATGAGGTCAGGCCTAGCAACGTTTATTAGCAACCTTATACGCCCACTTTAACTGTCGTAATTGAGATGTGTAAATATCCTGACACGAGAAGTAGAAACTACATAGACAGAGTAAATCCTCCTTTTATGAGGCTGATATAAATAGCAAATCTGGAAGTAACATTGTCATGTCAATAACAACAGGAAATATCTAACTAATTAAATGGTTAATTGATATAATCCATGAGAAATATAGAACTGGACCTAATGTCAGTATGTATGACCTAAAATGGCAACTATGTTGTCAATATGTATAGTGCAGCAAGAACAGGGTGGATGTAAAACGATTATCACAGAGTAATATAAGAAAAATATACACAAGTAAAAAGAAAATTAAAATAAAAAGTGAAAAAGAATAATAATATTTATTGTTCATCACAAAAGCCTATAAGAGATTGTATGGGAAAAAGAAATAACATAGAAGAAAATCATTAATGATTATTAATGTGGGTCCTTTTACAGGAGACCATTCCAGTGACATAAATACAAATAAAAGATTCTATTATAATATAGTCCATCACAGTGTTGCTAAGCCTGAACGGGATTCTCAGTGTCAAAGAATGAGGCAAATGCCTCATGTAATTTGTAAAAAAATATATAAATAATTTAAAGTGACATGTCTATCATCCTATATGCCTTTATGAATATAGTACAGAAGGGTTATTAGAGGTAAGTATTGACAAACACCTACTCTAATTATTTAGACCTACTGGCCAAAACAATATTGTGTCCTGAGGATAAACATGACTTATAGAAATGCCATGAAATTATTGTGGTCATTGAGACCCCTCTGGGTCAAACTGTCTATAAGAAATATCCTCTCAGATCACCTCCTCTCAGACTCATTTTAATCTGCTCCATAGCGAACGCTCAGAGTCCTTGTGGGTTTCCATCATTGCATTTCTAAAAATGTCTTGCCACCGTCGTTACCTGTTTGAAATTATTCAAATCTCTCTCTGCCCGTTTAATATTGCCCACATTCTCCAAAATTCTCTTTTTAAGAGGTCTGTTAGTCATACCGACATAACGTAGGTTGCATGGGCAGGTCAGGCAATAGATTATATTGGTGGAATTGCAGTTTAAGAAACCATTTATCTTCCATATCTTTAAATAACGGTCCTTATACTCCTTGGTTTGAACTATGTATTGACAGGCACGGCATATGCCGCATTTGTAAAAACCAGAAAGTTTCTTAGAATTTCTGGTTAATGAGGGTAAAGTACTGTGCACAATGCAATCCCTGAGATTTTTGGATCAACGCAACATTATAGAAACCCTATCCACCAAGATCTTCCCAAGGTCATCGTCAGATCTGAGCACATCCCAGTGTTTTTGAAATTATTAATCTGCTGCCATTCAGAGGAAAACTTGCCATTCATACAAACCTTCAGGTCAGTATCCTTAGTTTTGGGAGATGGGTAAATGAGACTTTCTCTACTCCTCTTGTTCACTGTTAACTCAGTCTTACGAATAATTTGTTTACTGTACTCTCTGCACTTCATCATCATCACCATTTATTTATATAGCACCACTGATTCCGCAGCGCTGTACAGAGAACTCATTCACATCAGTCCCTGCCCCATTGGAGCTTACAGTCTAAATTCCCTAACATACACACACAGACAGCACAGACAGAGAGAGAGAGAGACTAGGTTCAATTTTGATGGCAGCCAATTAACCTACTAGTATGTTATTGGAGTGTGGGAGGAGAGGAAACCGGAGCACCCGGAGGAAACCCACGCAAACACGGGGAGAACATACAAACTCTGCACAGGTAAGGCCACGGTCGGGAATTAAACTCATGACCCCAGCGCTTTGAGGCAGGTGTGCTAACCACTTAGCCACCGTACTCCCCACTTCAACCTCGTTTAAAGCTCATTTGCCTTCTTGGTATATATTTGTTCATTCGAGCAGTTACGCTTCATTCTGAGTAATTCTCCTTTAGGAATACACTTTGCTGCACTTAAGCTTGGTTGGGGGACAGATGAAAAAATGCTGTTTAGAGGTATTTGGAGCAGTGCCTTTCACAAATCAAAGTATCTTTTATGAGCTAAAAAAGCATGTGTTTTATTGTTTGATACAGCAATGCTAATTTAACTATAAGCTTCTCTACTTTGTGAAGTAATGGGTTTATATTAGCTTTTATATATTGGATTTTGGATGGTAGTTGTAAAGTATTGAAAATTATTTTTGTTTGTCTACCTTCTTCCACTGTGTATTGTCCCTTTGAATAGGAACTGCATCTTGACTTATTTTTTTTTTGTTTGCTTTATTTTGTGACCCCTTTTCTTGTCTCTATTTGTTACCTGCTCCCCCTCCCTAACAGATTATATGAGACAAAGGGTCAGATTTTGGATTGCTTAAGGTGCCTTTCCTGTTTTTGTGTGGTAAGTATCCAGTGACATCCACTCTTATGTCTGGGTTTCTATTTCTGTCTCTTTATGGTGAGGTGGTCTCTGATGTGGTGCCTTTGCTCATTCACTAGGGCTTGAGTATTGACGCAACTTTAGTTTTTATTTTTATTTCAATAATTACTGACTGTACAAAAACCAAGATAGAAGACGAATCGTGATTTTGTTGTAAGTATAAGTTTCATGTTTGGAGTCTACAGTGAAAATGCAAAGCTGTAAAGGCCTCACCTAATGTTTTTGTTTGTTTGCAAACTCAGGCTTTTGTCACACATACAGGCGATCCTGGAGATGGATGAGAATCTGGTTCTCGAAGAGGCTGATCCCCCACAACGTCCAAACCAGCAACTGGTACTAGGGAGTGTGTCTTCAAGCCACGTGTCAGCCTCTTTGGGATGTCAGATGCTGAGGTTGTCCATCGCTATCGGCTTACTCCTCATGCAGAGTGACCTTGAAATCCCGACAGTTTGGCCTTTGACCAAACTGTTGGTGGTACTGCACTTCTGCGTGTCTGGTTCATTCCAGACCACAGTGGGGGTCGCAGCAGGTATGTCCCAGGCCACCTTCAGTCGTGTGCTGAAGGTTGTGCTCAGGGCATTCCTGTTGCGGCTCTCCCTATTTATACATCTGCAACTCGATGAGGAGTCCCTTGTGTGGATTAAGCAGCAGTTTGCCACCATAGCTGGCTTTCCGCACGCCATAGGGGCAGTAGATGGGATGCATGTGACCTCCGTGCCTTTGCGTGGGGATGCTTTTTTGCATTTGAACAGGAAGCATTTCCACTCGATAAATGTACAGGCTATATGTGACCCTTCTCTCCAGATTCGTGCCCTGGTTGCCAAATGGGATGGGAATACCCATGACTCCTTTGCATTTAGGCAATTGGGGATGTGGCACAGATGGCAACAGAGGCAAGGGGGTGCAAGGCCACATGGAGACGCGTGGCTTCTTGGTAATTAGAATAATGTATTTACTCAATTTATTGCTTTGCTTGTTTCTACAATCAACTTCAAAGTTACTGTACTCTAAATGTGATCTTTGTCCTCAGATGTGATGTAATGTTTCCACATTGTGTCATATAGTGCATGTGCCATTTCTTTATAGTTGTTACAAAACTGTTGATTTTTAAAATTGTTCACGTTACTAAATGCTCCTGGTAATGTAGCCAGCTTTCATAAACAGACTTAACATTTAAGGTTACATGATGTTTTGAAAGTGCTAGTAAACTCTACAAGGCCATATGCCTAAGTCACGTTGTTTAGAAATGTGTATTTTCAAAATGGTACATGATATTTGTTTGGCTTAAATTCTTAAAGAGGTGGATAGTTTAAATGTACTCACTACATGTAAGAAAGATATTGGCCATGGTATCCCTCCCAACGAACGTAGAAGACACATTGTAAAAATCCTTCAGCCTCCTATGGTTTGTATTTTCCAAAATGTCATTAGTTTACAATGTTTGGTTTATTTAAAGTAATATTCCTCTTAGCTGTCAATTTGCCTTTGCTATAATGTACTAGACTTATTTTTGAATCGTAGCATTTTACCGGTGGTCATTTGTTTGTGTTAAAGTGTATTAATGTTTGTTCCTTATGTCTTTCCTCTCATACTACATAAGATACAGTGCTTATCCCTTATGCCCTTGGCTCCTCACTCTGATGTTGAGCCAACACACAGAGCGTGAGAGGTTGCCTATAACTCGGCTCATACAGCCACCAGATCAGTCATTGAAAGGGCATTTGGCCTATTAAAGGCCCGCTTTAGATGCCTTGACCGGTCTGGTGGTGCACTGATGTATGGGCTGAGTAAAGTATGTGACATCATAGCTCTGTGTGTGGTGTTTCACAATATTGCCATCCGGAGTGGGGTTCCAGGGGTGGTGGACGAGGTTGCTGGGATGGACGAGGTGGGGGAGCCTGAAGCCACACTGCGGGAATCAGATGAGGGGGCCAACTTCAGGCAGTATGTCATTGATACATATTTTTGAGGTAAATAAAATGTATTAGTACTGTTTCCTTTAAAGGTCCAATGTCAAATACACCAATGCTATCTGATTTAATAATGATCAAACTAAAAATATATGCAAGCTTATATTTGAAACAAAAAAATGGCTTGCCAAACATACATGTGGTGTTGTCCTTATGAAAATGTTTCCATTTGCCCTGCTTGTAAAATCTATGCCAACCTCTAAGTGTACTTGAAAATGTTTTAGGAATTCTCCTTAAATGCGTGTAATTTTTGGGACAATCATTTGTCATCCACCCCCCAAAATGTTTTTATGTCAATCTACTGGCTAATGTGCAAACATCAAAGTTCTTAAGTGTCGAAATTTCAACTGTCCTAACATGACCCATATGCTGTTTGAATAATATCATTGATTAAATGGCATAATGGTTTCGTAAGGCAATGCCAATTACCTTTCAAATATTAATGCCTAACATTGTTAGTAAAAACTAGGATAACAGTGTTCATCCAGGAATCTAAAGTATATAATCTAATTTGTAGGCATTAGACTGAAGAAAATGCCATGTTTGTACAACAAGTAATGTGTTTCCTTTGTAACCACAGGCTGTTTCACCCACATGCCACAACATGTAGGTGCTTGCAGGGCTAAGGCCCACAGCACTTGCCTTTGGAGTTGCAGGAGGTGCCCATGGTGCCAGTTGAACAATATAGATATTTATAGTATTCTGATTAATAACATTTCATATTATTGTAAAGTGTGCGTGCTGCATACAATATTGCTGTAAAAAACCATTGGAATTGTGATGGAGATTTGTGTGTCTGCCTAGGCACCGTTAGCCAATCCACATTCTTAATAGCTCTTTTTTTTTTTATACTTTCAAGACAAAACCACCACAAACCACACTCCTAAACCAAGATATAGCTGAAACCCACAAGCCACTATTACAGAGAGTACTGTGTAGAGCCTTACAAGACACTTTGCTGGTTAGGTTACAGTGGCCACCTTCATGTGCACCAAGGCAAAAACTAAGTACATGCAGTAAAGTTAGATGTGAGCTAATATTGGTGTAGTAATGTTGTCCTTTACATTCAACAGGCAAAGATGACATGCGTTTTGTAGTTCTGAATTTTGTGTCTATTACATGTTGAAGTATTTATCCAATGCTACAACTATGCCTATGTGTTTTTTCACTTGGCCCTGATTGTTTGCTCATCATCCAAGAAACTTTCTATCAAAGACCACTGTCTTACTTGCTGTGTATTGTGCTGCAAATATTTAATAATGTCTGTAATAATAAATCTGACCCTGCAATAGTGTCAGCAATCAGTCACAAACAAGTATCTGCTGCTTACCACACTGCTGTTCTTCCTCTTGTCAGACACAACAATCACTACATAGTCCTTTGGGGCCCATTTAGGTACATGTATACTTGTACTATCTATTGTAGCCATGATTGCTTATTTTGGCATTAGCCACATACAGCCCTTCCCCTTAAATCAGACTCTATTTTGTGGTTTTGAACTTTCTAAGATTAGGTATATTTGTGTGTTTAGTATGTATGCTCTCTTTTCTTGGTCCACGTATTAGGATTTTGTATTGTGCAAGTTCAACATGGTATGTGAACTTAATCCTATATATTTTTCACTAACCTCTGTAAATGTTGTCAAAGTTGGGTTCTTAAATGTTAGATTAATTGCCCACAAAAAAGGCAAAAAATAGACTCCATCACCACTTTGCTTGGAATCGTGGGCACAGACAAATGCAAAACACAAAGTCCACACAATTCAAGTCCAATGGCTTTGTGTCATACGCAAGTTCAGCATCTGTTGGAGTCCTTATCGACATTACCTTTAAATCCGGTTTTGTCCAGCAGTTGAACAATGACACTATCCACCCTTTTCAGTGTTGACCGGCTTCTTAAGCTATTTTTGACATGCTACAGACCAACTATATTGTTTTTGTCCAGTCATGAAATGTTCCACTCCAGACACACACATAGGGATTAATGTATTACACTCCGATTTGTTCAACTTACTGGAAATCGGCGAGTTTCCGGCTAAAATTTAAAGCTGCGCTGGCTTGTAAAGGCAAACTTGCCTTTACAAGCCAGCGCCCCTTTAAATTTTAGCTAGAAACTCGCCGAATTCCGGCGAGTTGAACAAATCGGAGTATAATACATTTACCCCATATACACACTTCTAAGCATACTAAATTGTGGGTGAAGACACAGATTGTGATCCTGCGCACACCTGTCATATATGTTTTTTTTTTACATGTAAAAATCTGGGGGACAAGCAGTATTGATCTAAACTCTAATGTTCATATCTAATCTGGGTGTCAGAATTTAACATTGATTTGCAATAGCATTCACATTGCGAATGGTCCCGGAAATAAACAAACATTAGACTTAAGCCAGAATCAGGATGGGAATATCTGCAAATAGGATCTGTAAGTGTGTGTGTAATTAAATCCCCCCCCCCCATGTTTGTGTGGATTTCCTATACGCTTGGTTTATGTTCGCACAATGTATCCATACAATTTTATATATTTTGTAGGCTAACTATCAGATATTACACATCCACCACTTTACATTGCACTTTATTACAACTGTGCATCCACCATGGATTTTTTAAAAAAAATAGAACATTGTTTAATGTTTGATATTAATATAACATTTTTTGTGAAGTGTATTAAGATGCATGTTGTGCATACTTAGTTGTGAGTGTTTGAAACAAACAATGCTTTTTGAACAGTTTAGTGGTGTTATTCAGCACTGCTGCTATAGGTGTTTTGGACTTAAACATGACCCCAGGCTTCCTTAAGTTTAAGCAAGAAGTTAGGAAAAGCTCTAAGCATTTCTTCTTAACTATCCAACAGATCCGGAGGTAAACGCCTACTCTTCTTAAGTCAGTACGATCTCTGCCCAATTTCCACCCATTCCCCTCCCTTTCCCAACCCTTTTTTCTTAAGTGTTGGGAGAACTTCTTAAGTGAAATTAAGAAGGATTTTCATCTTAACTTAAGAAATTCTTAACTTCTTACACAGTGGATTTTCATTCTTATCTTCCTTTTCTGGGCATGCTCAGAGAAGATTATCTTAAGATCCTCAAAAAACAGCAGATAAGATCAGTAATGAATCAGACCCTCTGTGCATGCCCAGAAACGGAAGATGCGGCCATGAACGCAGCCCTGTTCTGTGCGCCTGCGAGTGAAAAGAACACTTACCAGAGCTCAAGATTTCAGCGAGTGAATTGGGTGGGCAAGGGGCATTTTGCCACAGTGAATATACAGTAGGGGCATACCAAACTCAAGAGCATGCAGTAACATCCAAACACAGATAAATCCAGCTCTGTGCATCTGTATTTTTCTGCTGTATTTTTTGCTCCAGCTAAAAGGCTAATCTAGTTCCGACCAGTAGTGATGACTTACCCTTAATTCCATGGCACAAAAGAGCCCTACTCTCTATCACTTCTATCTCCTTCAAGGCTTTACCTAATATAGGCCCGGAGTATCTCTGCTCCAAAAATGATTGATAAAGCCTATCGACTTGCCTACTATAGTCCTCATTAGTAGAGCAGTTTATATACATATGTAAATACATATATATATATATATATCTATATATGTGTGTGTATAGATATGCATATACATATATATATATATATATATATATATATATATATATATATATATATAAAAGTACATACATACATACATACTGTGACAGAGTCACTGGAAGGAGGCTAAATGGGAGAGATATGTGTCCCAGGCTTCCTGCATTGTATACATAACTCCCAGTCCGAGTCTTCTGGTCTGCCAGTCTCAAAAGAGACTGATCAAGAGATGCACCTGGGAGGTGCCTGTGGAAAAAACAGCTAGGATAGGCAATCAGTGTCTCAGACCTGGGGAGGAGGTGAGTTGCCTCCTGAGACACTCTGCTATGAGCAACAATATATTGACACAAGGTCCAAACATCTGAGAGAGGGTCTTGCTAAATGTATTAGCTAGTAGACAGATGAACTAGGATTTTGTTTATATTTTATTTTGTTTACAAGCCGGTGAATAAACTGGCTGTGGCTGTTATCCTGAAACCTCTGGACTTGTGTGGTTTACTGCTGATGTTCACCACGGAGATAGTACCTATTCCCCTGATTATACTACATATGGTGGAGAATTGGCTTGCAAACATCTGTGCATGTCAAGAATAGCAGAAGTTTTGGAGATACTTGCAGGAACCATCTCTGTGTGTGTGCTTGGAAAATTTAAAAGGGACAGACACCGTGGAGAAATACGTGCATGTCTTGTCATATGGATAAAAGGAAAGTTTAAAAAGGAACAGACACTGTGGAGAAATACGTGCATGTCTTGTCATGTTGAGAAAAGCAGCTAAAAATTGGAATGTTAATGCACAGCTACAGTGGGCAACAGAGAACCATGTGGATGTGATTAATAAATCCTACTATGAAATACTGTTTAAACAGATTTGCTGCATATATGATGATTTGAGAGGAGTTAAATGTTGTCAGTGAAAACTGGCTATTTGTGTTGGAAAAACAGAAGTATATGCAAAGACCAGTGAGAGACAGTTTAAAGCCAAAGAAATCAAGTGTTTCATGGACTGAGTCTGTTTATTGCTCTAAAGCAGAGTCAATACAAATTTGTTTGTGAAGACATTCTCCGTATTTACAAAGATGGAGTAGTGCAACCATTGCATTACAGTTGATGTGGTTTATCTCGATGTCCAAGGGGCTTCCACAAAGAGCAGCAAGATGTCTCACAAAAATGAGCAGATTATTGGCACAGATTAAAAAGGATATGTTTTCTGCAATGCAAAAACTGAGCTTTGGTAATTGACGGAAAGCAGGTGTGTTCATTAAAACTGGGAAGAAAACCCAAGTATGGGTTGCTGAAGTCTAGGAGATGTGTATTTCTGCAAAGCACAAGTTGGGTGTGGCCTGGTTCTGTGCATAAGCAAAGAGCAAGAGAATTTAAAGAGAAAGTTTATTGAGAATCTTTGTCAGTGTAAAGTGGATGTTTCTGTGTTGAAACAACAAGAAACATGCAAATGTGTTTGAAAAACTATTGAGCAGAATTTAAAGGAGAAAATTTTTATTTTTGCTCTGCAAAGGAAAAGTTGGAGACATATGCTGGGTGTTGTAGTGCCACACCTCCTAAAGTCAAGTGAAGTGGTTCTTCTATAAAGAAAGTGCTTCATTTATAAGTAGATAAATTGGCTGTGTTTTAAGCTACAATGGGCAAGAAAAAGAGTGCATACAGGTGTGTCAAAGTGTCGATATGGAGAGAGACAAAAATCAGAACTTGGAGCTCGTTGGTGTGGCAATAGTTTATGACCCTTTACATTGTGCTAGGATGAAAGAGGAGGATGTTTCCGATAAAGACTTACTACAGACTGTTACGGCCCAGCAGACAGCCGTTAGGCAAAAGCTGTTACAAGATGCTGCAGCTATGTCTGATAAAGGGCTAGATGCACATTTTTTAGGACTCTGGGAAAAGGCTGTGATGCAGTGCCCTGAAAAGGAGGACATGCTTAAAGACTTTCTACAAGCTGCTGTAGACCAGCTATCTGCTATGGCCCAGCAATTCGCTATGGCCCAGCAATCCGCTATGGCCCAGAAATCCGCCCTAAGCAACAGCGGTCACAGGATGCCATGACAATGTAGGAGGTTCTCAGACAACAACTGCTAGACTTAGAAAAGTCTCAGAGGAAACAGCAACATTTCCTTGAAGCCCTCAGTAAAAAAGTGAGCTCTATTAAAGGGAAAGAAAAGTCTCAGGAACAAGTCATAGGAATGCTAAAACAAGAAAAAGAAACTGCGGAAACAAGGTTTGAAGCTGCACAAGTAGACTGTTTAAAATACCAACAGCGTATGGAGCAAATGGGAAGAGAAATAAATGAGCTACAAAATAATCTGAAGACAGAGCGGCAAAAAGCTCTGGTAACTGCAGACAGGGAGAAGAAAAGGTCAGATGCAAAGTGGGACACACTTAAGAAGGAATTTGATGAAATAAAAGTAAAGAGCAGTACTCTTATTCTGGAAAAGGAGAAGCTGCAGGCGGACAAAGTCCTGCTGCAGCGGCAGATTGAGGAGTTAAAGGGGCAGATGAGAAGTAGTCATGTCCCAGCACAGCTGCACGCAGAAACCAAGAGTGCCTGCGAGGAAACCATTGCTCAACTAAGCCAAAAATTAGCAGAGTCAGAGCAGAATCACAGGAAGGCTAAGCTGGAGCAGAGCAAGTCACTGGTGGAGGAAAAGACACTAAAGGAGGGTATGATGCTTCTCCAAGTATCCTCCACTCCTCGCCAGGAGCATGGAAAAGATATGAAGGATATGTGGTGGTCGAGTACTCGATGGGAAGTCTTTCCTTTACCTTGTCTTCCAGATACGAGTCAGGTTCTTTTCTGTTTCGGATATCCGGTGGCCAGGAGATAAATACTTCAATGAAAGGGACAAGGATTGGTCAAACAACTTGGATTTATTGAGAATGCGGTACGGATAGATTTGGTATGCCACCGCACCACTGACCCCTTCAGCCCAATAGTAATGACAAAATAATATGTCTTGTCAGTATAGAGTACAATAGCATTTAACATATAACATACACCTGGTGAGTATAAGGCACAATAGCGATAACATCTTCAATGCACTTTGTCTAATAAGGCACACTGGTAATCACAGGTACTACTCTCAAGTTAACAATATCTGACTGGTGATGATGCAAGTAACCATCGATAATAACCAATCAAGACTCTTACGGTCACTACCGCGCCCACTAGAGGGCTCCTTCCAATTCAAGCGTTTGGGGTGCCGTGCTATTCCCTCTGGGTCAGGCGCCCCACTCTTAGCATCTACTACTGGGTTAACTTGAATCGCAGCGGTACCACTAACGCTGAATGTCACACCCTCAATATCAATAAATCAACTCTTAGGCAAATCACATAACATTAACATCCCTCTAAAACATTTGGTACACCAATATTATCCCCAGTAATGTTACCATATTTTCCACTCAGTCCTGGGCTGACCTGTGCACAGGAATTTTGTAGTGTTCAAATGTCCTGCAGAGGTTTCCAGTAGGGTTAACAGTCCCGGTTTAAGTCTCTGTACTTCCTCTGAAAAGGGGAGCTGTTAAAAACTGTAGGCTGGGTTGAGTATTATAGTAGAACACAGGGCTGTTGCTCAGTTCAGCCACAAGTTGACGCTGTTCTCTCACCAGTCAATGAATCTCTACTAGCACATGTGCTCTGAAACAGGGGATAGGGTCCAGATATCAGCAACACACAGGATATAGCTGAAACGACAGTCTTAATTGTTCCCTGCAGCCTGTGTAAAGGTATGATCTGGGGGAAGAGCTCCCACAAACTGCAATGGCAGTTTTGGGTAGATTCTCTCAACACTTTTCCCCCTGATACTGGGGTGTGTGCAGTACACTGCAGGCTATGGTTTTACCTTGAGAGGGTTCTGCAGTTAGAGGAGACTGTCTTTGGTGCCCCACTGCGTGTCCCCAGCCGTTCTCCGTCCGCGTGTGCTGGCAATGTCACTGGTTCCAGCAGCAGCTCAGTCTCCTCTCTGCTTGGCTGCACATCAGCCCCCTTTTTTCTTCTACCATGTGGCTCTCTCTTCCTCCTTCCAGCACATCCTCTTCCTGTTACTCCCCCAGCCAATCAGGGCCTTCATCCTCCTCCTGTCAATCACTCCTGGGCACAAGTCTCCAGGAGCACAATTAACCCCTTGTAGCCCTGCATTTTAAAAGCGCTTATGCACTCCTCTGTGCTGTGCAATGGGGCTTTGGGGCACCACAGATATGCAGTTAAGGATCATACAATTGGAGAAGCAGATGTGTCACAGAAATGTGAAGAGGAGGCAAACAGAGCAAGCTCTCTCCTATCACAAAATGCCAGGCTGCGGGAAAACCCCATACCACTGACAACACACCTGCAAGCTTCTGCTGCACTGACCACAGATATGGAGGAAGCTAAAGCTGAGCTAGCAGTGATCAGGAAGCAACTGGAGAGTAAGACAAAAGACCTGACTGAGATACGGACAGAGCTGCAGAGAGAGATTACTAAGCAAGCAGCCCTGCAAGCTCAGTTCGACAGGGAGATGGCTCTAAAATCAGAGTTGCAGACGCAGCTAAAGAGTGAGGTTGGAAAAGAGGCAGGCTTGCAAGAAAGGCTGAAAAGCGAGGCTGCAGTAAATGCAGAGTTGCAATATCAAATAACTAAAGAAGCTATCATGCATGTAGAATTGCAATCACAGTTGCAGAAATGCAAAGAACAGAAGAAGCAAGAGTATATAAAGGTACATGACAATTATCAGAGTGAAAAAGTGAACGGTGAAATACCGCATCTTCAAGCTAAGATACAGTAGCTTGAAGCAAATATGCTTGTCACGGGCACTAGGAGTTTTACCCAGAATTCACCAGGTGTAGCTTTACTCACCAGAGGCGCGGAGTCTTCTCCAGGAACTCCTCCTCCATCGCGCTGGCAGTGCATGTCGGGCGTGACAGCAAGGTAAGTATTGTCTTTTTTTTTCCAGGTTTTTTTTCTTTTTGCTGCCTCCGACGGGGGCCCGTGGGCTGAAGGGCCCATATATATAATCATTTTTTTAATTTATTTTTTTATATATAGGGGCCCCGGTGCACTGCTGTGCCCGGGGGCCCAAGATGTTCTTAAGAGGGCCCTGGTAGCATGGAGCGGTCTGCGGCTGGCAGGTATTACCACTGATGTGGAGAGAAGAACTTGTCCAGGTGCAGGTAGCAAACAGATGCACAAGCAGGAACAGGAAACTCCTCGGTGTCTCAATGGAATGAGGACCAAGAACAGGCAACAGGTGCCTTAAATAGTAAGAGGTGATTAATTATCCAATGAGACTAGGAACAAGGTTTTAACAGTCGTGGGTCTTGCACATGCGCAATCCTTTGGTCAAGATGGCGGACGGCTGCGGCGCAAGACAGGCGCCGGAAAGAGTGAGAGAGACCCATGTCTAAAACTAGAGGCACTAATCGTCCGGTGAGTGACAGTACCCCCCCTTTTAAAGGTGGGCACAGAACACTTGGAACCGGGTTTGCCCGGATATTTGGTGTAAAACTTTTTCAGAAGTGCTGGAGCATTAAGATCATCCGCACGGATCCAAGAACGCTCCCCTGGACCAAGGCCTTTCCAATGCACCCAAAAAACGAAGAACTCCTCTAGAAATTTTAGAATCAAGTATATGAGTAATCTCAAACTCCTCCTCTTGTTGAATTTGGACTGGACGAGGTGCTAAAGAAGGAACAGAAAATCGGTTGATGATGAGAGGCTTGAGTAATGAAGCGTGGAAAGAGTTGGAGATACAAAGGTTCTTAGGCAATAACAATTTGAAACAAACAGGATTTATCACCTGAGTGATTTTATATGGACCAATAAAACGTGGAGCAAACTTCATAGAAGGAACCTTCGGGCGAATATTCTTGATAGAGAGCCATACACGATCTCCAACTTTGAGTGCTGGAATTGCTTGCCTCTTTTTATCAGCAAAGAATTTATATCTTGAGGATGCCTTCTTCAGAGAGGATTTAACCTGAGCCCAAATAGAATTAAACTTTTGACATAATACATTAACAGCAGAAACTTGGGTGGGAGGGAGGACAGGAAATTCTGGGAGAGACGGATGGTGACCGTATACCACAAAGAATGGTGTTTTAGAAGATGACTCATGATACATGTTATTATGGGCAAATTCAGCCCATGGGAGTAAGTCTACCCAATTGTCCTGATTGGCTGAAGAAAAAATTCTTATGAAAGTCTCTAGGTCCTGGTTGACTCTCTCGGTCTGTCCATTCGATTGAGGATGGTATGAGGATGATAAAGACAATCAAATACCCAAGGTCTTGCAAAGGGCTCGCCAAAATCTGGAGACAAACTGTACTCCTCTATCCGAAACAATTTCAGATGGACATCCATGAATTCGAAATATTTCTTTGATAAAATGATCAGCCAATGTAGAGGAAGAAGGTAACCCTATCAAAGGGATGAAATGAGCCATCTTAGAGAACCTATCAACAATCACCCAAATGGTATTACATTTCTTGCTGAGAGGAAGATCAGTAACGAAATCCATACTTATATGGGTCCATGGTTTGGAAGGAATAGGTAGTGGTTGAAGTAACCCCGCCGGTGTTCTACAGGAAGACTTGAATTGGGAACAAACATCGCAAGCGGCCACAAATTCCTTGACATCTCTCCTAATAGAGGGCCACCAGTAACTCCGAGAAAGAATTTCTAATGTTTTCCGTACTCCAGAATGCCCGGCAAAACGAGAGGAATGATACCATGACAGAATCTTCTTTCGAAGAAGCGGTGGCACAAAGGTTTTCCCAAACGGTAGAACATTGGTGGAAGAAACAGCTAGACTCACACATTTAGGATCAAGTATAGGACGATCAAAACAATCTTCAAAATCAGAGGAAGGGGCAACCGCATCCGCTTTTTTATTCTTGGAAGCTGGTTTGAAGGTGATAATTAAATCAAAACGAGAGAAGAAAAGTGACCATCTTGCTTGTCGGGGGTTCATACATTGAGCTGACTGAAGATAGAGAAGATTTTTGTGGTCAGTAAATATAGTCAAGGGATGACGAGCACCCTCCAGTAGGTATCTCCATTCTTCCAAAGCTACTTTAATGGCCAATAGCTCCTTATCGCCGATAGTATAATTTTTCTCTGCAGGTAATAGACTTCGAGAATAAAAAGCACAAGGATGGAATTTCTTTTGTACCGATCTCTGAGATAGAATGGCCCCTAGTGCAACATTAGAGGCATCAACTTCGAGGAAAAATGGAAGAGTCACATCAGGTAGGCGAAGAACAGGGGCAGTTGAGAACGCCTTCTTGAGGAACTGAAATGCTTGGAGGGCCTCAGGAGGCCATTGCTTGGTATTAGCACCCTTACGGGTAAGAGCCACTATAGAAGAGACAATGGAAGAAAATCCTTGAATAAAACGTCGATAATAGTTAGCAAACCCTAAAAAGCGTTGAATAGCTCTGAGTGTCGTTGGCAGGGGCCAATGTAAAACTGCATTCACTTTCTCCGGATCCATATCTAGGCTTACTCCAGACACAATATATCCTAGGAAAGGAATCTGGGAAAATTCAAAGGAACATTTCTCCAGCTTACAAAATAGTAAATTTTCCCGAAGTCTAGAAAGAACCTCTGCCACGTGTCGTGTCGATGAGACGAAAGATTTAGAGAAAATAACAATATGTCGTCTAGATAGACAACGACACATACATATAACAAGTCCCGGAAAATCTCATTCACAAATCCCTGGAAGACAGCTGGGGCGTTACACAACCCAAATGGCATGACAAGATATTCATAGTGTCCATCCCTGGTGTTAAAAGCTGTCTTCCATTCATCTCCAGCCTTGATCCGAATTAAATTGTAAGTACCACGAAGGTCCAGCTTGGTGAATATCCGAGCTCCCTTGATGCGGTCAAAAAGTTCAGTAATTAGTGGAATAGGGTAACGATTTTTGATGGTTATAGCGTTGAGACCTTGATAATCTATACAAGGTCTTAATGAACCGTCTTTCTTTTTAACGAAAAAGAAACCCGCTCCAGCGGGGGAAATGGACGGCCGAATAAACCCCATGATGGAGATTTTCCTTGACATAGTCAAACATTGCCTGGGTCTCTGGTAACGAGAGAGGGTATACACGACCCCTTGGAGGATTCTTGCCAGGTTGTAAATCTATTGGACAATCCCAAGCCCGATGAGGCGGAAGGCGTTCTGACTGGGCTTTATCAAATACATCAGCAAAGGAAGCATACTGTGGAGGAAGACCAGGCAAACAAGATGCTATAGAGGATTTATTTATTTTCACGGGAAGAACTTGAGTCAGACATCTATGATGACAAGCCGGACCCCAGGATACAACTTGCGTAACGTTCCAATCAATTTGTGGAGAATGGAGTTGAAGCCATGGAAGACCAAGTACGATAGGACTAGTGGTAACAGGAAGGACCAATAAAAAAATTTGCTCTTGGTGTAAGGCCCCGATTTGAAGAGTTAAAGGAATGGTACGTTGAGTAATAGTTCCATTAGTAATTCGTGAGCCATCAATGGCCGTGATGGCAATAGCTGTTTTTAAAGGAATCACTGGTAGGGACCACTGACACACTAAGGAACTTGAGATAAAACTTCCAGCTGCTCCAGAGTCCAGAAGTGCTTGAGATGTAAAAGACTTAGTGGAAGTTGAAACAGTAACAGCAAACAAACAAGTTTTAGAATCCATATGACTTGGAGAGGATTCCAGGGACCCCAACCTTACCTCTCCAGAACAGGTTAGGGCAGTGGTTCCCAAACTTTTGCAGTTCGCGGCACCCTTAGAGTCTCCAAATTTTTTCAAGGCACCCCTCCAAAATAATTACTGAGCAGACCTGTTTTAGAAGTAGTTGGGACAAAAAATTGTAATAAGTATTTAGGTCACGACAAAAATACTTATTTAGTTGTATGCAAAAATGCCCCTCTGTATTCAAACACTCTGCCCCCTCTGCATCCAGGCACGCTGCCCCCTCTGCATCCAGGCACGCTGCCCCCTCTGCATCCAGGCACGCTGCCCCCTCTGCACCCAGGCACGCTGCCCCCTCTGCACCCAGGCACGCTGCACCCTCTGTCACGCTGTCCCCTCCTCTGCCCTCTGTCACTCTGTCCCCCCTCCTCTGCTCTGTCACACTCTCCCCCTCCTCTGCCCTCTCTCACGCTGCCCCCTCTGCCCTCTGTCACGCTGCCCCCCTCTGCTGCCCTCTATCACGCTACCCCCCTCTGTCCCCCTCTACATCCAGGCACTCTGCCCCTAGGCACGCTGCCCCCTCTACAGCCCTCTGTCATGCTGCCCCCTCTGCTGCCCACTGTCCCCCTCTGCTGTCACACTGCCCCGCTGTCACACTGCCCCTGCTGTCACACTGTTCCCCTCTGCTGTCACACTGTTCCCCTCTGCCACACTGCCCCTGCTGTCACATTGCCCCGCTGTCACACTGCCCCTGCTGTCACACTGTCCCTGCTGTCACACTGTTCCCCTCTGCTGTCACACTGCCCGGCTGTCACACTGCCCCGCTGTCACACTGTCCCCCTCTGCTGTTACACTTCCCCTGCTGTCACACTGCCCCTGCTGTCACACTGTTCCCCTCTGCTGTCACACTGTTCCCCTCTGCTGTCCCACTGTTCCCCTCTGCTGTCACACTGCCCCGCTGTCACACTGCCCCTGCTGTCACACTGTCCCCCTCTGCTGTCACACTGCCCCGCTGTCACACTGCCCCTGCTGTCACACTGTTCCCCTCTGCTGTCACACTGCCCGGCTGTCACACTGCCCCCGCTGTCACACTGTCCCCCTCTGCTGTTACACTGCCCCTGTTGTCACACTGCCCCTGCTGTCACACTGTTCCCCTCTGCTGTCACACTGCCCCGCTGTCATACTGTCCCCCTCTGCTGTCACACTGCCCCGCTGTCACACTGCCTCTGCTGTCACACTGCCCCTGCTGTCACACTGTTCCCCTCTGCTGTCACACTGCCCCTGCTGTCACACTGTCCCCCTCTGCTGTCACACTGCCCCGCTGTCACACTGCCCCTGCTGTCACACTGTTCCCCTCTGCTGTCACACTGCCCGGCTGTCACACTGCCCCCGCTGTCACACTGTCCCCCTCTGCTGTCACACTACGCTGCTGTCACACTTCCCCTCTGTCACACTGTCCCCCTGTCACACAGCCCCTGCTGTCACACTGCCCCTGTTGTCACACTGCCCCTGCTGTCACACTGTTCCCCTCTGCTGTCACACTGCCCCGCTGTCATACTGTCCCCCTCTGCTGTCACACTGCCCCGCTGTCACACTGCCTCTGCTGTCACACTGCCCCTGCTGTCACACTGTTCCCCTCTGCTGTCACACTGCCCCTGCTGTCACACTGTCCCCCTCTGCTGTCACACTGCCCCGCTGTCACACTGCCCCTGCTGTCACACTGTTCCCCTCTGCTGTCACACTGCCCGGCTGTCACACTGCCCCCGCTGTCACACTGTCCCCCTCTGCTGTCACACTACGCTGCTGTCACACTTCCCCTCTGTCACACTGTCCCCCTGTCACACTGCCCCTGCTGTCACACTGCCCCCGCTGTCACTCTCCCCGCTGTCACACTGCCCCCGCTGTCACACTGTCCCGCTGTCACACTGCCCCCGCTGTCACACTGTCCCGCTGTCACACTGCCCCCACTGTCACACTGTCCCGCTGTCACACTGCCCCCGCTGTCACACTGCCCCCGCTGTCACACTGTCCCGCGCCAGCCATAAAAAAAAAAGAGAACACAGAAACTTACCAATCTGCCGGGCGCCAGGACCCAGCAGCCTCCTCTCTCCAGCAGCTGTCACTGACGTCGATATTCAGTGACAGCTGCGGGAGAGAGGAGGCTGCTGGGTCCCGGCGCCCGGCGGATTGGTAAGTTTCTGTGTTCTCTTTTTTTTTATGGCCCGCGGCACCCCAGTGACAGCGCCGCGGCACCCCTGGGAGCCGCGGCGCACACTTTGGGAACCGCTGGGTTAGGGCCTTGCGTTTCCCAACTTTTTAGGGCATGAGTTCAGCATATGATTAGGATCAGCACAATAAATACAAAGTTTATTCTTTAACCATCGTTCCCTCTCCTCTGGAGTCAATCTAGAACGTCCCACCTCCATGGGTTCTGTAGGCGGTGAGGGATGACGAAATCGGGATGCCAAGCGGACAGGTACTTTAGATGAAGATTCCCTTTCAGAGTTTCTTTCTCGGAATCTCATGTCCACTCGGTTGCACAAAGATATCAAAGCATCCAAGGAAGAAGGTAACTCTTGTGAGGCCAATACGTCTTTAATTTTATCAGCAAGACCCTGCCAGAAGGCAGCTATCAACGCCTCATTGTTCCATTGGAGTTCAGAGGCAAGTGTGCGAAATTGGATTACATACTGTGCTACTGAACGGGATCCTTGGCGTAATCGAAGGATGCTAGAGGCAGCAGAAATAACACGACCAGGTTCATCAAAAATTCTTCGGAAAGTTTAAATAAACATGGCACTTTCTCCAAAAGAGGGTCATCTCTTTCCCACAGAGGGAAGGCCCATGCCAGAGCCTGTCCAGAAAACAAAGAAATTATATAGGCCACTTTAGAGCGATGAGTAGGGAAATTTTGAGGTTGGAGTTCGAAATTAATGGAGCACTGATTGAGAAAGCCCCTACAAGCTTTCGGGTCTCCATCAAATTTTGAAGGAGTAGGCAGGTGTAGAGCAGAAGCAGTAGACACCTGGGATGGCACTGGCAGAGAAGAAGACACTAGAGTATTTACAGTAGAAGATACATTCTGCACAGGGTCTCCCCGAGAGACTAGGGACTGAAAACATTGAAGTAATTGTTGCAGGCGAACATCTTGTTGTTCTACCCGAGTAACCAGGTGCTGCAGCAAGTCCTTAGCTGTTGGTTCCGAACCTGGGTCTGTCATGGCCTGTTCTTACTGTCACGGGCACTAGGAGTTTTACCCAGAATTCACCAGGTGTAGCTTTACTCACCAGAGGCACAGAGTCTAACACAGTGGCTGGTCTTCTCCAGGAACTCCCGCAAGGAAGTATGGTTTTAGCGGCTGCCACTGTGCAGGTCACGGCCCTCTGGGGAGTGTGGTGAATATACGGAACTATACAAACTGAATGGAAGAAGGAATGTCAATGATATATATGCATAGTCTCTAAGCAGTGGAAACAATGGTAGCACGGCAGAATGATGAGTAGTGACAAAAGGAGAAGAGAGATACAAAGTGCTTAGCACGCAGGTAGCATACAGCAGGCAAATACTTGACAACTGGAGAAAGTCTATGCAAACAGTCAATCAACAATGTAATAGGAGAGTCAGCGACTCGCAGCTATACTCCAGAGAAACTATAGACTTTAGTCCCGAAAATAAGTAACCTGCAAAGTAGTAGAGTAAGCTGCTCCTGACAGGTGTTACTGCTGGCATGAAGTAAAGACTTGTCCAGGGATAGGTAAAGTACAAGGTAGCCTGAAGCGGTCTGCGGCTGGCAGGTATTACCACTGATGTGGAGAGAAGACTTGTCCAGGTGCAGGTACGATACAATGTAGCGTGGAGCGGTCTGTGGCTGGCAGGTATTACCACTGATGTGAAGAAAGACTTGTCTAGGTGCAGGTACGATACAATGCAGCATTAAGCGGTCTGCGGCTGGTAGGTATTACCACTGATGTGGAGAGAAGACTTGTCCAGGTGCAGGTACGATACAATGTAGCATGGAGCGGTCTGCGGCTGGCAGGTATTACCACTGATGTGGAGAGAAGACTTGTCCAGGCGCAGATACGATACAAGGTAGCATGGAGCGGTCTGCGGCTGGCAGGTATTACCACTGATGTGGAGAGAAGACTTGTCCAGGTCCAGACACGATACAAGGTAGCATGGAGCGGTCTGCGACTGGCAGGTATTACCACTGATGTGGAGAGAAGAACTTGTCCAGGTGCAGATACGATACAAGGTAGCATGAAGCGGTCTGTGGCTGGCAGGTATTACCACTGATGTGGAGAGAAGAACTTGTCCAGGTGCAGATACGATACAAGTTAGCATGGAGCGGTCTGCGGCTGTCAGGTATTACCACTGATGTGGAGAGAAGAACTTGTCCAGGCACAGGTAGCGTCCACAGCAAACAGATGCACAAGCAGGAACAGGAAACTCCTCGGTGTCTCAATGGAATGAGGACCAAGAACAGGCAAAGGTAAAAGGGCAACAGGTGCCTTAAATAGTGAGAGGTGATTAATTATCCAATGAGACTAGGAACAAGGTTTTAACAGTCCGTGGGTCTTGCACATGCGCAATCCTTTGGTCAAGATGGCGGACGGCCGCGGCGCAAGACAGGCGCCGGCAAAAGAGAGAGCGACCCATGTCTAAAACTAGAGGCACTAATAGTCCGGTGAGTGACAATGCTACTGTTGGTGGAAAAGAAGTTTCTTGAGGAAGGTGTAAAAAGTGGGAGTGTCCAAATACAGCAGCTCACTGAAGAGAGTGGAAAGTTAAAAACTGATATTGCAAGGGTAATTGCAGCCCAGAATACAAATAAAATCTGCAAAAAATCAGCAGAAAAAAACTTGATGCCAAAGTCCCAGATATACAAGAGAAAATAAAGATCATGTCCCAGGTTGAAATTGTTGGAAAACAATATAAGACTGGCCCAGACCCACATGGTAATATCACTAATACAGTGGTAGGGGGTGTGTTCCCCAAGACAGAAGTGTCCCCTTTATCAAATGTGGTTGGGGAGTCAGGAAATGACAAGGGTAGCAATGGAATGCAGGCGAGTGTAAGTTCTATTGAGATGGGAAATGTTGTCAAGACTGTTAACTGTACACCTGATGTTAAAGTAAAGAAAGATCTATTTTCTATTCTATAAGATTTATAAGATTTGTGCATTGCAGCAATTAAGAGACCCCCACTCTAATAAAAGCCAGAGAGAGAGTGAAAATTATTAATGAGAAGCCAGTAGAACCTGGTAACAGATTGTTGTATGCTTACTTGGCAATAAACCAGGGGTTCGAAAAGAGGTCTTTGATTGTTGATCATCCTGCTCTGAATTTCAGTGCCATGTTTCCACGTCTCATTATAAAAATTTGCTGGCAACTACCCCAGTTTCTCCACTATCAATTATTTCTTTGGGTTGGAAAAGATCTGTAACCAATACCCTCGCATCCAGTTTACAGCATAAAGCTAAATGTTTTGGAAAGAAATAGAGGAGCATTTAGGGTTACAAGTGTTCCAACCTTAGGTTGAAACAAAGGGGGGGGGATATGTGACAGAGTCACTGGAAGGAGGCTAAATAGGAGAGGTATGTGTCCCAGGCTTCCTGCATTGTATACATAAGGCCCAGTCTTATGGACTGCCAGTCTCAAAAGAGACTGATCAAGAGATGCACCTGGGAGGTGTCTGTGAAAAAAACAGCTAGGATAGGCAATCAGTGTCTCAGACCTGGGGAGGAGGTGAGTTGCCTCCTGAGACACTCTGCTATGGTTAGCAACAATATATTGACTGTGTGTTTGGACACAAGGTCCAAACACCTGAGAGAGGGTCTTGCTAAATGTATTAGCTAGTAGCCAGACGGCTAGGATTTTGTTTACATTTTGTTTTGTTTACAAGCTGGTGAATAAACTGGCTGTGGCTGTTATCCTGAAACCTCTGGACCTGTGTGATTTACTGCTGCTGAATAGGTCACCACGGAGATAGTACCTATTCCCCTGACTATACTACAATACATATATATATATATATATATATATATATATATATATTATTATTATTAATAGGTGACATTAATTGAATATTTTTCTGTGCGTTCTTTTGGGACTCTATATTCAACATATGTATTGGACGTATCCTGCAGTGTACTGTCTGAGCGCACCTAAATGTGTGCTCATCAAGAGACATATCTTTACATGTGCTCCTTGTTGAATACGGACATTAGTATGCCTGATTTATGTACGTCTTTAAAAAAATGCAAAATACATTTGTCAGTCATGTTTGGAACCACAGCACAGAGGGCTTTCCTCTCTTTAAACGATTGATGCAGGGAAGTCTTCTCTGGAACCTCTGGGTACAGGATACTCTGGAACCTCAGACCACAGAACAGTCCTCTCTAGTACCTTAAAGGAAAGAACAGTCCTCTCTGAAACCTCAGAACGCAGAGCAGACTTCTCCCGAACCTCTAGACTGTACTTCCTGAGTTCTCTGAGGGGACTGCATCTGGAATCTCTGGAGGCAGGACAGTCTTCTCTTGGACCTTTGGGTGCAGGACAGACCATTTCTGGAATGTCAGAGTACAGGGCTGTCCACTGAGAAACCTAAGGACACAGGGCAATCCTCTCTGGATTCTTGGAACTGCTCTGCCCCAGGTCTATGAGAGGACTGCCTCTTGAACACCCAGGCAGAGATCAGTATTATCTTTAAACTTGACTTGCTTGGTAGACCTCTGTTGAAAGTCAAGGCATAGAGCAGTGCTCTCTGTTACCTCTGGATGCTTTGTAGTTTCTTCTGGATACTCTAGGTGCGGAGCAGTTGTTTCCGGAACCGTCGAGCACAAGGCAGACCTTTCTGGAGTCTCAGGAGATAGGCAGACCTCTATGGAACCTTTGAACTGATCTGCCCCAGGTCTCAGAGAAGATTGCCTCTTGAACCTAGGGGAGCATACCAATCCTCTCTTTAACTTCTGGAAGCTTGGTACTCCTCTCTTGAATAGAGCAATCCTCTCTGGAACCTTAAAGTGCAGGGTAATCCTCTCCACAACCTTAGAGAACAGTGTGGATATCTGTTTAAACTCAGGATATAAGGTAGACCTCTCTGAAATCTAAGGGAGCATGGAAGTCCTCTCTGGAACAGCAGACCAGTCTTCCCTGGAACCTTAGAGCACTGAGCAAGCCTCTCTGGAGAATCTGTGCTGCTGTTCTTCAGGTCTCTGAGAGGACTGCCTCTGGATTTTCAGGAGGCAAGAAAGCCTGCGCTTGAACTTCTGGGTGCAGGGAAGTTCATTTATTGAATGTTAGGGTGAAGTGCAGGCCTCTAAAAAGAGCCATGGTTAAGGATATGCACTTCCCCCAAGGATCCACCCTCCTAATACCCTCTGTTCTTCTTCTTGGGGGTAGGAGTTGCCTTCAAATGTAAGACAACACATACACTTAACTAGAAGTATTACTAACTAAATGTGAATATTAGTATTAAAAATTAAACAAATCAAAACAAAGATTGATTAAAAATAAAATATAGCATATTAACTTTGGAGAAAAAGAAGAACAACAAAGAATTCTGGTACCTGACAATGCGGACAGGTGTCTCTTGAACCTCAGGAGGAAGGGCAGTCTTGTCTGAAACCTTTAGGCAGAGGACAGATCATTCTAGAAAATCAGAACTTAAGTCAGTCCTCTCTGAACTCTTGGGACTGCTCTGCCCCAGGTCTCTGAGAGGACTGCCTCTTGAGTATCCAGATATAGATCGGTCTTATCCTAAACTTGGACATGCTTGGTAGTCCTCTGTTGAAACTCAAATCATAGGGCAGTGCTCTCTGGTACGTCTGGATGCTTTGTAGTTCCTTCTGGATACCCTCTCCAGCACCTAAGAGATCAGGGTAATTATCTCTTTATTTATCAATCTGGAATCTAAAAGCACAAAGCCATCCTTTCTGGAACCTTAAAGTACAGGGTAATCCTCTCCAGAACCTTAGAAATCAGAGTAGACATCTCTTTAAACTCAGGACAGAAGGCAGACCTCTCTGAAATCTCAGGGTGCACGGAAGTCCTCTCTGGTACCGCAGACCACAGAACAGTTCTCTCTTGAACCTTAGAGCACTGGGCAAGCCTCTCTGGAGAATCTTTACTGCGCTTCTTGAGGTCTCTGAGAGGACTTTATCTGGAATTTCAGGAGGCAGTAAAGTCCTCCCTTCAACGTCTGGGTTTAGGGCTGTCCATTTCTGGAATGTCAGGATGAAGCGCAGGCCTCTAAAAGGAGCCATGGTTAAGGACATGCCCTTCCCCCAAGAAGAGGATCCACCCTCCCAATGCCCTCTGTTCCTCTTCTTGGGGGTAGGGGTTACTTTTAAAGGTAAGACAACACATACACTTAAAAAGACATATCACTAACTACCTCTGAATATTAGCATTTCAAAATCAGCAAATTCTAAAAAAGAATAATTGAAAATGAAATATAGCATAATAACTTTAAAAAAAGAAGAGCAACAAAGAGTTCTGGTACCTGAGGATGCCGGCCAGGGGGTAAATGTATTAACCTCCGGATTGTTGAACTCCCGCGAGTTCGCCGTCTTCAGCGCTTAAATTTAAAGCGGCGCTGCCTTGTAAAGGGAAACTTCCCTTTACAAGGCAGCGCCTCTTTAACTTTAAGCGCTGAAGACGGCGAACTCGTGGGAGATCAACAATCCAGAGGTTAATACATTTACCCCCAGGGGTTTATTGAACCTCAGGATGGAGGGCAGTATTGTTCGGAACCTTTGGGCACAAAACAGACCTTTCTTGAAAAGCAGGACGTAGGTCAGTCCTCTGTGGACTCTTTGGACTGTTCTGCCCCAGGTCTCAGAGAGGACTGCCTCTTGAACATCCAGACCTAGATCTGTCTTATCCATAACATTGACATGCATGGCAGTCCTCTGTTGAAATTCAAAGCATATCTGCAGTGCTCTCTGGTACTTCTGGATGCTTTGTAGTAACTTATGGATAATCTGGGTGTGGTGTAGTTCTCTCCAGAACCATTAAGTACAAGGCAGACCTTTTTGGAAACTCAGGAGATAAGCAGTTCTCTCTGGAACCTTTAAACTAATCTGCCCAAGGTCTCAGAGAAATCTGCCTCTTGAACCAAGTGGCAGATACCAATCCTCTCTTTATCCTCTGGAAGCTTCGAAGTCCTCTCTGGAATCTAAAAGCACAAAGCCATCCTTTCAGGAACCTTAAAGTACAGGGTAATCCTCTCCAGAACCTTAGAGATCAGAGTAGACATCTCTTTAAACTCAGGACAAAAGTCAAAACTCTCTGAAATCTCAGGGTGCACAGAAGTCCTCTCTGGAAATGCAGACCACAGAACAGACCTCTCTGGAACGTTAGAGCACTGAGCAAGCCTTTCTGTAGAATCTGTACTGCTCTTCATGTGGTTTCTGAGAGGCCTTTTTCTGGAACTTCAGGAGGCAGTAAAGTCCTCTCTTGAACTTCTGGGTGCAGGGCTGTCCATTTCGTGAATGTCAGGTTGAAGCGCAGGCCTCTAAAAAGAGCCATGGTTAAGGACATGCCCTTCCCCCAAGAAGAGGATCCTCCCTCCCAATGCCCTCTGTTCCTCTTCTTGGGGGTAGGGGATGCCTTTAAAGGTAAGACAACACATACACTTAAACAGAAGTGTTACTAAATACCTGTGAATATTAACATTTCAAATTCAAAACATGCTAACTAAGAATGATTGAAAATAAAATCTAGCATATTAACTTTGGTGAAAAAGAAGAACAACAAAGAATTCTGGTACCTGAGGATACCGGGCAGGCGTCTTTTGAATCTCAGGATGGAGGGCAGTCTTGTCTGCAACCTTTGGGCATGGGACAAACCTTTCTAGTAATTCAGGACATAGGTCAGTCCCCTCTGGATTCTTGAGACTGTTCTGCCCAAGGTCCCAGAAAAGGCCTGTCTCTTAAACATCCAGACTTAGATCTGTCTTATCCATAACATTGATATGCATGGTACTCCTCTGCAGAAACTCAAGGCATAGTTGCAGTGCTCTCTGGTACTTCTGGATGCATTGTAGTTCCTTCTGGATAATCTGGTTGTGGAGAAGTTCTTTCCGAAACCATTGAGTAAAGGGCAGACCTTTTTTGGAATCTCAGGAGATAGGCAGTCCTCTCTAAAACCCTGAGACTGATCTGTCCAAGGTCTCAGAGAAGATTGCCTCTTTATCTTAGGGTCAAAGACCAATCCTCTCTTTAATGTCTGGCAGCTTGGCAGTCCTCTCTGGATTCTTAAAGCACAGAGCCATCCTTTCTGGAACCTTAAAGTGCAGGGTAATCCTCTTTAGAACCTTAGAGAACAGAGTAGACATCTCTTTAAACTCAGGACAGAAGGCAGGCCGCTCTGAAATCTCAGGATGCACAGAAGTCCTCTATGGAGACGCAGACCACAGAACGGTCCTCTCTGGAACGTTAGAGCACTGAGTAAGCCTCTCTGGCGAATCTGTACTGCTCTTCTTGAGGTCTCTGAGATGACTTTTTCTGGAACTTCAGGAGGCAGTAAAGATCTCTATTGAATTTCTGGGTGCAGGGCTGTCAATTTCGTGAATGTCGGGGTAAAGCGCAGGCCTCTAAAAAGAGCGAGGGTTAAGGACATGCCCTTCCCCCAAGAAGAGGATCCACCCTCCCAATGCCATCTGTTCCTCTTCTTGGGGGTAGGGGTTGCCTTTAGAGGTAAGACAACACATAAACTTAAATAGACATATCACTACCTCTGAATATTAGCAATTAAAAATCAGCAAATGCTAACAAAGGATGATTGAAGATGAAATATAGCATACTAACTTAAAAAAAAGAAGAGCAACAAAGAGTTCTTGTACCTGAGGACACCGGGAAGGTGTCTATTGAACCTCAGGATGGAGGGCAGTCTTGTCTGGAACCTTTGGACACAGGATAGACCTTTCTAGAAAATCAGGACGTAGGTCAGTCCTCTCTGGACTCTTGGGACTGTTCTGCCCCAGGTCTCAGAGAGGACTGCCTCTTGAACATCCAGACCTAGATCTGTTTTATCCATAACACTGACATGCATGGTAGTCCGCTGTTGAAATTCAAGACATAGTTACAGTGCTCTCTGGTACGTCTGGATGCTTTGTAGTTCCTTCTGGATAATCTGGGTGTGGAGCAGTTCTCTCCGGAACCGTTAAGTACAAGGCAGACCTATCTGGAATCTCAGGAGATAGGCAGTCCTCTCTGGATTCTTAAGGCACAGAGCCATCCTTTCTGGAACCTTAAAGTGCAGGGCAATCCTCTCCAGAACCTTAGAGAACAGAGTAGACATCTCTTTAAACTAAGAACAGAAGGCAGGCCTCTCTGAAATCTCAGGGTGCACAGAAGTCCTCTCTGGAACAGCAGACCACAGAACAGTCCTCTGTGGAACCTTAGAGCACTGTGCAAGCCTATCTGGGGAATCAGTACTGCTCTTCTTGAGGTCTCTGGGATGACTTTTTCTGGAATTTCAGGAGGAAGTAAAGTCCTCTCTTCAACGTCTGGGTGCAGGACAGTCCATTTCTGGAATGTAAGGATGAAGCCCAGGCCTCTAAAAAGAGCCATGGTTAAGGACATGCCCTTCCCCCAAGAAGAGGATCCTCCCTCCCAATGCCCTCTGTTCCTGTTCTTGGTGGTAGGGGTTGCCTTCAAAGGTAAGACAACACATACACTTAAATAGAAGTATTACTAAATACCTGTGAATATTAGCATTTAAAATTCAAAAAAATGCTAACAAAGAATGATTAAAAATAAAACCTAGCAAATTAATTTTGGTGAAAAAGAAGAACAACAAAGAATTCTGCTACCTGAGGATACCGGGCACGCGTCTTTTGAACCTCAGGATGGAGGGCAGTCTTGTCTGCAACCTTTGGTCAGGGGACAAATCTTTCTGGTAAATCAGGACATAGCTGAATCCTCTCTGGACTCTTGAGACTGTTCTGCCCCAGGTCTCAGAGAGGACTGCCTCTTAAACATCCAGACTTAGATCTGTCTTATCCATAACATTGATATGCATGGTACTCCTCTGTTGAAACTCAAGGCATAGTTGCAGTGCTCTCTGGTATGTCTAGATGCTTTGTAGTTCCTTATAGATAATGTGGGTGTGGAGCAGTTCTCTTTTCGGAACCGTCGAGAACAAGGCAGACCTTTCTGGAATCTCAGGAGATAGGCAGTCCTCTCTGGAACCTTTAAACTTATCTGCCCCAGGTCTCAGAAAAGTCTGCCTCTTGAACCAAGAGGTGCAGACCAATCCTCTCTTTATCCTCTGGAGGCTTGGAAGTCCTCTCTGGAATCTAATAGCACAAAGCCATCCTTTCTGGAACCTTAAAGTACAGGGTAATCCTCTCCAGAACCATAGAGATCAGAGGAGACATCTCTTTAAACTCAGGACAGAAGGCAGACCTCTATGAAATCTCAGGGTGCACAGAAGTCCTCTCTGGAACAGTAGACCACAGAACGGTCCTCTCTGAAACCTTGAACACTGTGCAAGCCTCTCTGAAGAATCTGTACTGCTCTTCTTGAGGTCTCTGAGATGACTTTTTCTGGAATTTCAGGAGGCAGTAAAGTCCTCTCTTGATCTTCTGGGTGCAGGGCTGTCCATTTCTGGAATGACAGGGTGAAGCGCAGGCCTCTAAAAAGAGCCATGGTTAAGGACATGCTTTTCCCCCAAGAAGAGGATCCACCCTCCCAATGCCATCTGTTCCTCTTCTTGGGGGTAGGGGTTGCCTTTAGAGGTAAGACAACACATACACTTAAATAGACATATCACTAACTACCTCTGAATATTAGCAATTAAAAATCAGCAAATGCTAACAAAGGATGATTGAAAATGAAATATAGCATAATAACTTAAAAAAAAGAAGAGCAACAAAGAGTTCTTGTACCTGAGGAAACCGGGAAGGTGTCTATTAAACCTCAGGATGGAGGGCAGTCTTGTCTGGAACCTTTGGACACAGGATAGACCTTTCTAGAAAATCAGGACGTAGGTCAGTCCTCTCTGGACTCTTGGGACTGTTCTGCCCCACGTCTTAGAGAGGATTGCCTCTTGAACATCCAGACTTAGATCTGTCTTATCCATAACATTGACATGCATGGTAGTCCTCTGTTGAAACTCAATGCATAGTTGTAATGCTCTCTGCTACGTCTGGATGCTTTGAAGTTCCTTTTGGATAATCTGGGTGTGGAGCAGTTTTCTCCGGAACCGTCGAGTACAAGGCAGACCTTTCTGGAACCTCAGGAGATAGGCAGTCCTCTCTGAAACCTTTAAACTAATCTGCCCCAGGTCTCAGAGAAGTCTGCCTCTTGAACCAAGTGCTGCAGACCAATCCTCTCTTTATCCTCTGGAAGCTTGAAAGTCCTCTCTGGAATCTAATAGCACAAAGCCATCCTTTCTGGAACCTTAAGGTACAGGGTAATCCCCTCCAGAACCATAGAGATCAGAGTAGACATCTCTTTAAACTCAGGACAGAAGGCAGACCTCTCTGAAATCTCAGTAGATAGGCAGTCCTCTCTGGATTCTTAATGCACAGAGTCATCCTTTCTGGAACCTTAAAGTACAGGGTAATCCTCTCCAGAACCCTAGAGAACAGCATAGACATCTCTTTAAACTCAGGACAGAAGGCAGACCTCTCTGAAATTGCAGAGTGCACAAAAGTCCTCTCTGGAACAGCAGACCACAGAACGGTCCTCTCTGGAACCTTAGAGAACTGTGCCAGCCTCTCTGAAGAATCTGTACTGCTCTTCTTGAGGTCTCTGAGAGGACTTTTTCTTGAAATTCAGGAGGCAGTAAAGTTCTCTATTGAATTTCTGGGTGCAGGGCTGTCAATTTCGTGAATGTCAGGGTAAAGCACAGGCCTCTAAAAAGAGCCATGGTTAAGAACATGCCCCTCCCCCAGGAAGAGGATCCTCCCTCCCAATGCCCTCTGTTCCTCTTCTTGGGGGTAGGGGTTGGCATTAGAGGGGTAAGACAACACATACACTTATATAGACATATCACTAAATACCTATGAATATTAGCACTTAAAATTCAGCAAATGCTAACAAAGAATGATTGAAAATGAAATATAGTATACTAACTTAAAAAAAAAGAAGAGCAAAGAGGAGTTCTGGTACCTGAGGACACCGGGCAGGCGTATATTGAACCTCAGGATGGAGGGCAGTGTTGTCTGGAACCTTTGGACACAGGACAGGCCTTTCTAGAAACTCAGGACGTAGGTCAGTCCTCTCTGGACTCTAGGGACTGTTCTGCCCCAGGTCTCAGAGAGGACTGCCTCTTGAACATCCAGACCTAGATCTGTCTTATCCATAACATTGACATGCATGGTAGTCCGCTGTTGAAATTCAAGACATAGTTGCAGTGCTCTCTGGTACGTCTGGATGCTTTGTAGTTCCTTCTGGATAATCTGGGTGTGGAGCAGTTCTCTCCGGAACCGTTGAGTACAAGGCAGACCTATCTGGAATCTCAGGAGATAGGCAGTCCTCTCTGGAACCCTGAGACTGATCTGTCCAAGGTCTCAGAGAAGATTGCCTCTTGATCTCAGGGTCGCAGACCAATCCTCTCTTTAACGTCTGGCAGCTTGGCAGTCCTCTCTGGATTCTTAAGGCACAGAGCCATCCTTTCTGCAACCTTAAAGTGCAGGGCAATCCTCTCCAGAACCTTAGAGAACAGAGTAGACATCTCTTTAAACTCAGGACAGAAGGCAGGCCTCTCTGAAATCTCAGGGTGCACAGAAGTCCTCTCTGGAACAGCAGACCACAGAACAGTCCTCTGTGGAACCTTAGAGCACTGTGCAAGCCTATCTGGGGAATCAGTACTGCTCTTCTTGAGGTCTCTGGGATGACTTTTTCTGGAATTTCAGGAGGAAGTAAAGTCCTCTCTTCAACGTCTGGGTGCAGGACAGTCCATTTCTGGAATGTAAGGATGAAGCCCAGGCCTCTAAAAAGAGCCATGGTTAAGGACATGCCCTTCCCCCAAGAAGAGGATCCTCCCTCCCAATGCCCTCTGTTCCTGTTCTTGGTGGTAGGGGTTGCCTTCAAAGGTAAGACAACACATACACTTAAATAGAAGTATTACTAAATACCTGTGAATATTAGCATTTAAAATTCAAAAAAATGCTAACAAAGAATGATTAAAAATAAAACCTAGCAAATTAATTTTGGTGAAAAAGAAGAACAACAAAGAATTCTGCTACCTGAGGATACCGGGCACGCGTCTTTTGAACCTCAGGATGGAGGGCAGTCTTGTCTGCAACCTTTGGTCAGGGGACAAATCTTTCTGGTAAATCAGGACATAGCTGAATCCTCTCTGGACTCTTGAGACTGTTCTGCCCCAGGTCTCAGAGAGGACTGCCTCTTAAACATCCAGACTTAGATCTGTCTTATCCATAACATTGATATGCATGGTACTCCTCTGTTGAAACTCAAGGCATAGTTGCAGTGCTCTCTGGTATGTCTAGATGCTTTGTAGTTCCTTATAGATAATGTGGGTGTGGAGCAGTTCTCTTTTCGGAACCGTCGAGAACAAGGCAGACCTTTCTGGAATCTCAGGAGATAGGCAGTCCTCTCTGGAACCTTTAAACTTATCTGCCCCAGGTCTCAGAAAAGTCTGCCTCTTGAACCAAGAGGTGCAGACCAATCCTCTCTTTATCCTCTGGAGGCTTGGAAGTCCTCTCTGGAATCTAATAGCACAAAGCCATCCTTTCTGGAACCTTAAAGTACAGGGTAATCCTCTCCAGAACCATAGAGATCAGAGGAGACATCTCTTTAAACTCAGGACAGAAGGCAGACCTCTATGAAATCTCAGGGTGCACAGAAGTCCTCTCTGGAACAGTAGACCACAGAACGGTCCTCTCTGAAACCTTGAACACTGTGCAAGCCTCTCTGAAGAATCTGTACTGCTCTTCTTGAGGTCTCTGAGATGACTTTTTCTGGAATTTCAGGAGGCAGTAAAGTCCTCTCTTGATCTTCTGGGTGCAGGGCTGTCCATTTCTGGAATGACAGGGTGAAGCGCAGGCCTCTAAAAAGAGCCATGGTTAAGGACATGCTTTTCCCCCAAGAAGAGGATCCACCCTCCCAATGCCATCTGTTCCTCTTCTTGGGGGTAGGGGTTGCCTTTAGAGGTAAGACAACACATACACTTAAATAGACATATCACTAACTACCTCTGAATATTAGCAATTAAAAATCAGCAAATGCTAACAAAGGATGATTGAAAATGAAATATAGCATAATAACTTAAAAAAAAGAAGAGCAACAAAGAGTTCTTGTACCTGAGGAAACCGGGAAGGTGTCTATTAAACCTCAGGATGGAGGGCAGTCTTGTCTGGAACCTTTGGACACAGGATAGACCTTTCTAGAAAATCAGGACGTAGGTCAGTCCTCTCTGGACTCTTGGGACTGTTCTGCCCCACGTCTTAGAGAGGATTGCCTCTTGAACATCCAGACTTAGATCTGTCTTATCCATAACATTGACATGCATGGTAGTCCTCTGTTGAAACTCAATGCATAGTTGTAATGCTCTCTGCTACGTCTGGATGCTTTGAAGTTCCTTTTGGATAATCTGGGTGTGGAGCAGTTTTCTCCGGAACCGTCGAGTACAAGGCAGACCTTTCTGGAACCTCAGGAGATAGGCAGTCCTCTCTGAAACCTTTAAACTAATCTGCCCCAGGTCTCAGAGAAGTCTGCCTCTTGAACCAAGTGCTGCAGACCAATCCTCTCTTTATCCTCTGGAAGCTTGAAAGTCCTCTCTGGAATCTAATAGCACAAAGCCATCCTTTCTGGAACCTTAAGGTACAGGGTAATCCCCTCCAGAACCATAGAGATCAGAGTAGACATCTCTTTAAACTCAGGACAGAAGGCAGACCTCTCTGAAATCTCAGTAGATAGGCAGTCCTCTCTGGATTCTTAATGCACAGAGTCATCCTTTCTGGAACCTTAAAGTACAGGGTAATCCTCTCCAGAACCCTAGAGAACAGCATAGACATCTCTTTAAACTCAGGACAGAAGGCAGACCTCTCTGAAATTGCAGAGTGCACAAAAGTCCTCTCTGGAACAGCAGACCACAGAACGGTCCTCTCTGGAACCTTAGAGAACTGTGCCAGCCTCTCTGAAGAATCTGTACTGCTCTTCTTGAGGTCTCTGAGAGGACTTTTTCTTGAAATTCAGGAGGCAGTAAAGTTCTCTATTGAATTTCTGGGTGCAGGGCTGTCAATTTCGTGAATGTCAGGGTAAAGCACAGGCCTCTAAAAAGAGCCATGGTTAAGAACATGCCCCTCCCCCAGGAAGAGGATCCTCCCTCCCAATGCCCTCTGTTCCTCTTCTTGGGGGTAGGGGTTGGCATTAGAGGGGTAAGACAACACATACACTTATATAGACATATCACTAAATACCTATGAATATTAGCACTTAAAATTCAGCAAATGCTAACAAAGAATGATTGAAAATGAAATATAGTATACTAACTTAAAAAAAAAGAAGAGCAAAAAGGAGTTCTGGTACCTGAGGACACCGGGAAGGCGTATATTGAACCTCAGGATGGAGGGCAGTGTTGTCTGGAACTTTTGGACACAGGACAGGCCTTTCTAGAAACTCAGGATGTAGGTCAGTCCTCTCTGGACTCTAGGGACTGTTCTGCCCCAGGTCTCAGAGAGGACTGCCTCTTGAACATCCAGACCTAGATCTGTCTTATCCATAACATTGACATGCATGGTAGTCCGCTGTTGAAATTCAAGACATAGTTGCAGTGCTCTCTGGTACGTCTGGATGCTTTGTAGTTCCTTCTGGATAATCTGGGTGTGGAGCAGTTCTCTCCGGAACCGTTGAGTACAAGGCTTCTATCTGGAATCTCAGGAGATAGGCAGTCCTCTCTGGAACCCTGAGACTGATCTGTCCAAGGTCTCAGAGAAGATTGCCTCTTGATCTCAGGGTCACAGACCAATCCTCTCTTTAACGTCTGGCAGCTTGGCAGTCCTCTCTGGATTCTTAAGGCACAGAGCCATTCTTTCTGCAACCTTAAAGTGCAGGGCAATCCTCTCCAGTACCTTAGAGAACAGAGTAGACATCTCTTTAAACTCAGGACAGAAGGCAGACCTCTCTGAAATCTCAGGGTGCACAGAAGTACTCTCTGGAACAGCAGACCACAGAACAGTCCTCTGTGGAACCTTAGAGCACTGTGCAAGCCTATCTGGGGAATCAGTACTGCTCTTCTTGAGGTCTCTGGGATGACATTTTTGGAATTTCAGGAGGAAGTAAAGTCCTCTCTTCAACGTCTGGGTGCAGGACAGTCCATTTCTGGAATGTAAGGATGAAGCCCAGGCCTCTAAAAAGAGCCATGGTTAAGGATATGCCCTTCCCCCAAGAAGAGGATCCTCCCTCCCAATGCCCTCTGTTCCTGTTCTTGGTGGTAGGGGTTGCCTTCAAAGGTAAGACAACACATACACTTAAATAGAAGTATTACTAAATACCTGTGAATATTAGCATTTAAAATTCAAAAAAATGCTAACAAAGAATGATTGAAAATAAAACCTAGCAAATTAATTTTGGTGAAAAAGAAGAACAACAAAGAATTCATCTACCTGAGGATACCGGGCATGCGTCTTTTGAACCTCAGGATGGAGGGCAGTCTTGTCTGCAACCTTTGGGCACGGGACAAATCTTTCTGGTAAATCAGGACATAGCTCAATCCTCTCTGGACTCTTGAGACTGTTCTGCCCCAGGTCTCAGAGAGGACTGCCTCTTAAACATCCAGACTTAGATCTGTCTTATCCATAACATTGATATGCATGGTACTCCTCTGTTGAAACTCAAGGCATAGTTGCAGTGCTCTCTGGTATGTCTGGATGCTTTGTAGTTCCTTATAGATAATGTGGGTGTGGAGCAGTTCTCTCCGGAACCGTCGAGAACAAGGCAGACCTTTCTGGAATCTCAGGAGATAGGCAGTCCTCTCTGGAACCTTTAAACTTATCTGCCCCAGGTCTCAGAAAAGTCTGCCTCTTGAACCAAGAGGTGCAGACCAATCCTCTCTTTATCCTCTGGAGGCTTGGAAGTCCTCTCTGGAATCTAATAGCACAAAGCCATCCTTTCTGGAACCTTAAAGTACAGGGTAATCCTCTCCAGAACCATAGAGATCAGAGTAGACATCTCTTTAAACTCAGGACAGAAGGCAGACCTCTCTGAAATCTCAGGGTGCACAGAAGTCCTCTCTGGAACAGTAGACCACAGAACGGTCCTCTCTGAAACCTTGAACACTGTGCAAGCCTCTCTGAAGAATCTGTACTGCTCTTCTTGAGGTCTCTGAGATGACTTTTTCTGGAATTTCAGGAGGCAGTAAAGTCCTCTCTTGATCTTCTGGGTGCAGGGCTGTCCATTTCTGGAATGACAGGGTGAAGCGCAGGCCTCTAAAAAGAGCCATGGCTAAGGACATGCCCTTCCCCCAAGAAGGGGATCCACCCTCTCAATGCCATCTGTTCCTCTTCTTGGGGGTAGAGGTTGCCTTTAGAGGTAAGACAACACATACACTTATATAGACATATCACTAACTACCTCTGAATATTAGCAATTAAAAATCAGCAAATGCTAACAAAGGATGATTGAAAATGAAATATAGCATACTAACTTAAAAAAAAAAAAAGAGCAACAAAGAGTTCTTGTACCTGAGGACACCGGGAAGGTGTCTATTGAACCTCAGGATGGAGGGCAGTCTTGTCTGGAACCTTTGGACACAGGATAGACCTTTCTAGAAAATCAGGACGTAGGTCAGTTCTCTCTGGACTCTTGGGACTGTTCTGCCCCAGGTCTCAGAGAGGATTGCCTCTTGAACATCCAGACTTAGATCTGTCTTATCCATAACATTGACATGCATGGTAGTCCTCTGTTGAAACTCAATGCATAGTTGTAATGCTCTCTGCTACATCTGGATGCTTTGAAGTTCCTTCTGGATAATCTGGGTGTGGAGCAGTTTTCTCCGGAACCGTCGAGTACAAGGCAGACCTTTCTGGAACCTCAGGAGATAGGCAGTCCTCTCTGGAACCTTTAAACTAATCTGCCCCAGGTCTCAGAGAAGTCTGCCTCTTGAACCAAGTGCTGCAGACCAATCCTCTCATTATCCTCTGGAAGCTTGAAAGTCCTCTCTGGAATCTAAAAGCACAAAGCCATCCTTTCTGGAACCTTAAAGTACAGGGTAATCCTCTCCAGAACCATAGAGATCAGAGTAGACATCTCTTTAAACTCAGGACAGAAGGCAGACCTCTCTGAAATCTCAGTAGATAGGCAGTCCTCTCTGGAACCCTGAGACTGATCTGTCCGAGGTCTCAGAGAAGATTACCTCTTGATCGTAGGGTCGCAGACCAATCCTCTCTTTAACGTCTGGCAGCTTGGCAGTCCTCTCTGGATTCTTAATGCACAGAGTCATCCTTTCTGGAACCTTAAAGTGCAGGGTAATCCTCTCCAGAACCCTAGAGAACAGCATAGACATCTCTTTAAACTCAGGACAGAAGGCAGACCTCTCTGAAATTGCAGAGTGCACAAAAGTCCTCTCTGGAACAGCAGACCACAGAACGGTCCTCTCTGGAACCTTAGAGAACTGTGCCAGCCTCTCTGAAGAATCTGTACTGCTCTTCTTGAGGTCTCTGAGAGGACTTTTTCTTGAAATTCAGGAGGCAGTAAAGTTCTCTATTGAATTTCTGGGTGCAGGGCTGTCAATTTCGTGAATGTCAGGGTGAAGCACAGGCCTCTAAAAAGAGCCATGGTTAAGAACATGCCCTTCCCCCAAGAAGAGGATCCTCCCTCCCAATGCCCTCTGTTCCTCTTCTTGGGGGTAGGGGTTGGCATTAGAGGGGTAAGACAACACATACACTTATATAGACATATCACTAAATACCTATGAATATTAGCACTTAAAATTCAGCAAATGCTAACAAAGAATGATTGAAAATGAAATATAGTATACTAACTTAAAAAAAAAGAAGAGCAAAAAGGAGTTCTGGTACCTGAGGACACCGGGAAGGCGTATATTGAACCTCAGGATGGAGGGCAGTGTTGTCTGGAACCTTTGGACACAGGACAGGCCTTTCTAGAAACTCAGGATGTAGGTCAGTCCTCTCTGGACTCTAGGGACTGTTCTGCCCCAGGTCTCAGAGAGGACTGCCTCTTGAACATCCAGACCTAGATCTGTCTTATCCATAACATTGACATGCATGGTAGTCCGCTGTTGAAATTCAAGACATAGTTGCAGTGCTCTCTGGTACGTCTGGATGCTTTGTAGTTCCTTCTGGATAATCTGGGTGTGGAGCAGTTCTCTCCGGAACCGTTGAGTACAAGGCTTCTATCTGGAATCTCAGGAGATAGGCAGTCCTCTCTGGAACCCTGAGACTGATCTGTCCAAGGTCTCAGAGAAGATTGCCTCTTGATCTCAGGGTCACAGACCAATCCTCTCTTTAACGTCTGGCAGCTTGGCAGTCCTCTCTGGATTCTTAAGGCACAGAGCCATTCTTTCTGCAACCTTAAAGTGCAGGGCAATCCTCTCCAGTACCTTAGAGAACAGAGTAGACATCTCTTTAAACTCAGGACAGAAGGCAGACCTCTCTGAAATCTCAGGGTGCACAGAAGTACTCTCTGGAACAGCAGACCACAGAACAGTCCTCTGTGGAACCTTAGAGCACTGTGCAAGCCTATCTGGGGAATCAGTACTGCTCTTCTGGAGGTCTCTGGGATGACATTTTTGGAATTTCAGGAGGAAGTAAAGTCCTCTCTTCAACGTCTGGGTGCAGGACAGTCCATTTCTGGAATGTAAGGATGAAGCCCAGGCCTCTAAAAAGAGCCATGGTTAAGGATATGCCCTTCCCCCAAGAAGAGGATCCTCCCTCCCAATGCCCTCTGTTCCTGTTCTTGGTGGTAGGGGTTGCCTTCAAAGGTAAGACAACACATACACTTAAATAGAAGTATTACTAAATACCTGTGAATATTAGCATTTAAAATTCAAAAAAATGCTAACAAAGAATGATTGAAAATAAAACCTAGCAAATTAATTTTGGTGAAAAAGAAGAACAACAAAGAATTCATCTACCTGAGGATACCGGGCATGCGTCTTTTGAACCTCAGGATGGAGGGCAGTCTTGTCTGCAACCTTTGGGCACGGGACAAATCTTTCTGGTAAATCAGGACATAGCTCAATCCTCTCTGGACTCTTGAGACTGTTCTGCCCCAGGTCTCAGAGAGGACTGCCTCTTAAACATCCAGACTTAGATCTGTCTTATCCATAACATTGATATGCATGGTACTCCTCTGTTGAAACTCAAGGCATAGTTGCAGTGCTCTCTGGTATGTCTGGATGCTTTGTAGTTCCTTATAGATAATGTGGGTGTGGAGCAGTTCTCTCCGGAACCGTCGAGAACAAGGCAGACCTTTCTGGAATCTCAGGAGATAGGCAGTCCTCTCTGGAACCTTTAAACTTATCTGCCCCAGGTCTCAGAAAAGTCTGCCTCTTGAACCAAGAGGTGCAGACCAATCCTCTCTTTATCCTCTGGAGGCTTGGAAGTCCTCTCTGGAATCTAATAGCACAAAGCCATCCTTTCTGGAACTTTAAAGTACAGGGTAATCCTCTCCAGAACCATAGAGATCAGAGTAGACATCTCTTTAAACTCAGGACAGAAGGCAGACCTCTCTGAAATCTCAGGGTGCACAGAAGTCCTCTCTGGAACAGTAGACCACAGAACGGTCCTCTCTGAAACCTTGAACACTGTGCAAGCCTCTCTGAAGAATCTGTACTGCTCTTCTTGAGGTCTCTGAGATGACTTTTTCTGGAATTTCAGGAGGCAGTAAAGTCCTCTCTTGATCTTCTGGGTGCAGGGCTGTCCATTTCTGGAATGACAGGGTGAAGCGCAGGCCTCTAAAAAGAGCCATGGCTAAGGACATGCCCTTCCCCCAAGAAGGGGATCCACCCTCTCAATGCCATCTGTTCCTCTTCTTGGGGGTAGAGGTTGCCTTTAGAGGTAAGACAACACATACACTTATATAGACATATCACTAACTACCTCTGAATATTAGCAATTAAAAATCAGCAAATGCTAACAAAGGATGATTGAAAATGAAATATAGCATACTAACTTAAAAAAAAAAAAAGAGCAACAAAGAGTTCTTGTACCTGAGGACACCGGGAAGGTGTCTATTGAACCTCAGGATGGAGGGCAGTCTTGTCTGGAACCTTTGGACACAGGATAGACCTTTCTAGAAAATCAGGACGTAGGTCAGTTCTCTCTGGACTCTTGGGACTGTTCTGCCCCAGGTCTCAGAGAGGATTGCCTCTTGAACATCCAGACTTAGATCTGTCTTATCCATAACATTGACATGCATGGTAGTCCTCTGTTGAAACTCAATGCATAGTTGTAATGCTCTCTGCTACATCTGGATGCTTTGAAGTTCCTTCTGGATAATCTGGGTGTGGAGCAGTTTTCTCCGGAACCGTCGAGTACAAGGCAGACCTTTCTGGAACCTCAGGAGATAGGCAGTCCTCTCTGGAACCTTTAAACTAATCTGCCCCAGGTCTCAGAGAAGTCTGCCTCTTGAACCAAGTGCTGCAGACCAATCCTCTCATTATCCTCTGGAAGCTTGAAAGTCCTCTCTGGAATCTAAAAGCACAAAGCCATCCTTTCTGGAACCTTAAAGTACAGGGTAATCCTCTCCAGAACCATAGAGATCAGAGTAGACATCTCTTTAAACTCAGGACAGAAGGCAGACCTCTCTGAAATCTCAGTAGATAGGCAGTCCTCTCTGGAACCCTGAGACTGATCTGTCCGAGGTCTCAGAGAAGATTACCTCTTGATCGTAGGGTCGCAGACCAATCCTCTCTTTAACGTCTGGCAGCTTGGCAGTCCTCTCTGGATTCTTAATGCACAGAGTCATCCTTTCTGGAACCTTAGTGCAGGGTAATCCTCTCCAGAACCCTAGAGAACAGCATAGACATCTCTTTAAACTCAGGACAGAAGGCAGACCTCTCTGAAATTGCAGAGTGCACAAAAGTCCTCTCTGGAACAGCAGACCACAGAACGGTCCTCTCTGGAACCTTAGAGAACTGTGCCAGCCTCTCTGAAGAATCTGTACTGCTCTTCTTGAGGTCTCTGAGAGGACTTTTTCTTGAAATTCAGGAGGCAGTAAAGTTTTCTATTGAATTTCTGGGTGCAGGGCTGTCAATTTCGTGAATGTCAGGGTGAAGCACAGGCCTCTAAAAAGAGCCATGGTTAAGAACATGCCCTTCCCCCAAGAAGAGGATCCTCCCTCCCAATGCCCTCTGTTCCTCTTCTTGGGGGTAGGGGTTGCCTTTAAAGGTAAGACAACACATGCACTTAAATAGACATATCACTAAATACCTGTGAATATTAGCATTTAAAATTCAGCAAATGCTAATAAAGAATGATTGAAAATGAAATATAGCATACTGACTTAAAAAAAAATAAGAGCAACAAAGAGTTCTGGTACCTGAGGACGCCTGGCAGGCATCTATTGAACCTCAGGATGGAGGGCAGTCTTGTCTGGAATCTTTGGACACAGGATAGACCTTTCTAGAAAATAAGGATATAGGTCAGTCCTCTCTGGACTCTTGGGACTGTTCTGCCCCAGGTCCTAGAGAGGACTGTCTCTTGATCATCCAGACCTAGATCTGTCTTATCCATAACATTGACATGCATGGCAGTCCTCTGTTGAAACTCAAGGCATAGTTGTAATGCTCTCTGGTACGTCTGGATGCTTTGTAGTTCCTTCTGGATAATCTGGGTGCGGAGCAGTTCTCTCCGAAACCATTGAGTACAAAGCAGACCTTTCTGGAATCTCAGTAGATAGGCAGTCCTCTCTGGAACCCTGAGACTGATCTGTCCGAGGTCTCAGAGAAGATTGCCTCTTGATCGTAGAGTCGCAGACCAATCCTCTCTTTAACGTCTGGCAGCTTGGCAGTCCTCTCTGGATTCTTAAGGCACAGAGTCATCCTTTCTGTCTCCAGAACCCTAGAGAACAGCGTAGACATCTCTTTAAACTCAGGACAGAAGGCAGACCTCTCTGAAATCGCAGAGTGCACAGAAGTCCTCTCTGGAACAGCAGACCACAGAACAGTCCTCTCTGGAACCTAAGAGCACTGTGCAAGCCTCTCTGAAGAATCTGTACTGCTCTTTTTGAGGTCTCTGAGATAACTTTTTTGAAATTTCAGGAGGCAGTAAAGTCCTCTCAATCTTCTAGGTGCAGGGCTGTCCATTTCTAGAATGACAGGGTGAAGCCCAGGCCTCTAAAAAAAACCATGATAAGGACATACCCTTCCCCCAAGAAGAGGATCCTTCCTCCCAATTCACTCTGTTCCTGTTCTTGGGGGTAGGGGTTGCCTTCAAAGGTAAGACAACACATACACTTAAATAGAAGTATTACTAAATACCTGTGAATATTAGCATTTAAAATTCAAAAAATGCTAACAAAGAATGATTGAAAATAAAATCTAGCATATTAACTTTGGAGAAAAAGAAGAACAACAAAGAATTCTGGTACCTGTGGATACCGCGCACGCGTCTTTTGATCCTCAGGATGGAGGGCAGTCTTGTCTGCAACCTTTGGGCACGGGACAAACCTTTCTAGTAAATCAGGACGTAGGTCAATCCTCTCTGGACTCTTGAAACTGGGTGTGGAGCAGTTCTCTCCGGAACCGTCGAATACAAGGCAGACCTTTCTGGAATCTCAGGAGATAGGCAGTCCTCTCTGGAACCTTTAAACTTATCTGGCCCAGGTCTCAGAGGAGTCTGCCTCTTGAACCAAATGGTGCAGACCAATCCTCTCTTTATCCTCTGGAAGCTTGGAAGTCCTCTCTGGAATCTAAAAGCACAAAGCCATCCTTTCTGGAACCTTAAAGTACAGGGTAATCCTCTCCAGAAACATAGAGATCAGAGTAGACATCTCTTTAAACTCAGGACAGAAGGAAGACCTCTCTGAAATCTCAGGGTGCACAGAAGTCCTCTCTGAAACAGCAGACCACAGAACGGTTCTCTCTGGAACCTTAGAACACTGTGCAAGCCTCTCTGAAGAATCTGTACTGCTCTGCTTGAGGTCTCTGAGATGACTTTTTCTGGAATTTCAGGAGGCAGTAAAGTCCTCTCTTGATCTTCTGGGTGCAGGGCTGTCCATTTCTGGAATGACAGGGTGAAGCGCAGGTCTCTAAAAAGAGCCATGGTTAAGGACATGCCCTTCCCCCAAGAAGAGGATCCACCCTTCTAATTTCCTCTGTTCCTGTTCTTGGGGGTATGGGTTGCCTTCAAAGGTTAGACAACACATACACTTAAATACAAGTATTACTAAATACCTGTAAATATTAACATTTAAAATTCAAAGATGCAAACAATGAATAGTTGAAAATAAAATCTAGCATATTAACTTTGGTGAAAATGAAGAACAACAAAGAATTCTGGTACCTGAGGATATCGGGCAGGCGTCTTTTGAACCTTAAGGATGGAGGGCAGTCTTGTTTGGAACCTTTGGGCACAGGACAGACCTTTCTAAAAAATCAGGACGTAGCTCAGTCCTCTCTGGACTCTTGAGACTGATCTGCCCCAGGCCTCAGAGAGGACTGCCTCTTGAACATCCAGACTTAGATCTGTCTTATCCATAACATTGACATGCATGGCAGTCCTCTGTTGAAACTCAAGGCATAGTTGCAGTGCTCTCTGGTACGTCTGGATGCTTTGTAGTTCCTTCTGGATAATCTGGGTGCGGAGCAGTTCTCTCCAAAACCATTGAGTACAAAGCAGACCTTTCTGGAATCTCAGTAGATAGGCAGTCCTCTCTGGAACCCTAAGACTGATCTATCCGAGGTCTCAGAGAAGATTGCCTCTTGATCGTAGGGTCGTAGACCAATCCTCTCTTTAACGTCTGGCAGCTTGGCAGTCCTCTCTGGATTCTTAAGGCACAGAGTCATCCTTTCTGGAAACTTAAAGTGCAGGGTAATCCTCTCCAGAACCCTAGAGAACAGCGTAGACATCTCTTTAAACTCAGGGCAGAAGGCAGACCTCTCTGAAATCGCAGAGTGCACAGAAGTCCTCTCTGGAACAGCAGACCACAGAACAGTTCTCTCTGGAACCTCAGAGCACTGTGCAAGCCTCTCTGAAGAATCTGTACTGCTCTTTTTGAGGTCTCTGAGATGACTTTTTCTGAAATTTCAGGAGGCAGTAAAGTCCTCTCAATCTTCTGGGTGCAGGGCTGTCCATTTCTAGAATGACAGGGTGAAGCCCAGGCCTCTAAAAAGAGCCATGGTAAGGACATGCCCTTCCCCCAAGAAGAGGATCCACCCTCCCAATTTCCTCTGTTCCTGTTCTTGGGGGTAGGGGTTGCCTTCAAAGGTAAGACAACACATACACTTAAATAGAAGTATTACTAAATACCTGTGAATATTAGCATTTAAAATTCAAAAAATGCTAACAAAGAATGATTGAAAATAAAATCTAGCGTATTAACTTTGGAGAAAAAGAAGAACAACAAAGAATTCTGGTACCTGTGGATACCGGGCACGCGTCTTTTGAACCTCAGGATGGAGGGCAGTCTTGTCTGCAACCTTTGGGCATGGGACAAACCTTTCTAGTAAATCAGGACGTAGGTCAATCCTCTCTGGACTCTTGAAACTGTTCTGCCCCAGGTCTCAGAGAGGACTGCCTCTTGAACATCCAGACTTAGATCTGTCTTAACCATAACATTGATATGCATGGTAGTCCTCTGTTGAAACTCAAGGCATAGTTGCAGTACTCTCTGGTACGTCTGGATGCTTTGCAGTTCAGAGGCCTGGGCTTCACCCTGATAATCTGTGTGTGGAGCAGTTCTCTCCGGAACCGTCGAATACAAGGCAGACCTTTCTGGAATCTCAGGAGATAGGCAGTCCTCTCTGGAACCTTTAAACTTATCTGCCCCAGGTCTCAGAGGAGTCTGCCTCTTGAACCAAATGGTGCAGACCAATCCTCTCTTTATCCTCTGGAAGCTTGGAAGTCCTCTCTGGAATCTAAAAGCACAAAGCCATCCTTTCTGGAACCTTAAAGTACAGGGTAATCCTCTCCAGAACCATAGAGATCAGAGTAGACATCTCTGTAAACTCAGGACAGAAGGCAGACCTCTCTGAAATCTCATGGTGCACAGAAGTCCTCTCTGAAACAGCAGACCACAGAACGGTTCTCTCTGGAACCTTAGAACACTGTGCAAGCCTCTCTGAAGAATCTGTACTGCTCTGCTTGAGGTCTCTGAGATGACTTTTTCTGGAATTTCAGGAGGCAGTAAAGTCCTCTCTTGATTTTCTGGGTGCAGGGCTGTCCATTTCTGGAATGACAGGGTGAAGCGCAGGTCTCTAAAAAGAGCCATGGTTAAGGACATGCCCTTCCCCCAAGAAGAGGATCCACCCTTCTAATTTCCTCTGTTCCTGTTCTTGGGGCTATGGGTTGCCTTCAAAGGTTAGACAACACATACACTTAAATACAAGTATTACTAAATACCTGTAAATATTAACATTTAAAATTCAAAGATGCAAACAATGAATGATTGAAAATAAAATCTAGCATATTAACTTTGGAGAAAAAGAAGAACAACAAAGAATTCTGGTACCTGAGGATACCGGGCAGGCGTCTTTTGAACCTTAAGGACGGAGGGCAGTCTTGTTTGGAACCTTTGGGCACAGGACAGACCTCTCTAAAAAATCAGGACGTAGCTCAGTCCTCTCTGGACTCTTGAGACTGATCTGCCCCGGGTCTCAGAGAGGACTGCCTCTTGAACATCCAGACTTAAATCAGTTTTATCCTTAAACTTCCGATGCTTGGTAGTCCTTAGTTGAAACTCAAGGCAAAGTTGCAGTGCTCTCTGGTACGTCTGTATGCTTTGTAGTTCCTTCTGGATAATCTGAGTGTGGAGCAGTTCTCTCCGGAACCGTCGAGTACATGGCAGACCTTTCTGAAATCTCAGGAGATAGGGAGCAGTTCCCTCCGGAACCGTAGAGTAGAAGGCAGACCTTTCTGAAATCTCAGGAGATAGGCAGTCTTCTCTAGAACCTTGAGGCTGATCTGCCCAAGGTCTCAGAGAAGACTGCCTCTTGAACCTAGAGGCACAGACCAGTCCTCTCTTTAACCTCTGGAAGCTTGGTACTCCTCTCTGGAATCTAAAGGCACAAAGCCATCCTCTCTGGAACTTTAAAGTGCAGGGTAGTCCTCTCCACAACATTAGAGAACAGGGTAGACATCTCTTTAAACTCAGGGCAGAAGGCAGACCTCTCTGAAATCTCAGGGTGCACGGAAGTCCTCTCTGGAACTGCAGACTACAGAACAGTCCTCTCTGGAAGCTTAGAGCACTCTGCAAGCCTCTCTGGAGAATCTGTACTGCTCTTTTTGAGGTCTCTGAGAGGACTACTTCTGGAATTTCAGGAGGCAGTAAAGTCCTCTCTTGAACCTCTGGGTGCAGGGCAGTCCGTTTATGGAATGTCAGGGTGAAGCACAGGCTTCTAAATAGAACCATGGGCAGTCTCTATTTGAACCTTAGGAGGGAGAGCCGTTTTGTTTGCAACCTTAGAGCAGAGGGCAACTCTCTAGAAAAACAGGACATAGGGCGACTCTAGTCCTTTGGGTCTGTTTTTCCCCAGGGGACTGCCACTTGATCACCCGTGCATAGATCAGTCTTATACTTAACCTTGAGATCCTTTGTAGTCCTGTCCAAAAACTCAATGCAAAGTGCAGTCAGTCTACACTGAAATCTTAGGGCCCAGGGCAATCCTCTTTGGAACCTCAGGATGCTTTGTAGTCACTTCTGAAAACTCCAGGTGCGGGGCACTCATTTCTGGAACCTGAGTGCAATCCTTTTTCAAACTTTTGGCAATCACTGCTGAAAGTCTATGAGAGAAATGCTTCTGTTCAAATGACTTAAACCCATCTGTCTAATATTAATTAGCCCAAAATCTGAACCTATCTATTTCAAGCTTTAGCAATAGATCTAACATTATCCAAAACCTCAATAGTAACCTCAAGTTTAAGTCCTAACAAAGGTCTCATACTGCTTCAATGAACTCTAAACACATAGGAAACCACAGAACCAATTGAAATGCAAGGGAAAAAATTTTTTTAAATACATATCCAAAATTTGTTTCTAGTGGTAATTATTAATTGTTACATATTTTATAAAACTTAATTTACTGAGGGCCAATTTATTAAAGGGCGAAAAGTCTTGTTGCTGGCTAAAACAGTAGTTTATGTAACATGTAATATATCTATTACTACAGATTTAATTTACAGGTTTTTTTTAAAAAAAGCTTTTCGTTAATTTGCTGGTTTTGTAATAGTAGTCAAACTATACTCAAATTAGGGCCTCTAGTTAGCAAAATGGGGGCCTCCAGAACGATATGTTACTCTGGGCAGCTTATGCATTACATATGCATACAGAGGTTAGCTGCCAAAACAATAAACCGCACAATAACAAGAATTTTAAAAATTGGGAAATTTAGCTATAATATAATCTTACCTTAGACTATGTGATGTCAAATACAGCCAATATAATCATAGGAATGAACAGTGATTATATGCAGCCCACACTCACAGTCAGCTGATAACTGCACAGCACTAACCTTTATACACAGGTTGAGTGACATCACTAAAGGTCTTTATGATGTAACACAGTAAAAGTTGTCCTAGTCAAAGTTGTTATTTATCAACCTGCCTGCTTATTGGGACTGAATTGAGTTTAATTATAAATCTTCATGACATTTTAATGAGCACTTTTTACATATCAGTTAATAACCCCGAATTATGCCCTAAGCACATACTGACCAACATTTGAATCCCCCCTCCAGGAGATCCCAAAACAGATGTCAAGCTGAATTAGTGAAGGGGGATGAGTGTGCTGCACACTAGATCATGTGATTTGGGCCTCAGCCCTGCAATGATGTGATAATGGCATTTTGTTAAAGGGACAAAATAACGCAAGTCATTTTTGAGGGACTTTGTATTAGAATGGGGATGTTTAATAAAGCGTAGTGTAAGCTGCTGCAAATATAAATGGGAGCCCACTAGTGTCAATGTTGGTCACACTAATGTGTTTAAATGACTCTGATGTACTGAGACACAATAAGTGATATCATAGGGGCAAAGTGACTGTGCCTAAGTGATGTCTCTAGTTCCTATTGAACTGATTGACTGCATTCTGATTAAATATTAACATTCAATATTACATTATGATATTAGATTATGTTGTTGGTTCAGTCAGTAAAATGGCTGCCTCCACTTTAATGATGTTATTATTATTTTGCTAATAATTGCTATTGTTTTAGAAGCAGGAATATTTTATGAATTTGTTGCACTATAGGGCAGTGATGGGCAACCTGAAACACTTTAGGGACCGCATTACGTTACAAGCTATAACTAATACATCAGACAATAAAACTAGAAGGAGATGGGGGCTACAGGGGAAGGCACTGCTATAAGGCCTGGAGGTGAAGGGACAATTCTCAGAGGCCCCTGCCAGAGAAAGCTGCACTCTAGAGAGTAGAGCGGGGGCCCTGGAGGTTATAGCTGCATAATTGGGCCCCTACCTAAACTCTGCTATAGGGCCCGGTGATACAGAGTTCCAGCCCTAATAAAAAGGAGGATATTTCAAATCTGATAAATACATAAATCTGTGTTGGAAGAGTTGTCAGTGTGAAAACAACAAAAGGGATTTATATATCATTACAACTAATAGAGATTTTTTCTGAACCAGTCAGTAATATAAACAGTAACCCATCATGACACCTCCCCAATGCAGTGATGGGATATTTGTTCTACCCATTATAAATGAATATGAGATGTTTTCTGGGAATGAGCAGAAAGATAGGATAGTGACATAGCTAAATCCAACACATAGAAATCCTATCAGCTCCAAGCTCCCCCTGATTATAATGAATCATGTAATATAACATCTACCCCAGTCACTGTCAGATCAATCTTCCAAAATACACTCTCCTCACCCACTGTACCTTATAGGAGGGGAACTGAGACATCACAATGCAGGAGCCTGGAGGGGAGGAGCAGAACTCAGTATGCCAGCTGCTAGGTACCAGGATGCTGGAGGTGGGGCTCATACATCACAATGCAGGAGCCTGGAGGGGAGGAGCAGAACTCAGTATGCCAGCTGCTAGGTACCAGGATGCTGGAGGCGGGGCTCATACATCACAATGCAGGAGCCTGGAGGGGAGGAGCAGAACTCAGTATGCCAGTTGATAGGTACCAGGATGCTGGAGGCGGGGCTCATACATCACAATGCAGGAGCCTGGAGGGGAGGAGCAGAACTCAGTATGCCAGTTGCTAGGTACCAGGATGCTGGAGGCGGGGCTCATACATCACAATACAGGAGCCTAGAGGGGAGGAGCAGAACTTGGCAGGTGCAGTGAGTGTTGCTAGGTAACGGAAAGCTGGGGGCGGGGTCATCAGTTAAAGTAACATGAAATCCTGCTTTTCCCAGTGAGCTGCCCTGCACAGAGTCTGTGATTATGGCTGTAACATTCTGGGCACATAAGTCAAGGGGCCGTCACAGACTCCCTTGACTCATGGATACATGTGCACTGCACACACTTACACCCATGGTAGTTACACCACTATTTAGAAGACATTTATCAGTTTACATAGTTACCAGTTAAACCATAAAACACAGGTCCACATGTATTATATTATAGTAAATACTTTTAATGCAACAACACTATTTACATATTTCCAGTTTTTATAGATGAATTGATTCCCCCTTGTCCATTAATTTCAATGAATTTTGGTAAAAACACTGGTTAAAAACTGTTTCCATAATATTATTATTATTATCATTATATGTTATTTATAAAGTGCCAATATATTAGGTAACACTGTAAATTGAGGGAACTATGTTAAATATAAATCATATACAATGACATGAAAAAAAAGGTAAAGTGTTGCAGAGAGCACGTGATACATAAAGTAGTGGGATAACTATTGTAGCTTGCGCTGGGGAAAGCCTGTGTGACTACTATAAGGCAGAAGCATTATTAGCCACCATTATAAAAGCAGTCAATGGTGTCCGGCATGTCTGTGGTGTTATATAAATTTATACATACATTTTACATAATTAACAACTGAAAATAACAAAAAGTGCCCCTGTAAAGTAAAATTAGCCATGAATTGTCCTTTTAAATTTGCATGAAAATCATTTGACTAATATTTGGGATAATGGGCCTGATTCATTTATGAAAGTAAAGCAAAAAAAGGAGTAACTTTGCATCTTTTCAAAACCATGTTGCATTGGAGGGGGAGGTAAATTTAAAATGTGAGGACATATTTATAATTGTGGTAGATCATGTTCTAGATCAACCTTAAAATTCAGTGTAAAAGTAAAACTATCAAGTATTTGTGTGCTACATGAAACAACTGTCAGTATTTAACTTATGTGCCAAGTAATAAAATAATTTGCACTGCCTGCATTCAGAGCCGGATTTATACCTCATGGGGCCCTAGGCATGATATTGGTTTGGGCCCCCAGCCCCGCACACGTGCCCCCCAGCCCCGCACGCCCCCCCCCCCCAGGCCCCCACATGCCCCCCCGCCTCCCTGAAACAATCCATAGCACTATATTTTTTTAACACAGCATATACTCCTATAGTTAAGTAGAAGGGTAAGCTATGTGCCGCCGCTCATCACGCTGCTCCTCCTGCATCACCATGCGGCCCCTCATTACTGTCTCTCTCATCACACATGCCCCCTGTGCCCTGCATCTTCCATCATAATACATGTCCCCTGTAGTAATATGGTAGAGTATTAGCGCTCAAAATTGTCTTATAACTAAAATAATTAGTTGTAATGCAATTAGGTAAGAATATGTAGAGAAGATGGGTGATAAAGTTGGAATGACAGCATGGGGGTTAAAACAAAAAACATTTAATGTTTACATACAAATAATACAAATGAATGTCCACAATTGCCATATGAATGGCAGTCTGACACTGCAATTGTTACAATAGTAATTGGTCAAACAGCCATGGTCTGCGAGTTCCAAGTAAAGGGGAACAGTGGAGGCTGCTAGAGAGAGCTCTGTTAGAAAGATGGTATATCCTTATTACAGTCCAACCAGGTCAAGGGAACATAGTATGGGGCAATGAGGTCCAATTAGAGAACAGTCATAGACCAACCTCATACAGTCCAGCAGTCAAATGGAGTCCAAGGAGTCCTATGGCGATGACAAGATGCACTTCCGGATGGTGTCATACATTCTGACACCATCCGGAAGTGAAGTGCGTTCCACTGTGGAACGCACGCCGTCTCTCTCCCGCGAATCGGAATTTTACCATCACTGAGGACCTGCTTCGTGAGCGCGATTAGCGCTGTTCATCGTAACGGGGAACCCTGCATCTTGTCGCGAGTCGGGGGTGGGGCCGAAAATTATTATTTTTTTAATTTTTTTCTGTTTTGTCCCCCCCCATCTGGGCCCCCAGAGAGCCGCTAGGCCCTAGGCAGGTGCCTAGGTTGCCTAGCAGGAAATCCGGCCCTGCTTGCATTGTAACATTTTGTCCCGGAGAACATTTACTCCTTTTTTTGCTTTGCATTGAATCAGGCCCAATGAGTTTTTATATACTCTTTTAGATGCATATAAAGGTTTAAAGTTACTCATTTTTTTTGCTTTACTTTTCTTAATGAATCAGGTTTCATTAGATGCATGGTTACACCCAGGCCCGGCGCTCCCATTAGGCAAGGTTAGGCACTTGCCTAGGGCGCCGGGCTCTGGAGGGCGTCTGGAGGGCGCCACAGAATGGTAAATGACTTTAAAACTGTGCGGCGATCGCTGACCATACCTGTCACGGCCGCCGCACAGCATTGAGATGCAAGGGGAGGGGGGAAGAGGCTATTGCTCACCACCGCCGCTTCTCTGCTCCGTCTCCCCCCCTCCACTCACTGTCAGTGAGTGGAGGGGAGGAGACAGAGCAGAGAGGCGGCGGTGGTGAGATAATGTAAGGAAAGACGGGGTGAGAAGGGAGGAGGGTGGAGGGCGCCGATTTATGCGGGGGGGCAGCGCCGATTTTGTAAAAATGCCTAGGGCGCCATGGACCCTAGCACCGGCCCTGGTTACACATATTTCTACATCAACATGTAAAAATTCATCATTGTTTGGTATAACAAGGTTGTTGAAATTAGATAAAGGTGTGGAGGACTCACTGCCTTTTTCCCACCACAAATGGACTTCATAGGTTGGGTGTCACCTTTTACTTTTAGTGGGACTTGTTTTTCAGTCCTCTCTGCAACCATAGGGAGCATAGCGGTCCTCTTAGGACCCTCCGGAAGGTTCTGCACGAGGTCTCTGAGAAGGCTGTCTCTTTAAATTCAGTCCTCTCTGTAACCAATTGCCCCACAGTGCCTACTCCTTCCTGGGGTAAGCATTAGCACATACAGATATCACACTTTGTTTCGGAGAAAAATTATTTTAGGTTTCAAAAGGATTTGTACCGTCAGAGACATTGTAAAAGTATCAGATCTCCAATCTCATCTCTACCTACACTCCAAGCCGCTCTGCCTGTGACTACCGCCTCACTACTTCACTGATCACCTCTTCTCACTCCCGTTTTCAGGACTTTGCCCGGGCTGCTCCCCTGCTGTGGAACGATCTTCCAGGTTCCATCAGGTTAGCATCTACTCTCAAAGGCTTCAAGCGAGCCCTTAAGACTCATTTCTTTATTCAAGTTTATCAGTCCTCCTCCTAACTCCTGTGTCCCGGCTCTCTCCCCCAGTTAGTACCACCCTATTTGTGTCTCCCCCTTTCCTTTAGGATGTAAGCTCTCAGGAGCAGGGCTCTCTTTCCTTGTGTACTCCTTCTACTATTCCATCACCCTCTGTACCTCTTGGCCTGCTTCCCTAGCCCTGTTTTCTTTAGCTTCGACCTACTTCTCGCTGATTTCCACCATCACTTTCACTCATTGTCCCAGAAATAATTTGCTTTGCTTTACCTTGTTACCTGTGTTTGTATATATTTTGTTTTTTATGTATCATGTTGCGTCTTGGGTCTCTGTTTTTCATATATGTAATGTACGGTGCTGCGGACCCTTTGTGGCGTCTTATAAGTTAAAGATAATAATAATAAAAAAATAATATCAGAGATAACATGGGCCCAGGTTACGCTAATATTTTTATGTACAATATAGAACAAACCCTGTTTTTGGAGAATGCTCAGCTCCATATACCTAAAATTTGCATATGTGTGGATGGTATCATCTTCATTTGGAAACTGGATTAGAGAAGTTTAATGAATATGGTGAAGATTGTGAACCTATTAAATTTATATTGGATAAAATAGGGAGGTGATTAATGCCTTGGATGTACCAGTATCTACTGTAGGTAATGAGAGTCACACAGGGGGTCAGCGTCTTTTGGCGCCAGACACTATTTCCGGCAGGGGCTCTTAGCCCACTCTCACAAATGGCAGAATTTAGTTCAGCAGCAATAGAAACTGTTTTTCTCTGCAATCGCTATTAGGTTCTGTGCTAGCGGACACTATTGCATGATATTTCGCTCCAAATCCAGCTTTACATCTCTTGTTCTCAACGGCAAAATTCATTAGCCTAGACGTTTCGAGCGAGCACCAGATACCTTAAGAAATTATGGGGCATATTTAAGAAAAAACGGTATTGCACTATCGTGCACTTACCGTGTAATTTGGTCCAGAAAGTGTCCAACGCAAATTTATTAAAGTCCCATCGCCCTGATGACTGATGAAAATGACTGCTTTTCACTTCAGATCGTTTTTGCGAGCAGTCACCATACAATAGTATGGTGACTGCTCCTGGCCGCAATCTAACAAGTCCCGAAAAAACATTTTTTTCGGGAACTTGTCATGTTAATGTACGCCTGGCGTACATCATCGGAATTGAAGAAATCTAATGCTGTCAGCTCTGCTCCGAAGAGCAGAGCTGTACAGCGCATGTGTGGAGGGATCACATGATCCCTCCCTGTCACTCAGCGCGCTCTCTCTGCAACTATCCTTGGAACTGGACATGCGCAATTGAAGAGTGAAGAGAAGACCCGGAGACAGCGCTTCCGAAGAGGGGGGTAAGTATGATTTTTTTTATCACTGAAACAGCAGTTTTTCGGAACTGCTGTTTCTGTGCAGGGCTGTACATAAATGTGAGAAATAGTTCAATCCTTATCATTGCGATAAGGATTGAAAACTACTTTTCACTTTATGTGAATATTGATAAATGTGCCCCTATGCCACATACTACGATAATGTGGCACATCTCTTACTACAAATTCATCTCATATCTAACTCCAAGCTAGTTCCAATATTATATAGCGTGTCCCGTGCATAATCGTATTTACTCAATCAGATTACCTAAGCGTCGTTTCAGACACTGATATACATTATTGAGCCCAAGCAATTTTTCCTATTACTGTGGATCTATTTACCCACAATCTATATCATTGGGCACCAATATATGAGACTCTGCACTTTTTTCAGCTTTGTATCTTTGGCTTTGAACGGCAAAAAGACCTATGAGTCCATACGCTTAGAGTTATAAGAACCAGCACTGGACAAACAAAGAAATCGTGCTACATTTCACAATATTGTGATATACTTTGGTATCACCAGGCTAGCATTTGCTTTATTTCCTATATTCAGCCATTCCATATAAAACAATCCGCCTCGTATATAATTGATCATACAATAATACAATTAGACCAATTAAGCGCTGTCTGAGAAGCTGGTATACACTATTGAGCTGAATCATGTTGACAGGGACCTGGTTATAACATTCTGCATACGTTGCATACTACGTAGATTTTCGACATATGCGCTGTTCATGCTTTATTACCACTCCCATCAAATATAAATATTATTTACATTATTTTGACATAGTGACAGAACCAAATCAATTCTAAATATTGCGCTCTACTTCTCCTGTTTGGACATGCATATTTTTGTGCATTATTAAACATTTAAATACATCGTACTCAAGCGCATTTTGGGGCACATTTATCAATATTCACATAAAGGGAAAAGTAGTTTTCAATCCTTATCGCAATGATAAGGATTGAACTACTTCTCACATTTATGTACAGCCCTGCACAGAAACAGCAGTTCCAAAAAACTGCTGTTTCAGTGATAAAAAAAATCATACTTACCCCCCTCTTCGGAAGCGCTGTCTTCGGGTCTTCTCTTCACTCTTCAATTGCGCATGTCCAGTTCCAAGAACTGGACATGCGCACACAGATCCCCTCTCTGTCTCTGCAACGATAGTTGCAGAGAGAGAGCGTTGAGTGACAGGGAGGGATCATGTGATCACTCCACACATGCGCTGTCCAGCTCTGCTCTCCGGAGCAGAGCTGACAGCATTAGATTTCCTCAATTCGGATGATGTACGCCAGCTGCAGCTGGCGTACATTAACATGACAAGTTCCCGAAAAAAAAATAATGTTTTTTCGGGACTTGTTAGATTGCGGCCAGGAGCAGTCACCATTCTGTTGAATGGTGACTGCTCCCAAAAACGAAGAGGAATGCAAAGCAGCAGATATCCATGATATCTGCTGCGATGCCCCCTTAATAAATTTGCGGAGGACACTGTGGGACCTTAATGACCCGTTAAAAGCACTATCGTGCTTTATTAAATATGCCCCTTAATGAGATAACTTCTTTACCTTGTAATTAGCCGCTGATTATTCTTCAACATTCTGACCGGCTTCTCATCTCTGTTTATCATAACATGGTCAATTACTAAGCTATCATATGAAGAAGCCGTCTAGCTCTTTCAAATCTGCCAAAAAATATACGAATTTTGCAGTCAGCAAACGGACACAGCAAAATCTTATGAGAGTGTACTACTTTGGGAAATACCAGACCTTTGTCTGTACATACACTTATCCACTTCATTAAAAGACCCCTGTCCGAGCGTGTTTCTTGTTTTAAATCACATGTTTGTGTGTGTGCACTTTTTGGGGCATATTTAACAAATCACGGTAGTGCACTATTGTGCACTTACCGTGGAATTAAAGTCCCGATGTGCCCTCCGCAAATTTATTAAAGGTGCATCGCAGCAGATATCATGGATATCTGCTGCTTTGCACTCCTGATCGTTTTTGCGAGCAGTCACCATACAACAGTATGGTGACTGCTCTGGCCGCAATCTAACAAGTCCCGAAAAAAATTTTTTTTCGGGAACTTGTCTTGATAATGTACGCCAGCTGAAGCTGGCGTACATCATCCGAATTGAAGACATCCACTGCTGTCAGCTCTGCTACGAAGAGCAGAGCTGGACAGCGCATGTGTGGAGGGATCACATGATCCCTCCCTGTCACTCAGCGCGCTCACTCTGCAACGATAGTTGCAGAGACAGAGTGGGGACTTTGTGCGCATGTGCACTGCACATGCGCAATTGAAGGAGGAAGAGGAACGAAAAGATCCCGAGACAGCGCATCCGAAGAGGGGGGTAAGTGGGATTTTTTCTATCACAGAAACAGCAGTTTTTCGGAACTGCTGTTTCTGTGTTCCCTTTTTAATAAATGTGAGAAATAGTTCAATCCTTATCCTTGCAATAAGGATTGATAACTATTTCTCACTTTTGCCGATTAATGATAAATGTGCCCCTTTGTTTTTAATATTTCACCTTTTCTATCGGGAGGATGTTACATTTTAAGTTATTCAATAAAAGTTACATTTTAAATGGGATTGGAGTGCTATCTCGTCCTTCTGTAATGAACTTCAGTTCATGCCGTCTTTTTCTCCAATATAGAACAAACCCCGTTTTTGGCGAATGCACTCCATATACCTAAAATTTGCATATGTGTGGATGGTGTCATCTTCATTTGGAAACTGGATTAGAGAAGTTTAATGAATATGGTGAAGATTGTGAACCTATTAAATTCATATTGGATAAAATAGGGAGGTGATTAATGCCTTGGATGTACCAGTATCTATTGTAGGTAATGAGAGTCACACAGATTTGTATAAAGATACATTAAGTAGAATATGTTATAATAGTTTCCATCCTCCAGGTACTACTAGAGGCCCTGGAGCCAACTAGCCCACAAGCCAAAGAGGATGTTCAAATGATTCCAAGGGTACCACCATTGGATTAAAACAAAAGTGACAACAAAGAAGATAATTTCATTTGTGAGTAGTTATAATAAGAAATAAAAGGATATTGTGAAAATTATACATAAATATTAAAACAGATATACAAAATTTCACCTTTTGGTACAGATTCCTGGGTCGCACTTTGGGGGGATTTTCTGTTGCAGAGAAACACCACTATCGACACCTCTCACGCACTCTTTAATAACTACAGTTCTGTTGGTTAAAAGGAGGAAAAACCTTCTAGGAACCTCCTTTATTAACACTTTGTTTAGTTTTGAAAAAAGACTAAATATAAAGGGCCTGATATTGAGTTGAACGTTACCCTCATTTGCATAGCATAAAGAACAAACATTTGCATGTCTACAACGATAGTAAATATGCAGAGCAGTGCACTTTTCACATTTGTACCTTTGCACGACCGGACAGGCAGAACAGGGGAGATGCAATCTAACGTAAGCCTAGTACAGTAAGGGAGTGTTCTTGTAAATGCAGATGAGGTAGATGAGCATGGAGACACATATACACCTGGCAGGAGCTGTATCTTCCGTCTCCCCAGCACCTATTTCCCTGGTCTTCCACCCGGCTGTTTTTACCTTTTACCTGCTTGTAAGAGCTTACATCCTAAAGAGAGGGCAATCAGACAGCAGACACAATGGGGAGTCAGTGGAAGGGATCTAGCACAAGAGGAGTGAGTAAGGTGGACAGTGGAAGAGGTGAGGAGATCAAGAATGGAGAGATGTTTAGGTGGATGGCTGGTAGGCTTTGAGGAACAGATGAGTTTTAAGGAGCCATTTGAAGGTGCACAGATTAGGGGATATTCGGATAGAGTGTGGGAAGTCGTTTCAATGAAGGGGGGCAGCCCTGGAGAAATCTTGGATTCTGGAGTGGGATGATGTGATCAGAGTGGAGGAGAGGCAACGGTCATTGGTCATTGATACTCTAGCTTTATTCAAACATCTCTTGATAAGTAAATTTACATAACATATAACCCCAAAAAATGCATACTGCTAAGGAAGGGGAAGAGAAAGGGAAGGAGGGGAAGAAAGGGGGAGGGGGAAGAAAGGGGGCTTCACGATAGCAAACAAAACGAATTAATAGAGCAAGTTACACATAAAAACATCAGGCCTGATACATCAAGGAACGTATCTGTCGATTTTTGCGTATAATACGAAAATCGTCTCTGCACATGCCCAGAAAAGGGAGATAAGAAGGGAAATCCATTATAATCCGTTGCATACGCTAAGATATTTCTTAAATTTAGGTGAAATTCCATCGTAACTGCACTTGCGAAGCTTTCTGACCCCTTAAGAAAAGAGAGTTGGGAATGGGAGGGGAATGGGTGAAGATCTTAAATAAGTTGAGAAGAGCAGGCGTTATTTGTACTGACTTAATAAAAGTAGGCGTTACCTCCGAATCCGTTGGATAGTTAAGAAGAGTTTTATCTTAACTCCTTGCTGAAACTTAATGAAGCTCATGTTTAAATCCAAAGCAGCTAGCTAAATAACAACAATAAACTGTTCTAAAAGCATCGTTCATTTAAAACACTCACAGCTAAATATGCACAACATACATCTTAATACACTTCACATAATTTTTTTTTTTTTTTTTATTTATTTTATATCAAACATTAAACATTGTGTACATTTTTTTAATATGAACCTCTTTTTAATTACAACCACCATTATAATAAATTGCAATGTTAAGCGGTTTATGTGTCAACGGTTAGGTGCTGATATTTGGGGTTTAGTTTAAAGCCGAAACTGCCGGAATGCCAGAATGCTGGAATGAGTCAGCTTACTATAGCGCCCTCTGCTGCTTGGTGTCTTGAGTAAAGCTTGCTGTGTTTTCTACGCCTGTATAGTACATTTTGTTCTGCTACACAGATATGTTCTCTGCAATATGTTGAACAACTATTACACATATTATATTGCATATATATTGTATATCCCAGCTATTTATTCTAGTTATCCGTTCTACTTGCTTTAATGTATGCTGGAATGGAGCGCTGAATGCATTCCTCATCCATTTTGGCTGCCGCAATGGAGCGCTGAGTGCATTCCTCATCCATTTCGGCTGCCCGAATGGAGCACTGAGTATATTCCTCATCCATTCCTGGATGGCTAAGGTACTGGCAGACCCATTCTAGCAGCCGGAATAAAACTAAAAAATATTTTATATGCAGCTCAAACATCAAACATTGTTTTTTGTTTTTTTTAAAAAAAACCCCTTTTTAATTACAACCACCATTGTACTCGTAATATAAAGTGGCTGATGTGTCAACAGTTCGTTTATAGTGTTTGTAACAAAACATCTAATAATACGCTAGTAATAATATTCAAAAAAAAGTTATGAGAATTGTGCTAACTTAAACCAAGCATACTCTTACACCAGGGACATCAACACTTATATGGGAGGGATATCATTGATCCCACAGAGACAAGAGCGTTGGTGAGGATTCAAACTCAGGTTTCCACTGTTGCAAGGTGGATTGTCTAAACGCTACGCCAATGTGCAAGTGGTGAAAACAATATGTGAATGAAATAGAATAGAATGAAAAGCTGAGCAGCAACTTCTCTCATAACAATTGTTTTCCTTTTTTATTATTAATTAATGTCAATACTTTGAAATATTATAGACAAAAAGCATTGGTACACGTACAGTTAATATTTTCGGATATGGAAATTCAGTCATATATACTAATAATAATAAAAATTCTAAAAGTAATAATTGGACTTCAAATTGATTGTCTTTTTTGGGGGGGTTTTTGGGCACTTAGTTTTTTTAGCTTTCATCTGTGGACATTTCCTATGTCTTTGCAATCAAGTCATTTGGAACAGCTGCTTCTCTGTGTTGTAGCTGCACACAATTTTCAACATGCCATTTAGCCCTATTACACAAAATGTACCAGGAATCAAACTCATGAACCCACTGATGAAAAGTGGATATTTTAACTACTACACTAACATGCAAGTGGAAACAGTATGTACATGAAATAGACTAGAAGGAAAAGCTGAGCATCAATGTTTCTTATAACAAACAGTTTAATGTCAATAATTTTAACATGTAATAATCAATAAATTATATGATTATTATCAAATATACAATTAAATATTCGAGCCCTCAATCCTTGCTACATGCACAGTTTAAATGTTTGGACATGGAAATTCTCAACACAACACATGCATTACTGCCAACATGAAGGTTTAAGGATAAACACTAAAGTAATACACACACACACACACACACACACACACACACACACACACACATTCTGTTGTTTTCCATCATAAAAAAGTATCATAGGAAATTAATAAATGTTAATAAACGTGGATGCGGATGTAACGGCTAACAATTCGTAATAATAAATATGCATGACAATAGCCATAGTAAACGGCAAAACATATACTAGCATACTCTTCTATGAGCAACGCATTGGAGTACAAGCACAGAAATATGGGGATATACAAAGTCAGCACAAATACAAGCATACTTCTGGTTTCAAACTCATGACGCTGCTATTGCCAGATGGAATGGCTAACCACCACACTAAACAGTACATATGTTATATGGACTACACTGAAACAATAGATCATGCAACATCTGCAATCGAGAAACCTGAATCTTTACATAGAAGGAACACCTAAGTATATTATCAAAAGATGTAATCAAACGAACCACATACACTAACATCATTTTAAATCCAATGCAAAAATATGCATGGTGGTTTTTTAGCCCAAAAGAAACACACTCGCTCTCTAAATGCACCTGTGTGTGCTGTCATCTGAGCAGCGTAAGCTGCTCAGATGCAGATACTTCATTAATTATGCTTCCCTTTATAACAGCATTTGCTGCACTTATGTTTGGTTAGGAGTTCAGTGATTTTGGTGAGTATAAGACAGACGAAAAAATGCTGTTTAGAGGTATTTGGAGCAGTACCTTTCACAAATCAAAGTATGTTTTATGCATAGTATGTTTTGTTTGATACAGCAATGTAATTTAGCTTTAAGTTTCTCTACTTTGTGAAGTAATGGGTTTACATTTTATATATTGGATTTTGGATGGTAGGAGTAAAGTATTAAAAAATGTTTTTGATTGTCTACTTTCTTGCACTGTGTATTGTCACTTTGAATAGGGACTGCATCTTGACTGAATTATTTTTCATTTGTTTTATTTTGTGGCCCCTTTTCTTGTCTCTATTTGTTACCTGCTCCCCCTCCCTAACAGATTATATGACACAAAGGATCAGATTTTTGATTGCCTAAGGTGCCTTTGCTGTTTTTGTGTGTGTTTTTATGTGTGGTAAGTATCCAGTGGCATTCACTCTTATGTCTGGGTTTCTATTTCTGTCTCTTTATTGTGAGGTGGTCTCTGATGTGGTGTTTTTGCTCATTCACTAGGGCTTGAATATTAATGCAACTTTTGTTTTTATTCTTATTTTCTGTATATGGGACAAAAGGATGACCTAAGTGACTTTATAATGACTCTATTGAAATTTGTCTTAACGAATAACTATTTTGTTTTTAAAGAAAAATGTTATCTTTAAAATTGGAGGGACTGCGATGGGGAGCGCTTGCGCGCCCACATACGCAAACCGCTTTCTTGACTGGTGTAAAAGTGAGAGAATCTTTATTGAGGACAACACTGTATATACTAGCCATGTGGCTTAGATATATAGATGATATACTTATCCTTTGGGATGGAGATGAGGACCTCTTTCTGGAATTTGCTCAAATTCTTAATTCCAACGATTTGAACCTTGAATAGACGTCTGAGATCCATGATGCCGGTATCAATTTTCTGGATTTGACTATATCCAAGACAGCAAATGGGCAACTAAGTACTGACATATACAGGAAGAAAACGGCTACCAATTGCCTACTGCACTCCACCAGCTCTCATTATCCAGCAGTGATTAAGGGTATTTACCTCACTGCCTGTAAACCTTGTTTGTGTATTATGTTTGAATAAAGGGATTTCACATCAAATGATGCCAGCTTAGTAGTTTCACTAATAGTAATAGTGTTAATTTTGGCTAAAACTTTCAGATGTGTCCCTCACATAAGAGTCAAGGCTAATGACATAATGGCGAAGATGTCTATCAATAAATTTACTGGCATTGTCTGTGAGGCTACTTATGCCCGAGACTATGGGTCTGCCTGGTGGGTTGACTTCATCTTTGTGAATCTTGGGGAGGACATAAAACTTAGCTATCCTTAGATGGTTAACCCAAAGAAAATCAAAATCCGACAGTGAAATAGCTCCCCTTGTAAGTGCATCACGTATTAAAGTGTTGTACCTTGACTGATAATTGGCTGTTGGGTTGAATACTAGGCGCTTATAACAATTGACATCATTTAGATGGCGATAGCTTCACTCAGGTATTTGGTACGTGGCCACAATATCACATTATCCCCTATCTGACGGTTTGACCACTATATCATCCCAATTCTCTATCTCTTTTAGTGCCTTCCACTCACCCTCAGTAAGATTACATTTCTTCATGGTCTTGTGTTGTTTCAAATCATATAACCGGTCCAAATTTCTATATGTTTTTATCTGAGGGCAGATAGAGACATCAGGCATAAATGTGGATTTTGTACAAGAATATCAGCGCTGGAATATCGGATAACACCTACCAATATCTGAATCTGCGATATTGATGTAGATACCACAATATTTATTAAAATTTCATCAACAAATAATACATCTTTAATCGGTGCAGAATTGGTTTTAGAATTATTATTTTTTTGGTATTGGTTTGATTTATAATAATTATTCTGTTTTGAAGAGATTTTCATCCCGATTTGGAGATAGATATATTAGAATAAAGTATTATAGAGATAATTATACTATTAATTATTAAGTCGTTTTTTAATTAATTTTTTCTGAATTTGCGAATATTGATGTGGGTTATATAAGGATGAATTTCCTATTAATGGTTGGTTATGTTAATATATGTGATTGGAGATATATATATATATATTTATATGTGTATATTTTTAGAATAAATGGTGTAAGAATGGCCATGACTGAATAAGGTTTACTGTGTGCTGATATTAACAGCGGGATAATTCGCCCGGCTATAAAAGAAGACCAACCTCTTATATGACCTCATACATCCTCTGATGAAATCACCTGTGTGTGAAGAAACGCGTGAGGTAGGAACTGGCACGAATGTTATACCTCATGCTGTGTAGCAGTTGATTGGGATATATCACTTTCCGGTGTCTGCTCTGGTAAAGAGACGATTGAACTGTGATGGTGTCCAGCGAATAATCCTATGTCGTTTGAGAAGCACAGCTATCTGGACGGCCAAGTGTCTCACTGGGGTATTGGACAGAGGATACTATGACCGAGTATTGCTTCTTTTGGAGCCAATATTGCTAAGACACACATATGGGACCAGGAAAGTATTCCAGCACTTCTTACCCTTTACTGCATTTGATGAACATTTGCTAATTGTTTGGATACATTTTATTTTCTTTAGTTTATTCTATGAGCGACAGGACTTGATTGAGGCTCGCATATCTTATCTTACGGAGAAGGAATTGTGTTAATATTCATTTAATTCCGTTCTCAGTATCTATCTTATATCAAATTTGGATGATTGCAGACCCTTATCATCGGTACTTTGTGTTATTATTTTTTGCCCACACTGAGTTTTATGCAATACCGGTGTTACAGAGACAAGACTATATGTTGTATGTTCTCCCCTTGTGGCATGGGTTTTTTCCGGGTGCTCCGGTTTCCTCCCACACTCCAAAACATACTAGTAGGTTAATTGGCTGCTATCAAATTGACCCTAGTCTGTGTGTGTTAGGGAATTTAGACTGTAAGCTCCAATGGGGCAGGGACTGATTTGAATGAGCGCTGCGGAATCAGTGGCACTATATAAATAAATGGTGATGATGATGATGATGATGATATGTTGCAATTTCTAATCAGGAACATTATGACAGGAATGCCCTCACACACCAGCTGTTGGTTGATTCAGATCTATTAGTCTTGCTATATGTTTCAATTGTTAGGGTTCTTTATCGATCAGAAGAAAGAAACAATCATTCCCTAATATTCTCTATTATTATTGAGTTATTTCCCTAATATTCTGTTATTATTGAGTTATTTTTATATTTTTCTAATTTGTTATATACTGCTTTATTTGCTGTTATTATTTTTTATTATGTGGTATCTACATCAGTGCACTGATTAAAGATGTATTATTAGTTGTTGAAATTTTAATAAATATTAAAATTATACATCAATATCGTTGATTCAGTTATTGGTAGGTGTTATCCGATATTCCAGCGCTGATATTCTGGTACATTGTTTACCTTTTTGTGAGAACCCAAAGGTTCTATTCCGCTGCGGGTATTTGGACACTTATCAATCATTTGAGAACTTAGTGTTACAGCGCCTGGAATATTTTTTGTGGTATAAATGTGGATTTCTTCATACTGTTATTATACTGTTGCTTGTTCCATCTTATTTACCCTCTTCTTCCTTTGAGGAACATTGTAAACTAAAAATGGGAAAGACAAATAAAACACAATTGGGCCACCGAAAATGAATGAATATTGCTGCAAAATAAAATAGCAGTGTTGTAAGCTGATTTGTGCTTGAGGCCTCCTCTCTCCTGCACACTAGCTGCATGCTGCAACATATTCGTGTTCATGTTTTATTATGTATTTACGTTTAGTTTTTTATTGTTAAACTGTTTATTTTATATAGTTTTTAATGTTAACGTTAATAACTTACCTTTGGAACGTAACGGCTGGATCTCCGTCGCTGGCGAAGGTTGTGTTGCTGGGGAAGGTGATGTCACTGGCGAAGGTTATGACTTTGTATTCATGCTGTCTTCGTTCACAGCAGAATAGTCCAATTCTCAATTTTCTTGCTGCGATTCATCATTAAGCAGCAGTGAGGGCACGCTTGACTGACTGCTTTCAGGTGTTGGACTGTATCAGGGCAGCTTGAGGACAGTGCAATAGAATTAGCCAGGCCATTCCATATGGGTAGCACCACTCCTTCTGTGGCTGTGATCATGCACTTTTGAGTATTGTTTTCTTAGTGCCTTCAACTTGTTGACTACCTGCTGCTAGGTGCGCTTGATCCCCCAGTCTGTCAATATTTTAGCAATATTGAAGTACACTGTGGAATCCTTTACAGTGCCAGTTATTTTGTTTTTGAATTTCCTCCTCTCCTCTAATTGCAATCAGCTCACAAACTTCTTCCTCCTGCCAATGTGCCATGCTTTCTCCTCTACTCTGCAGATTTTAAAAGACGTCACGTTCCAGCGTCCCTAATCCCCCCAATCACCTCCTTTCTGTGAGACCCGGGTTGAAAAACTTTCCATATCAGTCTGCTATGAATACGAGATAGGAATTGTGAGATAATGTTGAGATTCTTACAATTGGATGACTATAATAAAGTATGAATTAATATCAGATATCTAGTGGTATTGGCATCTCACATTCCCTCAGAATTTATTTTGATGCACACTGAAGGGTCTGCTTTGTTTTTAATTTCACATTATATTTCTTTCTATACACATCTTCTATGGTTTTAAATATTTTGCCAACATCAATCTCTGGAATAAAGGCGCATTTGCCATGTAATGAGAATTTAAATCTTAATTATCTATAAGAGATTTTATTTGAAGATTACTAATTAGTGGACTGGACTGCCTTCTTTTTATATACTTAGACTCTACTTCAGTCTTTTTGTCCGTAATGTACAGTATGTGCATGTCAAGGCCGAACGCACGCACTAGCGCAAAATTGAAGCTTTGGGCATCTTTAAGGTACGTGATTTTCAGATGTATCATTTCCACCAGCTACAGGTCAGGTGTAAGTGCTGATTAGTAATGATGACTGACGTATGCTTGCTAGAATGTGTGTTTGCAGTTAGGAGAAACTGTAAAAGTTCCTGTTATATACAGTACGCATTGAAACCGTTACGATGAATGTAAATGATGTAAAAAATATTATAAAAAAAAAAGTTGTTTTTTTTTCAATGTATTTTTCTTAATGATTATAAGAAGTGACAGTAATTACTTTTTTTCCGGTGCGTTCTGCTAGGACTGTATATTGCGGATATGCATTGTTCATATCCTGCAGTGTGTTGTGACTTCATATTGTAAGCGCCGTATAGGCAGAGTGTATTATACCCGTACTCAACAGGAGACACTTTTTCAGATTGCATGCATTCTTTTTTTTAACCTCAAATTGTTAGTTTTGCGTTTTTTTAATTAACCAGGCCCACTATGTGTACCATACCCTGGTGTATGATGCCACGTATTGTCCCCTGAATTAGCAGTCACCGTCCCAGGACATTTATTCCTTTATTTCCTTAAATGGCCTCAACTACAAGGCCCTCTCCCACTCTACTGCCCCATACATCTCCATCCAACCTCCTCTCCTTTCACACTCCCTTCCGTTCCCTGCGATTGACCAATGACTGTCACCTCTCCTTCATTCTGATCACCTCATCTCCCGCCAGAATCCAAGATTTCTCCCGGGCTGCCCCCCTCCATAAGAATGATCTCCCACACTCCATCCGACGTCTACTAATCTGTGCACCTTCAGACACTTAAAACTCATCTGTTCCTCAAAGCCTGCCAGCCATCCACCTAACCTTCTCTCCATGCTTGAACTCCTCCCCTCTGACTCCCTATTGTGCTTCCGATTTCCCTCCCTTTAGGATGCAAGATCTTACAATCTGGGTCCTCTTCCCTCCAGTCTCTCTACCTATTCTTTTCCTCCATCTCCACTGTGCTAGCTATTGAAGTACTGGTAGTTTTGTTCACTGTTCTGTGCTGCTTTACCCTGCATGATTCACTGTCTGTCTTCTGTATAGCGCTGCGGAAATCTTGTAGCACCTTATAAATATTAATGATAATAATAAAATGGCAGTCATCACGTTGATGATGATGATGATGATGACTGGCATATATTTACTGTGTCAGGATGAATATATGCTTAACATATATCTTGAATTGGCCACATCATTACACAGCATTTTGAGTTGTACATATGTGCAACTCAAAAAAACATGCGTTTGTGCGCAATTTTGTGGCTCTACCTCTAAAACGCCCCAGTGGTACAGACATTGCTTGCTGTATCTTTTCCACAACATGGTCCATTTCACCTATACACACTATATATATATATATATATATATTTATATTATTTAGGATGCCTGGGAATAAGGGTTTGACAGGTTTTAAAAATTCCTATGTAAGCCCGAATAGGAATCAATCTATTGGAACGTATGTATACTAATGTTGGTTTCTAATGTAATTCAACACCGTACAAGCAAAAGCATATTTTCGCAATTGTGGCAAAGAACATGTACAGTATATTATAAAGAAGTTCAGATAGTGATAGCTTATTAATGATGTTTCAATAAATGTGTACGGAGATGGTTAGTCTTTCACTTATTTTACATAAGGGACCCGATTCAACTTCTGATCTAAGTCTATTTGTGTGGCGTATCTTACGCCTTAATGTGGCTTATGGCAGTGAACGTAACTGACACAAGTGCCTCCGAATTGAAGTGCGGACTGAGGTAGGAAATGTACTGTGAGGGCATGGTTATGCAGATGCAGCTGATTCAAGTGCAGGGCCTCTTAAGAACATGGTTTTTTTTTGCCATATCCTTTGCACAAGGTAAAGGGTAGGTGTAAATGCCAACTGATAGTGATGACTACACATCTGCGTGACACAACATGTTTGCAAGCAAGAGAAGCTATAAAAATGCACTTTATGTACAGCACACATTAAGATCTTTATGATGTATGTATTTCATGTAAAAAAATAAATTTATTAATGATAACATGGAGTTGTAGATTTATTTTATAAAATAAAAATTTTGCATGCGCTCCGATGGGACGTTCTATTGCATACATGTGTGTATTCTGCACTGCGTTCTGTCTGTCTGTCTGCATACGGGAAGCACCGTAGAGCTAGGGTGTACTTATAACCAGATTCAGATGGAAATGTTTTGAGAATTGAGATCCACTTGTATCTGAACACGGGTATGTGCACACAAGTTACACACAGGCTTTTAAAATCAGATTGCATTCACATCCCATTTTAAGATTCAAAAATCAGGCCCAAGACATCGAAAGGCTCCAGTATGATTGACCAAGGTATCAGGAAACCTCTACAGCTTCACTGATCCAGATTCAATTCTCTCTTCCTCTTCAGGCTCTGAAGACATTGATGAGCACAGAGGAAAAAAGAAAGAAAAAAACCCCAAAACACTGGAGGTTTTTGTGCCTTTTTTATGTAAATAAATAAAGATATAAAAAAAAATAGAACTAGTCCTCTTTTCTGGATGTTTAGCAGGTATTTGTACCAGATCTCCAGTAGTAAGCCACATTTCAATAGGTCCCGGGATACTGCATGTTTTTTTCCCAGCAAACGTTGTACTAAAGGTACATCCCAGCACCATCAGCAAACAACCTTCACGTTTTTACATTAGAGATTTATTTCTGAAATATACTTAGTCACATTTAAAACTTTATCCATATGATTTCTAACACTACCCCAGCTATTAACATTCTTATTAAATAGCTCAGCAGTGCTCCTCACAGCAAGTACATAAATGTATGACTACAATACTGAAAGGCAACACTTACCTTTCTTTTTCTAAAATTACCGGAAAACAGAGCCAATATCAGTATATACATTATATAAAAGAGGAGGGAGAGGGGTGTGTATGTATATATATATATATATATATATATATATATATATATATATATATATATACACACATATACATACATATATATATATATATATATATACATACATATATATATACACATATACATACATATACACACACCGTATATATAATATATATATATTTATATATATATATATATATATATACACACACACACACACACACAGTAAGCCTTGCATGATAAGTGTATAACTGCTGAAGAAGCGGATGCAGGTTTCAGAATGCCCTCCCTTTGTTTAAATCACTGCCAGTAATTTGGAACTCTGTGGTACCAGCCATAAAATACTCATGAACTAATATAGTCAAGACAAAAATCAAAGACTTCCAATGTAATATCCTTTATGCCTCGCTCTGCAGCAGCTTTACAGGGAAGCCTGGAATAAAGCTTCAATAAATGAGTTTTAAAATTTAATTAAAAACTGAAGTATGAGAACGGTAAAAGAGATGAGCGACCCTGAGCCTCCACAATGTCTGTCCTCTGAAGGCAAAAATACAAAAGAAAAGCTCTTGTCCAAGCAATTAGCTCATAATGATCTCATTCCGATCCCCTTGCATCCCAAAATACTTTGTCATTATTTCTGTGCACCAATCCATAAGCTCTTAAGAGTTCAAGAAGGTTGGTGTGTAAAATTAAATGTAACCAAACTGCAATAAAGTACATTTTCCTTATTAATACATGTTGATGCTACCCATCTTTAGGATATTGCTGCCACTATGTAATCTTAAATGCATGCCAATAATGCAAATGTAAAAAAAGCAACAACCACCTAACTGTTGTGAGGTTATCAGATCACTCAGGTGAAAGAGAGAACAATATTTTATTACGTTAAAGCACTGAAGAGATTATTCACTGATCAGCCCCAACATTAATACCACCGACAAGTGAATAACATTGATTTTCCCGTTACAATGACACCTGTCAAGTGGTGGGATATATCAGACAGCAAGTGAACAGTCAGTTCTTGAAGTTCATGTAGCAAGCATTAGGATCTGAGTGACTTTGACAAAGCCCAAATTGTGATGGCCAGACTGGGTCAGAGCATTTCCAAAACAGCAGGTCTTGCATGGTGTTCCCGACCTGTAGTGGTTAGCACCTACCAAAAGTGGTCCAAGGAAGGACAACTGGTGAACCAGCA